>NW_022111370.1:9547875-9601571 GCF_000313985.2 Echinops telfairi
AAGATGAATTTGAGCTCCCAACCTTTTGATAATCAAGTCCATCATCATTTGTGCCACCCAGAAACTCTGTAGGAATCCTGGTAGCTTAGTGGTTACAGGTTGGTCTGCTAACTGCAAAGTCAGCAGTGCAAAACCACCAGCGGCTCAGTAGAAGAAAGACAGGGCTTGCTACTCCAATAAAGAGCTACCATCCCAGACACTCACAGGGACAGGCCTACCCTGTTCTCTAGGGTAGCGATGAGTCAGCATGCACTTGAGGTAGTCCATATGGTTTTGATTTGGGGAGACTCTCTGGATTTTTCAGTAGATCAAATCAATGGTGGCCAACTTCATACCCACCATCTATCCCATCTTGAATACTTTCTTGAATGCACCTCCAAAATTTTAACGATGCTAAGCTCTAGACTGGTTGGTCCTACATCCTAAGTACCGTACTCATAGCACTTTTACCTATCTTGGTTTGTCACCCAGAAACATTTCACATTTCTGACTCTAATCCTTGTGTGGTTTAAAATGTTGACTTTAGGTTCTTAATGTCTCTCTCCAAGAGCTAATATATTTAGGCCCTACTATTTATCACCCTTTGTAAACCAACTAGTTCTCCAAGTTCAGATTAATTATCTGAGCTGTTGTCTACTGCCTTCTCCTCTTCTGGGTTCAATGACTCTATCCACTGACGGCACCTATTAAGAGATTACTAATTTATCGCAGGATCATCAGAAGCAGCAATGAGTCAGTGAAAAGGTCATTGAGATTAAATTCAAAAGAACTAAATTTGAATCTCCACTCTACTATATCTAGCCTCATCTTTATTAACAATGATTAAACATGACTCACTGATATTTTAAAGATTCAGTAATTTCATGCGCAAGGAAATGTGTGTTATTATAAGTTACCACAAAACTCATTAAAATTTTTATTTGCTTCATCCTGCACCAACCACTTTCCAAACATCTTTTGAACTAAAAGAAAGGATCAGTTCAAATATATATACATTTTTGGTCACTTAATGCTAAGAAAGATCAAAGAAGAATTGATGTATTCGAATTATGGTACTGTTGAAGAATAGTGAAAGTACCATGGACTACCAAAAGAACAAAAAAAAAAAAATCTGTCTCCAAAGAAATACAGCCAGAATTCTCCTTACTGGAAAGGATGGTGAGACTTGGTCTCATGTACTTTGGACACGTTATTAAGAGAGACCAGTCCCTGCAGAAGAAAATCAAGCTTAATCTTGTAGAATGGCCATGGAAAAGACCTTGACAAGATGGATTGACACAGTGGCTGCAATGATGGGCTCAAGCATAGGATCAATCATGATGCCGGTACAGGACTGGGTGTGTTTTGTTCTGATACATAGGGTTGCAAGAGTCCAAACTGATAGTATGAGATTGAATGACAATAACAAGTGCTATGCCAGGTGGTGATTTTGGTGCAAGACACCAAGGTAGCTAAACACTGTGTTGTGCACCAAGAAATAGCTTATAAGCCTGGTAAAGATTTGGAATCTACCAAACTAGGCCTGGGGAATAGATGAGATTCATTTGCCAGTTGGAAAAATCCAGGCATGAGTTTCTCCAGAAAACATCACTCTAATAATGTGTAAATGATCACACAACAACAAAACCAAAAATCATCCTTTGTTGTGATTGTGATCACTTCCTGTGTTGGTTTACACCGAGCCCTCTCGAGGTCAATAGACATTATTACTTTCATTTTATTTTTGGTTAGAGGCATTTTGGTTCTGCTTTAAGAAGCAAGTCTATTCTGATGCAACCTCATAGTATCAGAGTGGCACCAAGCTCCATAGGGCTTTCAATAGCTGATTTTTGGGATGTAGATCATAAAGCCTTTCTTCTGAAATGCCTCATATTTACTTCAATCTTCACTTGATTCTTGTTTGAGAGCTTAACCTTTTGGACCACCCAGGACCACCAGGCTGTACTATAAGTAATAAATATTTTCTAGATGCGAGTTGTTGAATCTCGGGGAATGCAGCAACTGCTCTGTATCTGACAGTACTCCACTTTTCAGCTAGGTTCAAAAACTCATTGCCATGGCCACACAGTTAATGCTCATGATTAGGTTTTATTAAGGGAGTTAATATGTTGCCATTCAGATGAGAAATGATCAGGAAACAGTTGTGCTGTGAGGGCAGTTTCTTCTCTGTGGTGCCCATCGTTAGGCCTCTCTGGTTCTCTGCTTTGAACCTGCTTAGACAATGTTACAAAGCTCGTGTAGGGCTGTCAGTAAATACCCAAAGTGCACATCACTCTGCTCTCACACTCCACCTGATGGCGCTCAGCTACAGCTCCATGGTTCAGGAAACTCAGCTTCACAATTACATGCCCAGAGACACCCCCTTCCACAATCCAGTCTCCTTCTAAAAGCACTCAGCCTTACTTGGTCTGTGGGTTAGGAAGTCCACCTCTGTATTTCATGCTCTGGCTTGTAGTGCTGCCGTTGCTACTGTGCCTCTGTCATTCCTCTGGTGTCACGACTCTCTCTTGGACCAAGGCAACTGGATGCCCATTGAGCCCAGGAGCCCAGGATTCAAAGGGTGTACTCTACTCCTGGCTCTTCTCTTACTAATAGGAAGAGCCCTCCTTCCTGTTTCTGAGATAGTTCTTTTTATACCCAACAGCATGGTGATCACAATGAACCCTATTGGCAATCACTCATAGATGAATGGTATAATATAATCAGTATCTTCCCCCACCTTCCAACCCAAACCAATTAGAGAAAAGGAAAGTTGTTTGGTGGGAGTAACAAAGCATATTAAATAACTCATGGAATTAAAGTAACAGTGTCAGAATTTTAAAATTAAAATCTAATAAAAGTTATGACAATACTGTTTTAGGAGAGTTTCTTTTTTTATGTTCAGGGAGGAAAATTGAATTGAGATTTAAAGAAGTACATTGCAATAATACCCTTTGTACAGCCTTTGTAACTCATAGCTGTTTTAAACCCACGCTTAAATTAGCTTTTATTTAACCAACTTGATGACAACCAAGAACTACGAATTAAGGGGGGAAATAATATTTCCCATGACTTTGAAGTCTATGAGAGAATATTATCTACTAAATACTTGATTGAAGTCCAAAGAATGAAATTTGAATCTCCGATTTTACACTGCATCATTTAGATTCAGTCATCTCATCCTGGTTCAAGATCATTAAAGCTGGCTCACTGATATTTTAAAAATTCAGTAAGTTCATGTGCATGAAAGTGTGTGCCCCTGTGGCAGACTTTATTCTGAGTTGGGCTGCATAACAATGAGCTAGACAACATTCTTGCTTTTCAAACTTTACAAAGTGCACACACACTGGACCACGGGGCAGAGTCTGCCCTGACAACAGGATAATCAGACAGAAAATTACCACCAATTGTGTGACGTACAGAAGAGTTTGCCTATTCAAAAGATTGCCTTACCCTGCAGGTTTCTGGAAATTACTGCTGTTAGTCACGGGGTTACCAAGAAACCAACATTCCCTTTAGCAGGACCGCACCTTTGTCCCTATTCAAGGTTATCTAACCAACACCAGGTCAGTCTTAAAAGGAGCAGGCAACCTCATCTTCTTCCCAAAGAACGGCTGGTGGGTTGGAACAATTGACCTTCTGGTTAGCAGCCTGTTGTTAAACCCAAAAAGCCCCTGGGCTAGGGTTAAGAGGAAACCAAACAACTATTCTTTTGTCTTCTCTATGGCTAAGGAAACTGACAACTGGATTGGAGAGGAAATAGACACCTTCAGATTTAAAATAAGCAAATAAAAAAATAACAATAACCAAATCAAAGAGAGAAACCGATTTGGACCTCAGAAGGAAATAGAAACTCCAAGCAGTTCTGCTGCAGCATCTATCTCGCCCAGAATGCTCTTGGTTATTGAAAAGAGACGACAGTCCATGAGAGAACAGTCCGTCTTCTTCAGGCACGATAGTCCTGGTAGTTCAACAAAATCATAAGGATTTACTACAAATGCCTTATTCACATTCTTTTATCAGTGGCAGTCCTCATTACTCTAAAGTTCTCATGGATTTTAGTCAATAACAATGGAAGATACTAGGCTACTAGCTATTCAAACAAATGGATCTTGTAGCAATAATACAAAAAGGGCTTAAATAAACCTAATCAATTTTATTCTTAAAACAGTTGCTGATCAATTTTCACCAAGTCAATAAGAATGTAAGTCCTTAAAGCTGTGGGTGATAGCTGTCAGGCACCATCTCCACAATGATGCCAAGTTTGTAGCTTTGACAGTTGTTCAAAATTCCACTTTCATTTGTTTAAAGAAAGGCAGTGTGTTTTCACAGAGCCCTATAGACACAACGTGCCAGAATCTGTTCACACAGTTTAAAATATGTGGGGTATTTCTGAGAATTTTGTACCTAGCTCCGCAATTCCCATGTTATGCAGACTTTTTGGCACTCGTATTTGCCTTTTAGTCCAATCAGCTTTTCTGGAAGTTCAGACTCAGCGACAGGGCAGATGCTTAATGGCGGAAACGCATCCTGAGTTTGGGAGTCTAAAGGCAGCCACAGAAACATAAGGCATGATTCATGCTCATCAAACCTATGAATGGTTTCTGAAATTAGGTTTCCATTTCCACCAAATAGCTCTACAAGTCTTTGACAGCTGTGGTTCCACTGACTTCTGGGTAGTTTAGCACTGGGATTTAGGTGACTCGCAAGTTACCATCTGCTCAATCCACATGTCCAATTTGCTCCTCAGCAACTGAACAGCCTCAAAAACAAAACAACACAAAAAGAAACTACCAAGTTGAAATAGATATAGTCTCCTCTGCAAGATCAAGTTTGGAGAATTCATAGCTCAGTCTCTGAATGTGAAATTGTGATTGAAAAGGTGAAGAACTGTGTGGTTCCCTGTTAAGTCATGCTTCCTCTGAGTGAGCAGATCAACAAACAGTTCCTCAATTTCCCCTAGATTTAGTCATCAACCTATAATAAATAAATAAATAAAATCTCCTCAACGTCTTTACAAGATCCAAACATGCAGAAAGTTCTGTCTTATGCCCTTCTCTTTTAACTCCTTCACCAAATTCAACTAAATACAACATCTCTTGATGTTGTTTGTCATATTAATTAAGTCAGGAAGTGCACTCCTGAGATTCACATCAATTTTCTAAATACCTTCTTTCTCCTTCACTATAGGTTTTCATGTAATAAGTGAACTCAGTTTTGGATTTTCCGGGTTCAAACAAAATGCTCTGATTCCATACAGCAAATTAACTTTGCATACACTTGGCCATTAGGTAACATGATTGTTTAGCAGCATCCTCAAGGTGATCCGATGTGCAACTTGAAGTTCCTGAGTATCCCTAATGAGAATAAAGATAGTTGGATTCAGACAGCTTGGTTTTGAAGCCAAACCCTAGCACTGACTTGCTCAATGCCCTTAAATAGAGAATACAATGAATCAACTATTTTGCCTGTAAGATGTAAGAGTATCTTTTAATGTAAAAGTATGTTGTGACTACACATGAGTTCACACTATAATGTACGTGTTCCATGCCTGGAATTAGTAAAGATCTAGTAAATGTCAGTCTGTTGCCATCTATTCAACTTTGATGGCAACTCAACTCCATGGGTATCAGAGTAGAACCAGGTGTACAAAATCATCAATGGCTGTTTTCAACAGTAGATCAACACACGTAGGGCTTGAGCCTGCAACCTTTGGGTTAGTACACATATCAACTGATATTACCAGGTACTCTTTCAGTAAATGTTAGCACTTACAATTTGTTTCTTAGAGCTTGGGTGCATGTTTCACTTTTACAGTAATGTATTCACAGATTTGTTTTTATACCTTGTTTAACTAGGATCTTTGCATAAAGGCTTATTTTTATGCAATTTCTTAGTAAGAAATTGAAGTAGTGAAATAGGAATGTGAATCTAATGAAGAATAAAATAAATCTAATTAAGTCAAAGCCAGTTAGTCTTGGTGGAGTATAGTTTTAATTTGGCTTGCAGCCACAAATTTTACACCTCCGTTTTATTAATCATATTTTTGTTTTTAAAGTAGCCATCTGGAATGAATAGCTATATGATAGCTTTTCCATAAGTTGAAACATACATACATTTTAAAAATGTTTTCAAAGGGACCATTAGAATGTTTTTGTTGTTATAGATGGTCTATTTATTTTTTTATTTTAATCCTTTATGTCAGATACTTAGCACATAAGGAAGAAATCTTTGAGGCACACATTAAAGGACAGTTTAAGTCATTGGCATAAAATATAGGAGTTGAGTATGTAATAAAAACATTCCAATATTCCATTAATATTCTTGCTCCGGTTTCTGTATAAATTCATCCTATATTATGCATTTACATTTCTTGATTATCTGGGTCTTACAAAGATGGAAAAGGCAAAAACATGGGCAGTATAGTATAATACAGTGTGGTATGAGTTCAAATTCAATATGTATATACACATTATATACAATGTGTATATAAGTAAGCTTAGATATTAATTTGTAAAATTAATCTGGTAACTATAAAATGTAAATTAGCATTTAAATAATAGAAACAAATTGATTATTTGACAGGTGAATGAATGGGTGGAAATAGTATTTAGAAAGGCCTGGTTTGTCTAAATGTTCTAAAATGCAGATATCAGATTCCTGGCACATAATAACTCAACACGTTGCCATTGAGCCAATTCAGACTTAGAGTGATCTTATGGGCTGGAAGAGAACTGCCAATGTGGATACTGAGGCTACAAATTGATACACGAGAAAAGAGCTTCATCGTTCTTCCATGAAGGAGCTGATGAATTTGAAGTGCTGATCTTGCAGTTACTAGCCCAAGTTTAACCCATCATAGGCACTCAATAAACATCCTAATTGACTGATTATTTCTTATGTTTTCTTTATATGAGCACCCACTCCCACCATACCCCTGATACATAACAAGCTTTGCTCCAAATAGACATCCAACAACAGCCAATGCTTATTATCTGTCATCTCACAGGAATAAATCTCAGAGTGAATGCTTTCACCTCGTTCAAGGTCTATGTGCAAGAAAAGGCGAAAATGCAGGAGGGAACTTACCAAAGCAAATAGAAGGTCTTCCTTCCACATCGTTAGGCATTTTAAAACACCATGAGCTTAATGTGAGACTTAAAATTGTAAAACATACTAAGGGTTACCTTGCAAGAAAACTGACAAAGCTCCACTGGGCAGACCTTTTGTAGTATGCATTTTTTTCCACTAGGGGGACATCTAGCAACTGGCTCTGAGTTAGTGCACTCAGTGGCATCGCCTGGGAAGGTTTTCTCCAGTCACGTGAATTTTTTCATAAAAGAAGTTTCGCCCAAACCTTGCTTTGTGATGGCCAATTTAAGAGAACAGTGTGTGGCTGTGAAGTTTTGTTTCCTGTTTGGGAAAAATGCTGCAGAAACTATTGTGGTGTTGAACACAGCTTACAAGGACAACACTATGGGAAAAACTCGAGTGTACGAGTTGTTTCCTCATTTCAAAAAAGGTAAAATGTCGATTGATGACAAATCTCATTTTGCATGTCCATCAGCTTCCAAAACAGGTGAAAATGTCAATTCATAGTACATTTAGAGTTTGTTTCACTAGGTCAAACTATTAATCGAGCTTCCCATTTAGAGGTACTGAAAAGATAGCATAACAGTGTGTGACAAAAAGGCCTGATTTGTGGCAGATGAGAGACTGGCTTTGACACCACAACAATGCACCTGCTCACACAACCATCTCAGTGCACCAGTTTTCAGCAAAAACCAGCATGTCTTTCTTGCCCCCATGCACCTTACTCACCTGACCTCACTACATGTGACTTCTTTTTGCTTCCACAAATGAAGATGGACATGAAAGTACAGAGATTTGACTATGTAGAAGAGATAAAGAAAAAAATGAGGGAGGTGCTGTCAGCCATCCAAACAGAAGAGTTTGAAAAATGTTTCCAAGATTGGAATCAGAGGTTTGACAAATGTATTAGGTGTAATGGAGAGTACTTTCATAGGTGATATGGTTGTTCTGTACAAAAAAATATAAATACCTAGCTTTGAGGAGGAAAATCCATTTTTTGCGCAGGCGGGGGTTACCCCCTTGTATATCTGGTGACTTTATGTGTTACACACTTGCTCTGATATTGAACAGTTTCCCAAGTTAATCTGTCTTGCTCCTCTGTAAAGTGCAAAACATGTCTTCTTCTTGTGTGTCAGAAGGGTTCTATCAACAAATATTCATCACATTGTGGGTTAAACATTAGAGTATTCCACTGACATTAGTAAACATCCATATTTTGCAATGGGGATGACTGGATTTACATTGGACAGTCATGAAAGGTGCTAGATTTTCTACCAATAACAGAAGCATAGAAACGTGGAACTTTCCAAGACTATGGCATAGCTTCAAAACTCTCTCAACTCTTTGTTCTTGAAGTATTTAATAAAATGCAAAATTGGGGCCAGTTGTGGATCAGTGGTAGAATTTTCACCTTCAAGGGGGTGGTGAGACCAGATTGTGGGATTATAAAGAGACTTTCCCCCAGCTTTGTCTCCCAGAATGATATGCCAAACTTTAGAGGCTATTTGCCTGCATATGGTGGGAGGTCAGATGCTTAGATATAGCCTCCCTGAAGGCATTCAGCTGCCAAACAACTGTCTGGGCCCACCACAGGTAGGGCCTGCTCCCTGCTGTTAAGGACAATGGGCTACTTCTCCCTAAAAGGCTTGTGATCATTAGTCTGGTCCCTGTAGGTAGAGTTTACACCCTACTGATAATGGTTTCTATGGAGATCCAGAGAACAGGTCAAACCTGCTCAGTGACATCCAAAGTTAGGCTGC
The DNA here is from genome assembly GCF_000313985.2 of Echinops telfairi. Taxonomy (NCBI): domain Eukaryota; kingdom Metazoa; phylum Chordata; class Mammalia; order Afrosoricida; family Tenrecidae; genus Echinops; species Echinops telfairi. The sequence continues at coordinate 9,556,707 of NW_022111370.1, forward strand.
CATCCTGAATCTAGGATCCACCCATCTTCTCACATGTATACCCCCAATCTCTCCTCTTCCTATTGTGTGTATATCCCTAGAGTGTCCCCCCTATCGTTGCTGTATAACCCATAGTGCAACCCCTTTCTGTGATATATGTCTTTACATGTAATTAGTGGGCTTGCATGCCCCCCAAAGATATATAAGCCTTGGTTAGCAATAAAAATCCCCCTTAGCTTCTCATAGGCTCCCTCTCCTCTCACATCCTCTCTCCCCTGTTCCCTTTCCCCTTGTTCTCCTTCCCCTCCCCTCTCTCTTGCCCTCTGGTCTCCCATCTCCATGTGGATCACCAAGTGAAGCTGAGATGAGCATGCTACCATGAAATGTGTCTGACGCCATTATTTCCATCTCTCTTTGATCTCTAGTGTTCTTGATGACTTTATTATAATCTTTATATGTCTCAATCATACAATTTCACCTATCGAACCCACAATTGGTTGTGGGGGGCTGGCCTTTCCCCCACACCAGATTTGATTCCCAGCCAATACACCTCTTGCACAGTCATTAATTGTCTGTCTATGTTGCTACATATTATTATGATGTTGAACATGTTTCAGAAACAGCTTCCACATTAAAATGGACTCAGTAGAAAGACCAGGAATCCTGCTTATGAAGATGAACACTCCTATAGGTTATAACAGCCTGAGCCACAAACCACTGAGAGGATGGAATGAGATGGGGTGGTGTTTCATTCTATTCGGCATTTGGTCTTCATGAGTTGGAGATTGACTATGTATCAACTAGCAATCACAAAACTTGGTAAACAAGCACTGGGGCAACATGAATGACTTTTTAAAATTTAAATATACCTAGCCCCTCCTAGAGGAGGCTTGGCAGCTTGATACTTGTGAGTTGGGTTGCTAACTGCAAGGTCAGTAGTTCAAAATCACTAGTTACTCTGTAAGAGAAAGACAAGGGTTTCTACTCTCTTAAAAAGTTACAGTTCCCGAAACCCACAACGACAGTTCTACCCTGTCCTACAGGGTCACTATGGGTTGGTATCAATTCGGTGGCAGTGAGTGAGTGAGTGAATATGTTTGAGAGTAATTCTTACAATTCTGAATATAATTTTTTTAACTGAGGAAAAGGGGAAAGAATAGGAATTTCAAAACCCTTAATTGAGCTCATGTGGAACTTGTGCATAGACCGAAAAAGAGTCTTTTAAACAGTCAAGGTTATATTGCAAGGTTTAAAATCAGGAAAAGTGTGTGTTGGGGTTGTATCCTTTTAGCATATATATATTCAATCTCTATGGTGAATAATAATCTGAGAACCCAGGTTACATGAAATAAGAATACAGCATCAGGATAGGAGAAGGACTCACTAACAATCTTGCTCAACGAAAGCAAAAAGGACTTGAACTACTTAATGATGAAAGTCAAAGGTGACAGGCCCCATATGGATTACAATTGAGCATAAAGACAACAAAATTCTCACATCTGGACCAATAAGCAGTGTCATGTTAAACACAGAAAAATTTAAGTTGTCCAAGATTTTATTTTGCTTACATTTACAACCAAATCCCATAGAAACAGAAGTCAAGATATCAAAGGACACAACATATTGCATTGGACATTTCTGTTGCAAAAAAAATTTTTTCTTTGGAGTGTTAAAGAGGAAAGTTGTCACCTTGATGACTAAGGTGTACCTGACCCAATCCGTGTTATTTCCAATCAGCTAACATGCATGCAAACCTGGACAATGAGGGAGACATGGTGTTCTGGGTCCAAGGACCTATCTTGCATTGCATCACACAATCTCTTCCTCCCGTCATGTCAGGGTCAACTCGAGGTCTGAATGACTCATCCCAAATTGTCTCACATGATCCATTCCAAAGATCATGTCCCGATAACCTATTAATTCACACCACCCCACTAGATAGTGAGATGCACATTCCCTGGATTGCAATACCACCATTATGCTGGAATGGGGACCAAACAGTGTGGAAGTAGAAGGGCCAATAGAAAAGCAGGATAGGGATTGAGGGGTTGAAATGAGCCAATGGGGTCCTGTCATGCAACCCCTAAAAAATCCAATGTCAACCCCTATAAAACCCAACAAAGTGAGCTGATCTGACTCATGATGGCGTATTAAATCTTAGTTCTGCTTACAGGAGAAGAAGAAGGAAAAGGAGAAGGAGAAGAAATTGGGTTCTTGAATGATGGTGGTGGAAAGCGATATCTAGCATGCCGTGGTCAGCCAAAAAGAGGAAGGTCCTCAATGAGATGGATTGACATGGTGTCTGAACCATAGCAACGATTTTGAGGATGGCATAGGTATGGCCAGTGTTCTGCTATTGTGTACACAAGGTGACTGTGAGTCCGAGCCAATTTGTTAGCACTTAACAAGGACACAGCTCCAACCAATGAGAAAGAGTGGATTTCTCTGTCAAAACTTCTTCAACCTCCATCTGGCCCGTTCCCGGAATCTGGACTGCCATGCAGGACATAAAGACCTTATCAAGCATGAGCTTGCCGCCCCTTAGTTCAGCTTTCGTTTGTATTCATGCCTGTGGTTCCCGGGTGTTTCTGAGGCAGCAGATATGCTTGTTTGCCATTTGGACTTGTGCCACTGTCACTCATCCGTGCTGAGAAAAATCTGGCAGTTCCTTTAGAGCTCAGCAAAGCCCTTCCTCCCCCCCATTTTCCCCCTTTTATGGGGAGTCTGCATAAATCCAAAGACTTCCCATTAGGCATTGGCCTGAAGACGATGCTCTGAGGCCTTTCCAGAACTTGCAAGATTAAAAACACGAAGGCACAGGTGCACAGCATCAGATCAGACACACACCAAATCATGCATGCTAATTCGAGTGGCAGAACTTTGACAGCGATTTCTCTTTTCACTGTTTGTTCTCCAATCAACTTTTCCTGGAAACCAACTGGGAGATCTTGGGTCTGACTATGAATGTTCTGTGAGACACTTTTTTGGTCCTAAAGCACATTTGTCATGACAATTCACCAGCATTAGCCCACATTTCCAAAGCTTGCAACAGAATCTAATGAGTATTCATTTTAATGAGCTGACACACCCACACTGACTTATTCTTTCTACGGTATTTATTGCATATTGTCATAAACACTATTAAACTGAATTATGGGACCATTTGAAAAGGAGAAAAAAAGTTCATTATTAGAGAAAGGAGGAGTATTAAGGGCTACTCAATCTGTCAGTTTGTACTCATCTGGATGCAGAAACAATTCTAGGAGTATTCTTTGCTTCACTCCAACTAAAATGAACCCCAGAGATTTATACCTTGGGGATCCTGGAAACCCAGTCGGGGGAAGGGCACACCCTTGAACTGTTGAAGGTGGAACCAGTAAAGCAGACAGTGGCAGAACCCAAAAGAAAGCCTGGGCCTAGATAAGTGGGTTACCATATTGTTTTTCACTAAGGGATTGGAAGGCTTATGTAGGGAATGGGTAAAATTTGGACTCAGACCAGAGAAAAAGAGTTCAGCCCCCAGGAGGGTATCCTTGAGCAGGTAAAACAAGCTATAACCTCATTTTGTATTAGAGTGTGCCCTTGGCTTTGTGTGGTAAGAAGCTCTGACAAGCTGCACTTAAGCTTGTCATAATAATTATGAATGATTCCTGACTCTCAATATACATGTTCACCTGAAATTATAATAAATTGGTTCTATAGGTCCTACCTCAGCATGTTTCTCTCTAGGACTTTGATGAAAGCTAATATACACACTCCTCTACATTTTCAGACATCCCACAGTCAAAGCTCCTTCCTATAATGATGTATATCTGGAAATCATTTGTGTTGTTTGTAGGTGCTTGCAAGTCAGTTATGACTCACAGCAACACTATGTATGTACAATGGAAGGAAACACTGCCCAGTCCTTTGCCATTCTCACAATTGTTCCTATGCTTGAGCCCATTGTTGCAACCACTGTGTCAGTCCATCTCATTGAGGGCATCCACTATTTTGCTGCCCCATCTATGCTACCAAGCATGGCATTGTTCCCCAGGCACTGGTCTCTCCTGACATGTGCAAAGGATGTAAGATGAACCTTGCTGTCTTTGCCCTGAAGGAACTCTCTAGCCATACTTCTTCCAAATCTGATCTGTTTGTCTTTTAGCAGTCCATTGTACTTCCAATATTCTTTGACAAGACTAAAATGCAATTACGTCCATTCTTCTCCAGTCTTCCTCATTCAATATCCAATACTGCATGCATAGGAGGCAATTAAAAATCCCATTGCTTGAATCAGGTGTACCTCAATTCTCAAATAAATCTTTGCTTTTCTGCACTCTAAAGAAGTCTTGTACAGCAGATTTACCTCATGCATGCAAAGTATCTTTTGATCTCTTGACTGCTGCTTCCGTGAGTATTGATTGTGGATTTTAGAACATCAGTTCTCGGTTGCATATCTCCACCGTATATTCTCTCACCACACTTATTCGGTCTGTAGGCTGAGCAAATAATCAGAGTAGCTGTATTACATGAAGAAAACTGCTGCATCAGAACTGGAGAAAGGTTTACTGTGATATGCAGATGACTCAACCATACTTGATGAAAGTGAGGAGGATTTGAAGCTCTTGCTGATGATGATCAAGGATGGTCGCCATAAGTGTGGAATACAACTCAATATAAAGAAAACCAAAATGCTCACAACTGGACCAGTAGATAACATCATACTAAATGGAGAAAAGATTGACATTGTCAAGTTGTCAAAGATTTTGTCTTCATTGGATCTGAGGTGTTCCAAGTCACAGTGATTTTCAATCACCTCATTTGCCTGTGAACGCTGAACTTCGGTTTTGCATCAGGAAGACTGAAGACAAATTGATGCATTTGAATTGTGCTGCTGTGAAAGAACCATAGACTGCCCAAAGGGCAGACAAATCTACCTTGGAAGAAGTACAGCTAGACTGCTCCTTGGAAGCAAGGATGATGAGACTTCAGCTCACATACATTGGACATGCTGTCAGGAGAGACTATTCCTTAGCAAAGGACATTATGCTTGGTAAAGAAGGGCAACAAAAAAGAGGAAGACCCTTGAGGAGATGGATTAACACAATGACTTTAGCAATGGGCTCAAACATAAGAACAATTTGGGTGATGTTTCTTTGTGGTTATGTAGGGTCCCTGTAAGTCAGAACCGATTTGAAAGCCTATGACCACAATGTAGTTTTCTCAATGGACATAAAAAAAATCACCTATCCTATAGATTTATGCTATAGGATAGTATGCAGCAATTAAAGGAAGAGAATCTAATGGTGGTGTAGTGGGTATGAGTTGGGCTGTGTTCTGAATGGTGAGCAGTTCAAAACCACTAGCAGCTCTGCAAGGCAATGAGTGGGTTTCTACTCCCATAAACAGTTAACGGTCTCAGAAAACCCACAGGGGATCATTTTGAGTCAGTGTTGACTCAATGCAAGTGAGCTTTTTTCAAGAAACTTTTATATTTTGACAGAACAAGGAAATTGTAAAATTTCAATTAACCTGCAACAATTTTATTAAAATCAAGCATGTACAAAGCAATAACATATTATTTCTTACTAAAGAATATACACCTAGTAAACTGGAGGACACCTAACAAAACAAAAACAATTTGCTATCAGGCTTTGGGAGATTGATTTAATCTCTGTGTTTTTGGAGTGGTGAAATGGAAAGAAGGATGGACACTACTTGTAGAGTTACTGTGGGGAGGAGGTTAGGCTATCTTTGGGCCCTGTCCCATCAGCAATGGGTGCTAATCACAAGATCAGCCATTCAAATCCACCAGGTGCTCAGCAGGAAATAGATGAGGCTATCTGCTCCTGCTAATATTTACAGCCTCAGAAATCCTCTCTAGGGTCGCTTTATGTAATCATCTGGAGCCCTGGTGGCAGAGTGGTCATGTTTGGGGCTGCTAACCGTAAAGTCAGTGGTTTGAGACCACCGCCACTCCTTCAGAGAAAGACAAGGCTTTCGGCTCCCAGAAGGAGCGATAGTTTCCAAAACCCACAGAGGCCCTTCTACCCTGTTTCCTAGGGTTTTTATGAGGCAAGGATGACAAAAATTTCTCTCAAGGACTTAGGACATGTTGTTAGGAGGTACTAGTCCCTGGAGAAGGACATCATGCTTGGATTGACACAGCGGCTGAAACAATGGGCTCAAACATAAGAACAATTGTCAGAAGGGGACAGGACAGTGTGCTGTTTCATTCCGCTGCACATAGGGTTGCTATGAGTCAGAATTCATTGAATGGTAGTGAGTTTGAGTCTTTTCTGATAAGTAATATAAACACAGTGGCAGTGGTCAGTGAATAGTAGGTAGGTCTTGAAAAGCTTGCATGATCATTAATGAATGCTTTTGAGTTGTTTCCCTTATTTACTAATTTTCTTTATGCATCCCATGTCCTCTATTTTCCAGGGCTAGCCATACATGGACAGGTGAGAAGGCAGGCATGTGATTAAAAAGAAAAAGTTAACATCATTCCAATTCCAGAGATATTGCTGAAACAGGGTAGAGACCAGACCAGGAGACTAAGGGCACAAGGGAGTCATGTCTATAGGCAAGACAAAGAAGAAACTTTTCAGACTGAAAAACTGCATCTTAAACATTCCTCACCAGCACTGTAAACTGTTTACTTCCCTAAGGAGCTATAAGCATAAGCATCGTCTGTGAGTTCCGTATTGTCATTGAAATGAGCTATAGATCTAAATCACAGAAGTAGAGCACCCGGGTAGGACAGGGTGGTATCAGAGTAGGGTAAAAGGGTGTGAAGGGCGGAGGTATGTCTGTTCTGTGCCTTTTGGCAATCAGACAGAGGAGGTCTGATGAGAGCCCCAAGCAGTTTCTTCAGTAAGGAAAACTACAATTGCTTCTCAAGTTTATATAGTACATATCCAAGGAAACTAAGGAAGATAATACAAATAAAAAGGATCTGAAAGATCCTTTGCAATTTTATGAAAAGCAGGTATAGATTGTAGGATGGATATATATATTTATATATAATTTAATGGTACATGCATGCGAGAGTGAACAGTCAAAATAATGCAGGGCATAGAACAAACCTTTACTGTGAGGGGAAGACAAAGCAACAAAGCAGAGCTGGATGCCTTGGCTTCTTGGAACATACCCCTAATTATGACTATCAAATCAGTCTTACAAACTTCCAAAATACTTCATTGTCATAGACAAAAACTTGGATGGGTGTCAGCTCTTTGGCTGATTTTAAGCCACATGTGTGAGTCAAATTGCCCAGGGAGTTCATATAGATAGGAAGAAACAGAACTCCTTGACTCAGTGACATAATAAAACTTAGTAGAGGAAATAATAAGAAGGAACCCACATAAGCTAGGAAGAGATAAAAGAAAGACCAGAATGATGGTCAAAGAGAGGGGTTTGGGGAAGAGAAAATAATTTCCCCCCAAGGAGAATAGCCAGTAGTAAGTAGCAAACACAACAAGAAAATTGGGTAAATGAGGCACTGCAATCCTCTATTGAAAGTGACAATTATGAGGTCATTTCTGAACTGTCCAGTGTCCATCACTGCTGCCTTGTGGATAGAGAGTATATTGCAGCCAATTCAGACTTGGAGGTCAAGAACTGACGACCATACACTGTCACCTTTCTCAGAGAACTTGAGTGAGAAAAGAGAAAGGCGAATAACAGTGGCCACCTCTTATTTTATCAGTGCTTCATCTTTGTACTTTAGTCGCATCACCAGGGGGGACCGGTCCCTACAAAAGAAGGTCATAATTCGTAAAGTGGAGGGGCAGCTAAAAAGAGGAAGCCCCTCCATGCGATGGCTCCCCTCAGTGACTGCCGCCTGGGCTCAAACATAAGAAACATTGTAAATACCGTTCAGGACGAGGCAAAGCTTTGCTGTGTCCGACATAAGGTCATGATGACTTAGAACTGACTAGACCGCACGTAAAAACAACCACCAATCAGATCAGGCCACTGAATGAGCCTCCACGCCCCAGGCCTTCCCTTCCGTGCTCATTAAATGCAGAAGCAATTTTTGGTTTCAAGCAAATCTACAGATGTCGTTTCTTTGTTGGTTGAACGATAAACCAGGTTTCAACAAATGAGGATTTTTCTTGGATAAATTCTATAATGGGAAAGTAAACAACTTTTACAGAAACTATCCTGAGCTTGAAATCCCTAGAAATGTCTTTAAATGTGCTCTGTATACAACCATGCTGTTGTTGTTAGGGGCCATCGAATTGGCTCCAGTCCACAGCGACCCTAGTCACACTGCACGGTCCTGTGTCATCCTTTGCCTGAGCCCATTGATGCCGCCATTGTGTCCATCCATCTCCCTGGGGGCCTTCTTCCTTTTCACTGCCCTTCCATGTTAGCAAACAGTCCTTTTCCAGGGACTACGTTAGGGTATATGGGTTAGGTGAAGTACAGGGAATTCATTTCTTTCCCACAGTGTTTGCTACTCTGTCGCGTTTCCTGCTTCTTTCCGGGGAGAAAGAGGTTGCTAGGGCTGGCTTTGAAATCGCTTTGCAGAGCTTCACCATGTATCCCCTCAAATATGTCCATAGTTTCTAGGTGATGAAGACTGTAATTACAGATGAAGTAAAAAGAATGAGCATCTTTAGTTTGGTTTGTTTTTTTAATGGAAAAGAGGAATTGGGCATGTTTATTGACTGATGGAGAAAAATAGACAGGAGAAGCACACACAGATTGTGGTTACAGTGGTTAATTAATGGAATAAGAACAAGACAGGGAAAAAATGCTGGAAAACGTTCTTAGAGAGAGCCTCTCTCTCACCTCAGAGGAGGAAAGAAAATTATAGTCCTGGCAATAGAGATTTGCAACCACTTGACTCAGTTTGTTATACTGTGGTGGCTTGTGTGTTGCTGTGATGCTGGAAGTTGTGTGACTGGTATTTCAAATGTCCACAGGGTCACCCGAAGTGAATAGGTGTGAGCAGAGCCTCTAGATTAAGAACAGACTATAAAAAGTGATTTGGCTGTCCTCTGTGGAGGAGTTCGCTGGGGAAGAAGCACTGGAAACACTCTTCTTTGACAGGAAATTTGGAAGCTAGCTATCTGGACAATTGACTGGAATACATCCATATCTGTGCCATCCATCAAAAACTTCAAACTATAGAATGTTATCTTTGATAGACACACAAGTAAAATCTTGTTTAAGATCATCCAATAAAGGTTGGACCAGTATATTGACAGGGAATTGACAGAAATTCAGGCCATATTCAGAAGAATAAATGGAACAAGAGACACCGTTGCTGGTATCAGATGAATACTAGCTGAAAGTAGAGACCACCAGAAAGATATTTACCTGTGTCACATTGACTATGCAAAGGCAATTGACTGCATGGACCATAGTAACCTGTGGATAACCTTGAGAAGAATGGGAATTCTAGAACACTTCATTGTACTCATTCAGAACTTGTACATGGATTAAGAGGCAGTTGTGCCAACAAACAAGGAAATGCTGCCTGATATAAAATCAGTAAAGAAGCATCAGGGTTGTAGCTTCTCAATATTCTTATTTAATCCATATGCTGAGCAAATCCTCCAGAGAAGCTGGATTATATGAAGAAGAGTGAGACATCAGGATTGGAGGAAGGTTTATTAGCAACCTGCAGTATGCAGGCAACACGACCTTGCTTGCTGAAAGTGAGGAAGAATTGAAGCACTTCCTAATGAAGATCAAGGACTGTAGCCTTCAGTTTGGCTTATAGCTCAATGTAAGGAAGACCAAAATCCTCACAACTGACCAATAGGTAACTACATCATTATAAATGTAGAAAAGGTTGAATTTGTCAAGGATTTTGTCTTATTTGAATCCATGATTCAATACTCATGGAAGCAGCAGTCAAGAGAGAAAAAGAGGCAATGCATTAAGTAAAACTACTGCACAAGACCTCTTTAAAGTATTGAAGAGCAAGGATGTTACTTTGAGGACTAAGGAATACCCAAGCCATGACATTCTCCATTGCATCATATGCATATGAGTGTTGGACATTGAATAAGGAAAGAATAGGTACATTTGAAGTGTGGTGCTAGAAAAGAATATTGCAATTCCCATGGACTGCCAAAAGGGCAAACTAATCTGTACTGGAAGAAGTCAGGCCAGAGTGCACCTTAGAGACAAGGATGGCAAGATTTGGTCCTACATACTTCAGGTATATTGTCAGGACAAACCAATTCCTGGGGAAGGACATCATGTTTGGTTAAGGAATGATGGAGAAAAAGAGGAAGGCCCTTGATGAGATGGATGGACACGGTGGCTGCATCAATAGGCTCAGGCATAGGAACAATTGTGAGGATGGCACAGGACCATGCAGTGTTTTCTCCTGCCATGCGTAGGGTCCTCTGGGTCAGAGCTGAGTGTTCTATGAGTTAGACAACACAGATTTTCTATGAGTTGGAACCAACTTCACGGCATTTAGTATCAACTACATTCCTGCTGGATTTTGAGAAGATAAAATCCTGTTCCTGTGTTAGGCAGGGTTATCTAGAGAAACAAAACCAGGACACATGATTTTATATATATATGTATATATATATATATAATATATTATATATAAATATATATTATAAAAATATATTATATATTATAAAAATATATAAATATATATTATATATACACACACACATAAAATATCATATATATACACATTTTATATATATATGTATGTATATATACTCGAGTATAAGCCATATAAGCCGACCTGAATATCAGCTGAGGCACACAATTTTACCACAAAAACTGCATTAAAAATGTGCTGAAAAACTCGGCTTATACTTGAGTATATATGATATATATAATCATACATATCCATATATATCCATATGTATATGGATAGGTTTATACAGCACAAAGGGATATAACACCTGATTAATCCACATAGCAGTATAGATGGCTCTGTTCAACATACTCCCATGGAACAGTTCATATACGGGAAGTCCTTCAATTCACAAGGGATGCTGGGTCCAAGGTCAAGGAATTGCCTCAGGCAATTGAGGCAATGCAGGCAGTCAGCCCACAGGCAGCAAACAGCAGGGCAGGTCACCAACATTCAGCAGTTTAGGAGCTTAGCAAAGCAGGCCTGGATCACATATTGAACTCAAGCTATGCAAGATGACAGGATCCACCAGCCTCAAGCTCAAGTGATGTGCACACCAGCACTGTGTCAAAGCAGGTTTCAAAGGAACCTCAAGCTCTAGCAACATGATCCAAGGGTTGGCTGTCCCACAGGAAGTGCAGCTCACAAGTTGAGGCAAAGAACTAGCTAACACATCCACATGCTGGTCTGATCACCAGAGAGCAAGAGAGAGACGGGTGGGCCTTGCCAAGTCATTTCTCTCTTTGCCCTCCAATCAAACTGACCTTATTAATCACATATGTTTCTATTGGCTAGGTTTGCACAATAAATCTACTTACCACTGTTCCTTAAATCTACTCAGTTGTATGTTGGTGTTTTCTTCTCTGGATGCACTGGGTAACTGAGTTACAGGTCTTCTGTCCTCCAAGGTATAATCTACTGGATGCCTCTGAATCCTAATATATTTTTAAACTATATATATTTTTAATAAATATATATTTTTAGATATAATACCCTAATTATTAATTCAATTATACTCATTCTCTTTACAGAGCTTGTAAAATATGCTCTAAGCATTTCTTTGTTTGCCTGCTAGTTTGAAGCTCTGAGTGTAAGGGGTTTGTGTTTGTTTATGGTTTTTCCAGTTTCTATTCAGTGACTCTTCAAGGACTCTATCAAGAATCTTTGGACAATGATCACAGAACACTGAATTGAAAACATTTCCCAAAGCCCCAAGACATATTTCAGCACTCACCTCCAGACACCATTATTGCATGGCTGCCCAAGATAAGAATGTCTCCGTTTTATAATTCAACTTTACTTCAGGGCAGAGGGAGTGATGCCGGGCATCATAAACTCAGCCAATGGAATGTGGCATAAAATCCCTTGTTCTTCCACCTTACAGACAAGCTGCAGAGACATGATATGGGAAATGTGGGATCAACAGGCTCTGCTTTTAGAGAGCAGTGAGTTCTTGCAAAAGGCTGAGCAATCCTTGCATTGCTTATAATTGCCATGAATGTCCAGAGCGTTAGGAATGGAGCTACTGTTGTTTATTTTTATGCCTCTGCAGCAGCTGTTGCTGTTTTTGTTGTTGCTGTCACTATTTATGTTGGCATTTTTCTAAGAGTCCTCTTCACTTGGCACAGTGCCATTCAATTCATCTGTGAATGTCTCAAAAATAGGGAGTCTAATACTATTTCCTTTTGAGTTATATTTGTCAGGATGATCTAAATGATCTTACAATAACAGCCAAATAGATTCAAATAGATCCCAAACAGCCAAATAGATCCCAAATAGATCCAAATGAAGATATATTTTTGGATATCACTAATTGTACATCATGAATTGTACATCATGAATCAGCTTGAGACTAGCCTGGGTTGTTCTCTCTCTAGAACCCCACTGTTGCAGCCACGCATCCCAAATAATGGCAGGTTATGGTGGCAGAAGAAAAGGGAGCACAGCAAGTATGCATTGGCTCTAAAGTGATACATTGGTATTTGGTTAGCCAAAGTAAGTCATGCCACCATGCCTAATTGCAATGGTGAAAAGATATGCGATCGTATATTAGGACCAGAAAAAAGAGACCAAAAATAGTTTGAGGAGTCTGAGTGACCACTATACTGGAGGAAGAGACTTCTGAAAGCTCATGATAAAATTTCAGTAGCTATTAATTTCACCTTGTTCATGAACTTTTTGAGGCCCCTCCATGCTCTCATGTTACATAAAGTTATATAAGGAGATCATATAAAGTTGTATAGAGAGGTTAATGAGAAAGAAGTATATATGCATCAATAATAAATGTGCAGGTGTTCATACAATGCCACGTAGATTGCAAAGTCACACTTTCTTTGAGTTTTCTCACCTGTTCACTGACATTCTTTGTAGAGGGTGCAGGTAAAGCAGAAAGGGTAATATTTTCTCTACTGTAACCCCATGTTCTTAGTCTCATCTCCAATCTCCACCTGGGATTTTACTTCATTGATTTCCCACTTCCTTCTGAATCTCTGGAGTTCCAGCATGATCCAAATGTTTAGCACTGCAAGTCAAAAAGTCGTTGGTTTATATTCATTTAGAGCTATGTTGATAAAAAGACCAGGTGATCTATATCTGGTGGTGGTGGTGGGGGTTTGCAGTAGAAAATGCTATGGAGCACAGTCTACTCCAATGCACATGAGTCAAAGTCTGTTCAATGACAGCTGGTTTATTGGCTTTTATCTCCAGACATATCCTGTGGCAAATATCCGCCCCATTCACAGCTATTGCCATCTTTCTCCCCATTTTTTCACACCTAATGATATGAAGAGTCATTCCACCAAGCTAAAAGGAAAGGAATTATGAAAAAAAAAAAGTGTCATTGAGATCATCAGAGAGTTCTGTCTGCTTCAGTGATCCAGGAGCCAAATAAAAAAAATGTCCAATACAAGGGTGAGTTGTATCCCACTGTCTTAAAAATTCTAATACATGAGCTAGTACATGTTGCATGACAGAATGTGTACATGGGTCAACCACAGAGGCCTTTGGGTCATCTGGGGCAAGACTGCCTTGTACCACAGATGTTTAATCACCTGAAAATCCTTGCACCCCAAGACAATTTCTTCTTTCTTTTTTTGTCTTCAGTAGAGTTGTGTGTTGATAGATTTTGTCTGGTGTCATGTGGCCTGAGTTCAAATTCCCACTTTCTCTCTTACTGTCATGTTAACCAAATCACTGGCCCTCACTCAGGCTTAGCCTCTTCCTGTAAACATTGCTAACCCCTGCCTCATAAAGACATTATAAGAATTAGCTGTTGTTCTTGTTGTTATGTCTCATCACGGTTTTTCTGACTCATAGGGACCCTAAGAACAATGGAATAAAACAATGCTCAGTCCTGAGCCATCCTCATCGTTGTTCTTATGTTTGGACCCATTGTCCCAGCCACTGTGTCAATCCATCTCATTGAAGACAGTCTTCTTTTGTGCTGACCCTATACTTTACCAAAATTAACTAAGGTGTTGGAAAGTACAACACCTAACAATGAACTGCAGCTACTCTTCCACATAACTGGAGCAATAGGTAACATTATGATAAATAGATAAAAAAATGAAGTTGTCAAGGAATTTTTCTTATTTGGGTTCACAATCAATGCTCATGGAAGCAGCAGTCAAGAGATCAAAGGACACATTGCGTTAGGTAAATCTGGTCCACAAGACCTCTGGAAAAGTGTTGAAAAACATGGATGGTATTTTGAGGACCAAGGTGCCCCTGACCCAAACCATGGCATTTCTTTTTTTTTTTTAATCACTTTATTGGGGCTCATAAAATTCATCACAATACATAGATCAATTGTGTAGAGCACATCTATACATTTGTTGCCCTCATCATTCCCAAAATTCGCTTGCCTCTTGTGTTCCCGGAATCAGCTCATTTTCCTTTTTTCCCCCCTCCCCCTCCCATCCTCTGCCCCTCTCCCCCATGCACCCTTGATAACTGTATGTGAAAGTTAGACATTAAATAAGGAAGACAACAAAAATCAATGCATTTGAACTATGATGTTGGACAAGAATATTAAATGTATAATCGACTGTCAATAGAACAAACAGATCTGTCTTGGAAGAAGTATGGCCAGAGTATTCCTTAGAGGCAAGGATGATGAGATTTAGTCTCAAGTACTTTGAAGATGTTATTAGGAAGGAAAGACATCATGTTTCACAAGTAGGGGTTGGGGGCCAACAAAGAAGAAGAAGGCCTTAGACAAGTTGGATTGATATGGTGGCTGCAGCAACGAGCTCAAACATTTGTGAAGATAGCGAAGGCAGTATTTCATTCTATTGTGCATAGGGTGACAATGGCTTGGAGCTGTCCTGATGGCACCTAATAACAACTATTGCTATTGTCACTTCTTTTGTTTCTCTAGGCCATCTGTATTTTTTCTCGCACCTCTTTTTTTTGACTCTGTATACTTCCCCTTTCACAAATATTACCAGAAACCTATTACAGTTGCAAAGTACTAAGTACTAAAGAGCAAAGCAAAAGAAAGCCACCCTGGGTCAAGCGTGGCCACACTCTCAATAGATGCTAATGTTGATCAGTGTCTGCTGCTCACCAGCCACCTCTTCACCCTGGTTCTGCATCCAGAGATTAAAACAAGGGGGCTGAGGATGCCCTTTTTGTTTCTTTGATTGAATACAGTGATGTGGACAGAAAGGGTCTAAAGAGAGTCTAAAGGTCTTGAAGAGGCAGTCACAGATGGTTTATTAGAAATGGCTTTTCCATTAACCATCTGTGTGACCTTGGCACGTTGCACTTCACCATTGCATGTCAGCATGCCCTCCCCTTTAAAAAGAGGATCTGACTTCTGACTTCTTACACTGACGTTCTGACATTTGCGATCCAAGAGGGGAATTGCTTCCCATTCAGCAATCAAGGGCACCTTGTGCTGAGGGCTCAAGAAGAGGCTGCTCTTTTCTCTGGCCAGCTTTGTGTCACTGGCAGGCAGAAAATGATGCCTTCACATGACTGGCCTGAAAGTCCCTGGGTTAGGCGAGATAGAAACTCTTTAATATTAGTATTCTCTAAATCTGTAGGTCTCCATGGATTTTACCAAGTACTTTCATGTTCATTATTATCCTGGGTTTCCTGAAAATTTCCACAGTGAAAGTAGGATGGTAATTATTATCAGCACTTGTGAAAGAGACCCAAGTTCAGTGGCAATAAGAGATTTGACAAAAACCAGAAGGCAGAGACTACATGGCCAGATGTAGATGGTAAATGGTTTCAGATCTACAGTTTCAGATTGATGTCTATGATCTCTCTGCTGTTGTCTTGGAGCGGCATAAATAACTGTTTCTCCACTCTGAGTCTGACACTATAGCTTGTAAAATAATAATATATAATGACTCAAACCTCAGAAGGTGGTTAAAAGACCCCTCATGAGGGGCCATTATCAGATAATATGGTCCTATTATTTTAGAACTGAAAAATGATGGGTTGAGTTAGTTTTGTGGAATGGTTCTCGTTCCAAGACGTATATGCCAACCACTTGTCCACGCTTGAGCACTTTGTTGAAAGATGGGGAAACTATTCTCCATAATATTCTGTTTGAGGACCCCACAGAAGAGGCCCTCCTGCATCTATCTCTTTTCATGCAGAATATCACCAGGCCAGCAGGCCCTGCCCCTCTTTTCCCCAACCTAGGTCTGCTTCTTAAAACTAACATAAACTGCAACTTCAGCAAGGACCTATGCTCATTTTTTAAAAGAAAAAAAAGAAAGAAGGCCATCAAGTTTCCTATAACTCATGGCAACCCCATGTGCCTGGAGCAGAACTGCACCTTAGGGATTTCAAGAGGGGGACCTTCTGGAAACAGGTCCTAGGTTTATCTGGGTAGGTTCAAACCACTCAGGACTATTTGGTGATTAAACAAAAAGCAAGCCCATTGTCTCTGAGTCGATTCCAAGTGATAGTAACCCCACAGCTATGATTAATGAGTATGCCCTCCAGTCACCGCCCTTTTCTCCAAGCCCAGCACTGGTTGCCTACTTGCCAATCTGGTTCTTTGAGCAATGTGACAGCATCTGCTTTGTCACTGGGAATCCATCGGTGTGCCGTTATTGTGGTTAGGGGCCCTCTCTTGTGCCACCCTCGCCAATGGTGTTCCTCAATGTCCAACTCTGAGCAGGTCATGTGCGTGTGGTTGCTGGGTGGTTGGATACGTTCGGGAACAGTTAGGTGAAACTGTCCGAAGGCATACAGAACTTCTGGTCTCTGCGCGGGCTGTGCCAAGACACTTGCAGATCGCTGAGGAGAAGAGATGGAGGGTGAAGGTGTGGATAGGGTTAGACTGGGAAAGTAAATAGAATGGTAAGAACACCAGGATGAAATGCTTGTTTTTGTGGTTGTTGTCAGTAATGGTGGTGTTGAGGGTACCATCGTGTAGGTTCTGATCCACAGTGACCTCATGTCCAAAAGATCGAAATACTTCCAAGTCCTGTGCTATCTTCACAGTTGTTCTTAGGTTTGAGCCCATTGAGGCAGCTCCTGTATCAAACTATCTTGTGGAAAGTCTTCTTTGCTGTCTGACCACTTTTCGAAGCATGATGTCCTTCTCTGGGGACTGGTCTTTCTTGGCAACATGTCCTTGAGACAACGTCTCACCAGCCTTGCTTTTAAGGAGAATTTTGGATGTATTCTTCTAAGACAACTCTGTTCATTTATTTCGACATTCTCCACCCGCACCACAAGTCAAATGAATCTATCCTTCTTCAGTTTTCTTTATTCAATGTCCAACTTTCACATGTTTTTGAAATGCAACTTAGTCTTCAAAATAGCATCTTTGCTTCTCAAACATTTAAGGAGGTCTTATGAAACAAATGTAGGATGAAATGCTAGCAAAAAATGAATTTTCTATGGGCTGAAAAAGAAGAGATCAAAATTTAGGTGTTCCAGTCTAGGGAAACAGGTGGAATACAAGCCTTGTATTGTAACTTTTCAAAAATCAGGCAGAAAATCCTGTGGATCCCAACCATTCAATGGACAACCAATATTGCTAATGGTGAAGGGTCTGCTGTACATGGGGATCATTAGAACAGGGGCAACTCAGGAGCTGCTAACAGCATCAGGAAGCAGGCGCGATCTTGCAATGATATGTGTTGCTGAATTCAGAAGACAGCTTTTCAAGTAGGAGGCAATCTTAACAATGCTGACACTTGCTTAATGTTTATAACACAGAATTGAAAAGTGTGCAATAAATCTGGCAGTTTGTTCTTATTATCCCTTATTATTCATTGCCAGTGAGTTGATTCTGACTCATAGAAGTCCTATAGGATAGATTAGAACAGGGTTATAGGATTTTCCATGGCTATAAATCTTACAGAAGCACCTTGCTTCCTCAGAGCAGCCGGTGAAGTCCAACCTCCAACATTTGGTTATGCTCTTTCATCACTGTAACAGTCAGGTTTTCATTAACAATATATATATAAATTTACTGCCATTGAATAAATTTTAATGTAGAGTAACCCTATAAGACAGTGTAGAAATGCTCCATCAGGTTTCTGAGGCTACAAGTCTTTCTCCTACAAAGCATTGGATAAGTTTGAATCACTGACCTTTTGGTTAACAGAGCGATGCTTAACTCACTGCATCACTAGGGCTTCTTTGTGAACTTATAGAGGTCATATTGAAGGGAGGTACGAGGAAGGAGAAGAACGGGTCACAATATTTCATTGGAAGACTAGAAAGTGAGGAGGGCGCAGAGTGAGCTGACCACTCTGAAAGTGAAGAGGGATGAGTGATACTGGGGAGGTTGAAGGCTCCAGGGAGAGGCTTGGGTGCTTGGAATGGCTGGGAAACTAACAGAAACCCATTGATGTTTACAGAAGGAGTGTGATCCTTTCATTAAATTAGGGATTTCGCTATCATCGGCATTACTTGGAGATCTCTGGAGGCATGAGCTTCCAGCAGGCCTCCAGAACAGATGGGAGCCATTGATAATGCAGAGCACAGTCAGTGTAGGAGGTGAAGGTAATGAAAGGATTCAATATTTCTGATCACACACACACACATATGTACTGCATATCACACTCAAAGCATACGTACCCCACATATATCAAGTGCACATGCATGTGTCACAGAAAATATGCACACAGCATACATGCTTAAAAATACACATTCATGGAATATATATCTGCACACACACATATACCACATGACATGCACTTGGGCACACACATTCATCACATCACTTTATCACACACAACACACACCTCACATTTATCATAAAACAAAACATAACACAAAACTAACACAGCCACCGAGTCGATTCTGACTCATCGCAACCCTGTAGGACAGGGTAGAACTGCCCCTGTGGGTTTTCTAAGACTGTGACTCTTTACTGGAGTAGAAAGCCTTGTCATCTTCCTGTGGAACAGTTGGTGGTTTTGAACTGCTGACCTTGCAGTTAGCAGCCCAGCTTGTAACCTATGAGCCATCAGGGTTCCTGCCTCACATACATAGCCACTAGAACCATCAATTTTATGTCAGCTCATAACAAGCATGGATTGTCAGATTATAACTAAAATCCACAGAAATTTTTAAGCCTATAGCCTTTCAGAAGAGATCAACTGGACTCTCTTTTGAGCTTCAGAACCCTGATGGTGTAGTGGGTTATAGGTTGGGCTGGTAACCACAAGGTCAGCAGTTTGAAACCATCAGTTGCTCCACAAGAGAAAGATGAAGCTTTGTACTCCTGTAGAGTTATAGTCTCAGAAACTCAGGGGATATCTATTCTGTTCAATAGAGTTGCAACTCGATTGCAGTGCATTTGAGAAAGTGGGTGTCTTTGAACTGCCAACCCTTGGGTTAATATTCAAGCACTTAAACATGCATACCACCCAAGGATATGCAAACACACAACAAAGATTTGAGACAGCAAGCACACAACATACATGCATTACAGATATATACACACATTCACACCCCATCCATAACATCCACAGAGCACACACCACAGGACATACATCCTTTGGGCTTACCATATGATCACTGTCAGGACGGGTGTAGATCATTGAGTATATTTCACAGCAGTCACAATGATCCTTGCTCTTTCAACAGAAGTAAAAATATTTAGCTCATTAGCTACACTTCATGGAGGAAATATAAAATAATACCCCGCAATACCTTGAGTGCTAGGGTTTGGTTTGGTTTGGTTTGGTTTGGTTTAATTAGTTATTTACAGTTGGAGAACTGAGAGGTATGATTCTAGCCAGTTCTTCCCTTGATGTTGTACCACCTGATAGCCCTTATGTTGTAGCACATTTCCATTGTGTATTCTCGGAGCTGTTTTCACTAAAATAGCAGGTTTCTTACACTGATTCCCTTTGTTTACAGATCAGACTCTAAACTCTGCTTGAGCTAAAGTTAGTTTTGTCATTGTATTTGTTGGTGTTAAGCTTACATTCTTCCCTCAACATTTCCTTGGGCTTTCCGGTGTGTCCAGTCAATATTTTGACTGCTTATACTACATGGAATACTCTTTCATTTAGAGCAGTGGTTCTCAACCTTGCTAATGCCATGACCCTTTCATACAGTTCCTCATGTTGTGGCGGCCCCCCAACCACAAAATTCTTTTTGTTACTACTTCATAACTGCAATTTTGCTCTGCTATGAATCGGGCAACCCCTGTGGAAGGGTCATTCAACCCCCAAAGGGGTCGTGACCCACAGGTTGAGAACCACTGATCTAGAGAATAATTTGTTTCCCTTACCGCAGTTATTGTAATAGTTTTTTGTGTTTTCAGAGTCTCTTCCTTCTAAATATGATGGACAGCAGCAGAACTATCTGCAACTAAAGTTGAGTGTCCACGACCGCACGATGCATGAGAAGAACCAATCTCGGTTAAAGTCTACACCTCGAAATGACGGAATTGAGCCCAGAAGATTGTCTTTACAACAAAGGTGCTTAAAGTAATTTCTGAAACTTACCAAAGTTATAGTATAGGTCAAAACCCTTTACATCTTTATAGTATATTATTGTCATTGCTGTGTGCCATATTGGTCCGTTCCCAGTCAGGGACTCAATGTACAAGAGAACCAAACACGCCCCAGTCCCACTGCTTCCTCGAAATTGCTTTTATGTTTGAGCCCATGGTCTCAGCCACTGTGTCAATCCAGTTCACTGAGAATCTTCCTCTGTTTCACTGTCCCTCTCCTTTAACAAGCAGGATGTCCTTTTCCACGGACTGGTCTCTCCTGGAAACATGTCCAAAGTACATGAGAGGAAGTCTCACCATCTTTGGGATTTCAAGATACCTTCTCCTCAAATATAGAAGAACTCTTACACTTTCATGATCATATCTTAATAATTATATACCTAATCAGCTCAGTGGTCTTATACATTATTTCACTACTACTATTAAACTTACGCATTCAGGCACTCTGGATATTCAGGAAGTAGAAACCATTTGAAGAAGCTTCATCCTCCTTGTTCTCGTGGCCTTACACATGTTTTATATATTGTTGTTAGGTGCCATAGACTTGCTTCCAATAAATAGTAGCTCTATATACAACAGAACAAGACACTTACCACTCCTGTGTAATTCTCACTATTGTTTTGATGTTTGAGGCCATTGTTGCCGTCAATGTGTCAATCCATCTCAGGGCGGGTCTTCCTCTTTTCCCGGCCCCTCTCCTTTACCACACATGATGTCTTTCTCCAGGGACTGGTCGCTCCATGCATGTGGGACAAAGTCACACCATCCTTGCTCCTAAGGAGCATTCTGTCTGTACTTCTTCCAAGACAGATTTTGTTGTTGTTGTTCTTCTGGTAGTCCATGATACTTCCAATAGTCTTTGCCAGAACCATAATTCGAACACATCAATGCTTCTTTGGTCTTCCATATTCAATGTCCAACGTCAGCATGCATAGGAGATGATTGACAATACCATGTCTTGGATCAGGTGCATCTTAGTTTCCAAAGTAACCTCCTTGTTTTTCAGCACTCGAAGGAGGGCTTGCACAGAGGATTTACCCAACTGAACACATCATTTGATCTCTTGATGGCTGCTTCCATGAGCATTAATGATTGTGCATCCAAGGAAGACAAAATTCTTGACAACTTCAATCTTTTCTCCACTCATGATGATGTTGCCTATTGCTACATTTATAAGGATTATGGTCTTATTTATATTGAGTTGTAATTCATAATGAAGATGCAGATATAGAAATGAAATCACTTGATCTTAGCCAAAAGGCCAAGAAGTGATAGAGAAATGAAATCAATAATCCATCTCTAACAGTTAAAACCATGGGACATCAGTGATATGGAAGTTATGAACATAGCCTATCATGACCTTAATTTAGAATCCTGGATAATTCCCTAAAATGGCCTAAAACCTGGAAATTTTCACTAACTTGTTTTACCAGTAACACATCCCATCTCTATACTCATTCTCTCCTAAGATGTCCTGTATTCATGGTCTATTCTATCATTAGGGTTAAAATCTGGCACTATTCCAGGAAAGCTAAATCAAGCAATACTGAAATCTACATGGCCCAGTCTGTATTAGATTCAATGGTCTTAAATATGGGTCAAATCATAGTTTCATGCTTATTGTATTAGAAAGAGTACCTTCAAAATACTTTAAAAATTGATCAGCATCTATCAAATCACTGAGTAGCCAAATTACATAATGTAAGCACTAACCTTTTATGTTAAAGCTTGGGAGTTTTTGACCTCTCCTCAGTAATGTGCCGCCATTAGATAGAGCACCATGATTCATAACAATTATCTCAATATTTCTGGTACTTGTTGCTTTATTTCAAACAAGAATTTCCAAATTCACTTACACGTTGTATATCACATATATCATTAGAGATTGTAATAATATCTTACAATTTCCAGTGCCGGTTGCATGCTGGACTGTCAAAGGATGTTCTGAAATCAAGAGATAAAAAAGGGCAATTTTTCTTCCTCTGACACTGCTTAATGGGTCTGTCTCCAGCAGAGAGATCCATTTCTCCCCACTGTGCTTGTCCGCCTTCTTTTTCTTCTTTGTTCTTCTTTCTGATGTGAGCTCAGTAGACAAGGCTTCCTCCAGAAGGGGCTGGGGTGCCAAGAAAGATCGTTGCCAATGAACTCTCTTATCATGCTCCTTCTGAGATGGAGGGTTTGCCATTCTCTGTATGGATATGGAATGACTAGATTCACACGTGACTGCCTTTCTCTAGGCTTCTGCAGATCCATTCCTGTAACGTGTAATGATAAGATATCATGACTGGCAGTGAAAAAAAAGAGTCAAAATGTCCTGAGCTCTCAACTGCTGGCTGGCATAGTAACTCTTTCCAGGATTGGCCCAGATGCATTCATGCTTTCTACTTCTCCCTGGACAATCCCTTTTAAGGCCTATTGTCTAGGTATAATTATAGCACCCACTTTAATCTCCAAAATATCTTACTTTACACAAATTATGTAGCCAATGTACTGTGCAGCAAGCTGAGCTAGACTTTTCAGACACTAAGATACTAAAGGCAAGGCCCTTTACATAAATTAACTCAACAACTAGGCAGGTAAATTATCACTAGCCATGTGCTGATATAGAATTGATACTGTCAGAATAGAACTGTGCTTCATAGGGTTTTCATTGGCTGATTTGGGGGGATAGTAGATTGTCAGGACTTTCCTTCAAGTAGCACTGGATATATTTGAACCTCCAACCTCTGTGTTAGTAACTGAGTATATTAACCATTTGCCCTAACAGTAGAATAAAATCTCAAGCATCGAAACCTAATTCATTACCTCTGAATTCATTATGACTCAAAGAGAGCCTATGGCTGTGATTTTCTGGGACTGTAACTTTCTTATTGGAGCAAACTGCCTTGTCTTGGGCTCCAGCGGCGCAGCTAATGGTTTGCAACTGCTGACCTTGGATAACCAATGTGCAGCCTACTATGGTACCAGGGCTCCTAACCTTGTGTGTAAGAGGACCAAATGTTGCCCCATCAAGTGCTATATTCATTGGTATGTTTGAGTTCCTTTTTGTAGCTCTTGTGTCAGTGCATCTCTTTTCTCTTTTCTATTCCATCCTTTTATTCTCCCATAGCTTCCATAGATCTTGAGTCCTGTGACTACATAATCTGAGGTAGATAATAAAAGGAGTGAGTAACATTCTTAAAGGTAACAGACACTCAGGCCCCCTTTCAGTCTCTACAGCAAAACTAGATTTCAGCCATTGCCCCTCCCCACAAGCCTTCTGTCTTTTCACTTCGATTCCTGGGTGCTCATTGAGAAATTCTTTATGGCGGGTCTTATTGGTTTCCTGCTGCAATTCTGAGTGCCAAGTTCCATCCCCTCCTGCTGGCCTCAATTCTCAGCTTTGTTTTCCAGCCTTCGATTTCCCACTCCCTCAGCTACTGCTAGGATGATTTTGTTCTGTGCAACATAATGAATGCTGCCTGGCTCTGGATGATTTTCACAATACCAATATCTCTGAGTTTTTCATTATAACAATGAGCTTATCTGTCTCTTCACGCTTGGTGGCCCTGTGGTTCACCAAACACAATGCCCTCCTTGCTAGATTGATCCCTTCTTTGTGATCCATAAGATTTCATTGATCTATTTCAGGAGTAGACTATAAGGTCTTATTTCCTTTTCCTGTCTTAGTCTGGAAGCTCTACTAAAATCTCTCTAACACAGGTGACCCTGTTGATATTTGGAAAATTGATGGCACAGCTTCCTATATCATCATGGAAACATGCAAGTCACTACAGTATAACAAACTTTCAGGTGGGCAGTGAACTGCTAATATTAACAAGGCTTTCAGATTATTGTTTGAAACCAATAGTGGTATTTTTCCAAACAAGTTCAACTTGTTGTTGGAATTTGACCCATGAAAGCCATAGTCAATACCAATATTGCAGACTGTAGTCTTGCCCTTCTGTGACCACTTCAGCTAAAATTCTCCATAGTCTCTGAAAGGATGACTTCATCCATCATGTTCTTGTAAAAAATATATATGTTTGTAAGAACCTCCAACATACCACTTGTAGAATTGAAGCTGAGACTATCCAACTGAGGGAAAGTACAGTCTCTGTAACTGTGAAATGTTTCAAGTTTTATTATGTATGCTGATAGCATCAACATCTTAATTAAAATATCATGACAAATATAATTGAGAGGGAAAGGGCAGGTGAGAAGCCAGGGTTGGAGAGGAATGTTAGAATGAGTCTGGTTGTTTAATTCATCTTGCTTCAATTCTTGATCCTCAAAATGTTCCCAATTTCTGTAATTATGATCTCAACTCACATGCCATCTAGCTGATTCTGACTCATACCAACCGTATAGGACAGGGTAGAATCGCTTTTGTGGGTGTCTGGGACTGTAGCACTTTATACAGCTGGTGGTTCTGAACTGCTGACTCTGTGGTTAGCACTTTCTACAATTCTAATACATTCAACTCCTAAGTTAATGGGCTGAATGTCTTATGAAATGTAGTTCTGCTCAGACACACATAGGGTCTTCTGACATCAGGGTCATCCTGAGTCATGATCAATTCTGTGGCAACTCACAACCATTTGCCTGCTGACAGTATTGCATTTTTTACTTCAAGGACCCTGCCTTAAGTCTCTCTGTGTCTGCAAGGTCTAGTTCTGCTTTGCTTTGTAGCTGTTCGTTGTTGCTGCTGGGGCCATTGAGCCCATCCTGCCTCATGGGAACCTGTGCACAAGAGAAGGGAGAACTGCCCGAGCCAGGACCATCCTCACAACCGCTGTTATGCTTGAGCCCAGTGTGCAGCCAGTGTCAGTCCATCTCCAGGATAGTCTTCCTCACTTTCACCGGCCTTCAAGAATGATGTCCTGTTGTGCACAACTACTACTGCCGTGCACTGTTGTCCAGTAGACTGACTATATAACTTCTGCTGTGACACATATGGGGTTGCCATGAGTCAGGATCAACTCTGTGGTGACTAATAACTAACAACAACTGGACACATTCCATCTAAAACAAGGCCTTGCCTTTAATACCCTTTTGTCTGCATGGCGAACTCTGTTTGCTGAGACGCAGACCCACTATATAATAAATTGGTAGCTATAGTTACACCCTGTTAATAGGCCAACACAGGATTGTCCTCAGAGAAATTCAGAAGCATAGTTTAATAAATATATAAACCATGGATGCATCTGGGCCAAATTTTTGAGCTCAAGGAAGACCTGGATTTTGGTACCAGTACTCACTGTGTGTTCCTAGGTTTGACTGTGCACAGGCCCAGAGAAAGGCAGCCATGTATGAGCCTAGTCACTCCAGGCCCATCCAGAGAATGATAAACTCTCCATCTCAGGAAGACCATGTTAAAAGGGCTCATTGGCTGGAATTTTGCCTAGCAACCCAGGTCCTTTATTATACAGAACATTTGTATAATAAAACACAAAAAAGAAAAAGAAGCTAGACCAGAACATTGAAAAGGCATGAACTCAAACTCCATGCCTTGCTTAGCTTAACCATTGGACCACTAGGACTCCTTTAGTGTAAGTTATGACAAAATAATAATAATTTATAAATGATCAAGGGTTCATGAGGGAGAGGGGAGTGGGGAAGGAGGGAGAAAAACAAGGAGATGATACCAGGGGCTCAAGTAGAAAACAAATGTTTTGAGAATGACGATGGCAACAAATGCACAAATGTGTTTGACACATGGATATATGTATGGATTGTGATAAGCATTGGATGAGCCCCAATAAAATGATTAAAATAAAAAAAAGACCAAACCCAAGCATGTACATGTTATTCCAACACAAAGAAGGGAAAAGTGGGGAATATGGAGGGAGAAAATGGGGGGAAAGGGGGAATGCTATAGCACGGGGGAGCAGGGCACTAACCCCACCCCACCCCCACCCCCGCCAGGGGGAGAGTATTGGCCAAGTCTCCACAGAATTGGGTGTGTGCCTGCAGACCGTACCATGGTGCACCAAACCTTGAGGAGCAACTCATGATCGGAGTGGGTTACAGGGCTGGCCCCAATCAGAACCAAACTGTCCCTGTCCCTAGAATTATGTGCTACTGAGGACAACACTAAACCTACAGGTTGGGGAGAGGAGCCAGTATGCCATGCCTACATGAAAGCAAACCAAGAAGGAAAAAGAGAGAGTGAGGGTCTAGACTCCATGTCAGCACACCAAGCCTGGAGGATGAAGTCCCTGCATGGAGCTGCTAAAGCACAGAGAGAATTGTAGGACCGACAACAGCTCAAGACATGCTGTCCCCTCACTAGAACATACTGTGACAGAGGACAATACTGGGGACACACTGCGGGGAGTTAGTCTGGTCTGAACCCCCCCACAGCAGGGTGAACCAAGAAGGCAACATAACAGATCACCAACAGGAGCAAAGCAAAGCCACAAATCCCCAGAGGAGCCCTCAAAATAGATTTCAGACTAGGAGGGACAGTTCCCAGAATTCCCCCAGGACCAGTCATAAAAGCCAGCAGACAGACCTGGAATTATATATGCTTTGTTTTGTTTTGTTTTTTTCCTACTTATTATTGTATTTTATCTCTTTTTATGCAATCCTTTGTTTTCTTTTTGTTTTTTCTCCATTATTGCTGTTTTTCCTACCTATATAAGACAGGCATGGGAAGCAGGTTTGAGGAGAAAGCAACAGGATTGTAGGTTCCAGAGGGATGGGGAGGAGAAGGGGGTGGGGGAAGGGAGTGGTGAGTAAACAGTGCCATAGATAGGGGAACAACTAGGGAGTTAAAACCAACAAGGAGGAGGACATAGATATCCTGGGGGTATTGGAACAACAGTAATCTAGCTAAGAGGAATTACTAAGAGGCTGAAGAAGGGTGAGTGTGATAGTGAGAGAGGAGGATAGTAAAATGAAACAGAGGAGAGATCTAGGAAGCAAAGCTATGGATAGAGGTATAAACATAGGTGTGTACATATGTAAATACATTAATTCATTAAAATAGAGGTATTGGCCTATGTATATATATTTACATGGCAATATACTGAGGTGGTGGACAGAAGTTGGGCCTCTAGCTCAAGTTCTCCCTCAAAGAAAGAACACTTTGATCTAACAACCTGGAATTCTGTGATGCTCACCCTCCTGGCACAATTGCTCAAGACAAAATGGGTGCATAAGCAAATGTGGGGAAGAAAGTGGATGGTGCCCGCTATCAAAAAATATAGTACCTGGGGTTAAAGACTTGAAGTTAAACAAGAGGACATCTAGCAAAGAAGCAACAAGCCCACATGGAAGAAGCACACCAGCCTGTGCAATCACGAGGTGTCAATGGCATCCGGTAACAGGCATCAGAAGACTCAAAACAAACAAATAAAAATCATAGTGTTGAGAATGAAGGGGGTGGGAGCAGAGATCCCAAATCCATTTTTAGACAAAGGGACATCCCCTCACAGAAGGCTCACAAGGAAGGGATGGGTCAACTAGGGCGCAGTCTAGCACCGATGACACACACACTATTCCTCTGGTTCCTTGAGCCTTCCTCACCCCCCACTATCATGACCACAGTCTTGACTTTTACTGTGGGCTAGACAGGAGTGGGTACACAAGTGCAGATAAGAGATAAGAGCTCAAGACACACAGAATCTAGGAACCGGAATAGGATTAGCAATACCAGGGGGGTAGTAGGAAGGTAGGGAGTGGAGGAAGGGCGAACTGGTTGCAATGATCGACACATAACCAGCTCCTTCCCCAGGGCGATGAACAACAGACACCACGTGGGAAGGGAGAGAGTGGTCAGTGTAAGATATGAAAATAATACTAATTTATAATCTATCAAGGGTGGGAAGTGGGGAGAGGGAGAAAAAAAAGAGGCGCTGATACCACAGGTTCAAATAGAAAGTAATGTTTAGAAAATAATGATGGCAACATATGTACAAATATGCTTGATACTTTTGATGTATGGATTGTTATAAGAGTTCAGGAGCCCCCAATAAAATGATCTTTTAAGAAAAAAGCTAAATGAACAACTGTGATTCTGTGAGATAAAGGGAAAAGAGAGTAGTGCTAAAAACAGGGGCCTTTGAGGGCTTCAAGAGTGGTTGTGAACAGAAGTCAGCAGAGAAGACCACGGGAGGTCATTGTCTCTCAGGATTTCTATGGGTTGATTTTGTTCGTAAATGATAATGTTTTCTAAAACTTTCCACTAGTTCTTTAATGCTTCCTCCCCCCCAATATCATGATCCCAATTCTGCCTTGCAAGACTGGCTAGACCAGAGGATGTACATTGGTACAGATAGCAACTTAAAACAGGGAATCCAGGACAGATAACTCCTTCAGGACCAGTGGTGAGAGGGGCAAGGCCTGGAGGGTGAAGGGAATGTGGGGTAGAAGGGGGAACCGATTACAAGAATCTAATTATAGCCTCCTCCCTGGGGGATGGACAGCAGAGAAGAGGGCAGAGGGAGACGTCAGACAGTGTAACTTATGACAATAGTATAATAATTTATGAATTATGAAGGGTTCAGGAGGGAGGGGGAGAGAGGAGGGAGGGGGAAAATGAGCAAATGATATTGAGGCTAAAGAAGAGGGCAAATGTTTTGAGATTGATGAGGGCAATAGGTGTACATATGTTCTTGACTCAGTGGATGGATGTATGGACTGTGATAAGAATTGTACAAGCCCTCAATAAAATAATTTTTATAAAAAGAATAATGAGGGTAACAAATGTACAAATGTGCTTTATACAATTGACGTATGTATGGATTGTGATGAGTTGTATGAGCCCCCAATAAAATGACTTTTAAAAAAATGATAATGTTTTCTAGATGAAGGGAAGTATTTTATTGTCATGCTGCATTCATCCATATTACTTAGTTCCATATGCTTACTTGCTTATTGGTTCATTGATTGATTTAAAAAGAGAGGAAGCAAAGTGATCATCAAGAAGTATCCTAGAACAGTAGATAGTTGCTCAGAATTTGCAAATCACCGTGGGCGTTTTATCAAGGCCTTAACTCTCCGTCTCCTCAGTTGCAAACTAAGTGGGGGCAGATCATTGCTAAGCCTAAGGCTGGTTTCCAAAGGCCAGGAGTCAATAATTGTGACTTTGGGATACATTTAGAAGAGAAAAAGCAAGGACTAGGAGGGGGCTTGATGACTGATATGCAGAAAATGTTTTAAGGGGTAGAACTGGGCCTCAGACATTAGGATACAGCGATCTTTTCCATTTCTCCCTGCCTTTAAAATGCAAGGGACTTCTAAATCAAAAGTTTGAAACTTCATCTACAAATTTCAAAGCCAAGGCAATGCTATATATATCAAGTTTCAATGTAGGGAGGGGAAATCGAACTTATCCACATATAATTCACTAGTCCATTGATAAGAAACCTGCATTTTCAGTAGGTTCATTTTTAGCTCATCCATAAACTCTCAATCCTGTCTCAAACATGATATTTTCCCCTTCAATAGAAGAGGCAATTTATTTTATTGTTACTTGGAACTAAAGGAATCCAATAAACTGGTTTGGAGTAAAAAAAGACTATAATGGCAAAATGATTGATCTTTTTAGAATGCATTACATTGCCATTCTCAAATGGAAGAAAAACAATATAGAAGATATTCATTTATACCGCCAACCAGTATTCATCTCTGTAATAGAGTGTAATACACTTTTATATTTATTAAGTACCTGTCACCACTAGAAATACAAAGTAAAAATATTTCACTGCTAATTCTCAGGCATGATCAAAGATTGGTTGATATACCCCACTGATATAACTGACCTACGTGGAAGTTGGATGCAGGAATACCAAGACATAGTCAGTTTACTGTATATTGAGAAGAATTAAGCTAGCCTGAATAACATAGTCCTTAAAATATATATAAGTAGTGTATTCAATAATTTAGATCCAGATCCTAGTCAACAAGGGTATTAAATAAAGAAGAATCAATGCATTTGAATTATGGTGCTGGCAAAGAAAATTGAAGTACAATGGACTGTCAAAAGAACCAACAAATCTCTCTTGGAAAGAATAGTCAGAATGCTCCATATAGACAAGGATGATGTGATCTCATTTCACATACCTTGAACTTGTTTGGAAGACCAGTCTCTGGAGAAGAACACCATGCTTGGTGAAGTAGAAGGGAAGCCAAAAAGAGGAAGGCCCTTGATGTGATGTATCGACACAGTGGCTACAACAATGGCCTCAACATAAGAACAATTATGAGGACCAGGTAGTGTCTCCTGTTGTACAGAGGGTTGCTATGAGTCAGAATTAACTCAATGGCAACTACCAACAAGAACAGCAGTAAACAAAAAAAGTGGGGGGGGGGGTTAAGCAATATAAGTTTCCAAGCTACCAAGCAATAAGCCACACAATAACCTGTTGTCATTGAGTTGATTCCAATTTATGGCAACCCAATATTTAAAGAGTCAAGCTGTCTTCCATAGAGTTTATGATTATAATCTTCAGACACAGATCATTAAGATTTGTTAAGTGAATTTGAACCACTAACTTTTAAACCAACACAAATTATTTGTACCACCTAAAGACCTTGTCTAAAATTAGAGGCTGGAAAACCAGCATTAATGCATCCTCATATCACCCAGCAAAGATATAGGTTTACTCCATCTCACAGATCAGAAGGCAGAGTCTCAAGAGAGTTAACTTCTTCTTCTAGGAGCATTGAATTGCAACAGGAGTGATTCAGAATTTTTACTGATGATAATTCAAAAGTGTTTACAACAGTACATCTAGCACATGAATATGCAACTGCCAGAAATTCAAGCCAGAATCAGAAGAGGATGAGGAAGGAGGGATAAAATTGCTGGTATTAGACAGATAAGGACTGAAAGCAGAAAATACTAGCAAGGTGTTTACCTGTGTTTCATTGATTATGAGAAGGCGTTCGACTATGTGGATCATAACAAATGATGGATAACATGGAGAAGAATGAGAATTCCAGAACACTTAATTATGGTCATGTAGAAGCCGTACACAAACCAAGATGCAGTTGCATGAACAGAACAGAGGGACACCGAATGTTTAAAATCAGGAAAGTGTTCATTAGTGTTATACCCGTTCAACATACTTATTCAGTTGTATGTGAAACATATAAACCAAGAAGCTATAACGATGAAGAAAAATGTGGCATCAGCCTCAGAGGACATTTCATGAACAGCCTGCAATATGAAGATGATACTGGGATTTCAATCACTTATTGATGAAGATCAAAGATGACAGTCTTCAGTATGGATTGTACCTCAACATAAACAATCCAAAAATCTTCACAAGTGTAACAATAACCAAGATACACCCCACCCCAAAAAAGGGGGGTGGGAAATGTTTGAAGTTGTCATTTCATTTTACTTAAATTCATAATCGGTGCTCATGCAAGTAGCAGTTGGGAAACTAAACAATGTACTGCATTGAGAATCTCTATTTTAAAAGATTCTTCAAATGTTAAAGAACAAAAATATCACTTTGCGGACTTAGGTGAACCTGACCCAAGCCAGAGTATTTTCAATTGCCTCATATGAATTTGAAAGCTGGAAAAGAAGAAATATCACAGAAGAACTGATGCATTTAAATTATGGTATTGATGACGAATATTAAATTATTCAGAAGGACAAACATTTCTGTCATAGAAGCACAACTGTAATATCCAGTAGACGTGAAGACAGGTCATTAGGATGGACCAATCCCTGGAGAAGGAGGTCATTCTTGGTGAACTCAAAGGTCACAAAAAGAAGGGAGTCCCTCAATGGGATACATTTACACAGGGGCACAATAATAGATAGGAACAAAGCGACAACTGTAATGATGCTACAGAACTGGGCAGTGTTCTGCTCTGTTGCACACTGGGTCACTATGCGTCAGAATCAACTCGGTGGCACCTAACAACAACAAGAGATACCCACCCCCTCCTATCACTGGCAACACCGTCACCATGACCATCATTCCAAAACTGCCCCTGAAAACCTCACTGGTATTCCAGACCTTTTCCTCTAAGATTCTCTTTTAAAATAATTCTCTGTAATGCACATTGTGATAGTTAAGGTTTAGTGGGCCAGCCTGGCCGATGAACACATTCATTGAAGGGCAGGGATAAATGGCTTGGCGAGCCTTGTCTTTCTGGTCTCTTGCTCTCTGATGGTCAGACCACTTGCAGCTGCCTTAGCTAGTTCTGTGCCTCAGCTGGCAAGGCTCACTTCCTGCAAGACATCACTCAGGAGAGGCCGCCTCTGAAATACACCATACCCAATCAAGATGCATTGATAATTGCTGGTGATGGGAATGTAAAAGTTGAAAAAGAAGAATGAAAATCAGCACTTAGAAAACGTGGCCCTGGTGATAACAGTGATGCCTGAGAATTGTTTAAGAGCAAACATTTATATTTATTGCAAATGTCTTTTTTAGGAACATGTGGAATTTATACATGTGGATCTTGCTTCATGGAGTACACTGGAGCAAAATAGACTACACTTGTACAAAGAGAGGATGTAGAAGCACAATATCATAAGTCAGAACAAGGCCAGGTGCCACTGTGCAACAAACCATCAATTACTTGTGTGCAAATTCACACCGAAGCTGAAGAAAAATACAACAAGTGCATGAGAACAAAAGTCTGTTCTTGTGTATCTCCTACCCGGAATTAGAGGATATCCCGACAATAGACTTGATGCCTTGGCAATTAATGGCTGATGAGTTATGGGATGACATCAAGAACATTGTCCATGAAGAAAGCAAGCACATCATTAAAATACTGAAAACACAATAGGTACAAACAAGTGTCTGGAGGGACTCTGAAGCTTGCTCTTGAACATAGAATTGGGCTGCTAACCAAAAGGTTAGTGTTTAAACCCACCAGCCATTCTGTGGAAGGAAGATGTAGCAGTCTGCTTAGGTAATGATATCAACTTTGGAAAACAAAATGGAGCAATTCTGCCCTGTCCTACAGGGTTGACATGAGTTGGCATGGCCTCGACAGCAATGCCTTTGCTTTGTTTTATTTGTAACTAAAGCTGTTGCATTTGGGCCAAGATGGTCAATAGCCAAATATGTCTTCACGCACATGTATGAGGGACAAGATCAGGCTGTGTGACAGCTGTGGTAGATAATTAGAGATGTTGGGCTTACCTAGATGCTCAGGTCACAGCATCTGTTATGGATTGCATTATGTCCCTAAAATATTTCTGTTTGTGTCCTAACCCCTGGTTTCTGTAAATGTGCCCTTATTTAGACAGAGGAGTTTTTACAGATGCTATCAGGTATGTGGAGATGAGGTCATAGCCAAGGGAGTTGTGTCATAATTCATGACTAGTGGTGTCATTATTAATGAGAAGAAGCAGAAATGCAGGCAAGGGAATGACAGTCATGTGAAGATGTATGGCAAAGGACACCAGGAAATGCATGGGGGTTACACATAGCCAGTTAGCTAAGAAATCCTCAAATCCTGCTGACACTTAAACTTGGACTACTTGCCTTCAATATGCCCCAAATCAAAACCAAAACACCAGTATCAAGTTTATGAGCTCTCATAGTGACCCTATTTAAGATTTCTAAGTCTAGATATGCTTGTAGATGCAGAGGTCCATCTTTCTCCCGTGGAGCAACTGGTAGTATTGAACTCCCAACCTTGAGGGTAGTGGTCCACTGCTTATTCCACAGCATCACAAGAGCTTCTTGGCCTTCAGAATAGTACATGATAAATGTTTGTTTTCTAAAATTATCACTTGGTTACAACAGTAGTAGGAAACTAATAAAAGCTAGTGCCATTGTGCCCTGGTGGCACATAGTTGTTACGAATTGGGTTGTGATCCATGAGATCTGGAGTTCAAAACTACCAGTGGCTCTGTAAGAGAAAGACAGGTTTTCTATTCCCCTAAAGAGTTACAGGACCAGGGGTGACAGTGGCGATACCAGGAGGGAAAGGGGATGTAGTAAGGGGGAATGGATCACAGGGAGCCACATATAACCTCCTCTCTGGGGGACGAGCAGCAGAGGGGTGGGTGAAGGGAGATGCCGGACAGTGTAATATAAGATATAATAATAATTTATAAATTATTAAGGGTGCATGGGGGAAAGGGGAGGAGGAAGGGAAGGGGGGGGGGAAGGAAAATGAGCGAATTCCGGGAACCCAAGAGGCAAGCAAATTTTGGGAATAATGAGGGCAACAAATGTATAGATGTGCTTTACACACTTGATCTATGTATTGTGATGAATTGTATGAGCCCCAATAAATTGATTAAAAAATAAATAAATAAAATTAAATAAAATTAAATTAAAAAAAAAAAAAGAGTTACAGTCTCAGAAATTCACAGGGGCTTTGCTACCCTGTCTTATAGTTTCACTATGAGTCGGCATAGATTTGAAGGCATTGAGTTTGGCTTGAGTGTCATTGTGCCAATTCCAACTCCCATTAATTACCCTCAAGGGAATTCTTATGCATAGCAAGCCGATGTAGAATGACCTAGGCTGCAAAAGTTTAGGAAGCAGAAAGCTTGTACTTTCTCCCTCAAGAGCAGCTGGTGAGTTTTAACCACCATCCTTGTCTGTATCAGTCATGACAACCCAAATGTTACTGAGTTGAACAGCTCCTTAGGGTTTCTTGACTGTAATCTTTATGGCACTATTGTCAGGTGTCTATCCCACAGTGCTGATGAGTGGATTTGAATGACCAACTTTGGTGCCAGTGCTGTTGTCACGTTCTGTTGAGTCAGTACCAAACCATAGAATCCTGCACCATCCTCCCAGCTGTTCCTGTGCTTGCGTCCATTGGTACAGCCACTGTGTCACTCCGTCTCCTTGGGGATCTTCCTCTGTTTTCAGTGACCCCCTACTTTACCAAGCATAATGTCCTTCTCCAGGAACTTGTACCTTCTGATATGTCCAAAGTATGTGAGACCTGTCTTGCAATCCGTGCTTCCAAGGAGCATTCTGGCTGTTTTTCTCTAACGCCAGTTATCCCGGTCTTCAGATTTGTTCATTTATGTTAATAACCAGGTGCAAACTATACCATGTAGGGGACTCACGTTTGTTCCACAAAGGCAGAGAGTTTGCCAAATTCAGTCTCGACATCTACTGTCCTAAGTTGTAAACAATAGGCTCCTGGCAGATGAGAGCTGTTCGCTATCAAACCTGGTTTCTTTACAAGTTAAGGACTCACAGTGATCATATGGACTTTCTGCTTGTGGCTGCATCTGTTTGAGATGCCAAATAAGTGTAGAACCTGAAGGGAAATATGACCGGATGCCAAACAGCCAGCGCCCCTGCTCTTCCCTTGGCCTCTCTGCCTCTGCCCCGTGTGAGAGCATCACAGGATGGCACTACTGATCCTCAAAAGAGACCTGAAGACACCTCATCACACAATTGATATGGCCCTGTGCTCTCATGCCCTGGGTTTGGTCCTCCATGCTTCCATTCTGGGGTGTCAGAGAGCACTGGAAGCTAAAAGGAATAGACCCAATGAGTAGGACCCCAGGGATCGCAGTGGGAGGAAGCAGTAATAGTGACTCAGAATAAGGAGACCAAGAATTGGGGAAATCTTCGTAATTGGCACATTTTCACATTGGGAAACTTCATGAGCATGAAGTTCATATGTTCTTTGAAGAAGAAAAAAGTGCTGATACAGAGCCCCTTAAACAATTTTTGATGGCACTATCCTTGATTGAAAAATAAAATATAGACCCTACCTCTCCACACTTCGGCACACTGCGCTGACATCACAAACTTGCCGCAGCTGGAGACCAAGGAAAACTTTCAGCTCAGTGATGGGTGAATCTCTTGAGGTTTAGAGTTCAGGTTCAGTTCAAGTAACAGCTTAGCTGTTATGCTTTTATGCTTCCTGAAACTTAATAGAGTCTGGCGGCGACTGAAGGGGATTGAAAAATGGAGAGTTGCTTTAAACGGCTGATTACAAAAGCCAATGTCAGAAAAAGCAGTCAGCGTGGTTGGGAAGGATGACCCAAGTTCAGAGACGGCATCCAGGCAAGTGAGGAAGAGGTGAGGGGTAAGGGCAGGTTGGCAGGAGGACCAGCCCTCAGAGGCAGCAAGTGAAAATGGGAAAGGAAAAAAAAAATCTAGCATATGTTCCCTTATCTTAAGATTATAAATTTGACCATCTCCAGTGGACATAATAAAGGTCAAAGGGGGAGTTTCCTCCGGCTCTACAACATATGCAGGGAGAAACTAGCCACGTCATTGGTGCCTGCACGGTGCTTCATTCAATTCCCTAGAATAGTATTTACTTGTAGCTCTGCGTGATTCATCTATTCAGCAGACATTATTTAAAGACCCCTGCATTTAAGGCACAGCACAAAAGCACAGGATCCTGTAGTCAGATTATCTGGGTTCAAATCCTATCTCTACATCTCACATCTTGGGCGAGTTATTTAAGTTATTTAACCTCATGTAAAGAGGCTCAAGCATGGGAACAATTTTAAGGGTTTTGTTGTTCTAGAGAATCCAATATGACACAGACAGAGCCATAGACATAGATAAATCGATGAGATAGAAGGTTTGTAGAGCTATAGGTGATAGTTAATCACAGAAAGGAGATTTTACAAAGAGGTAGTGTAAAACTAGAATATCAGCACTGGGTTGTACTGACTGAAAGAGGCATGCCTTAATCCTTTGCAGTGATAATTTGGACTTTTCATTCAGTGCAGCAATAAAAAAAATCAATTTATTGGGGGCTCTAACAGCTCTTATAACAATCCATACATCAACTGTATCAAGCACATTTGTATATATGCTGCAATCATCATGTTCTAAACATTTTCTTTCTATTTGAGCCTTTGTTATTAACTCCTCTTTTCTCCCTCCTTCCTCCACCCGCCAACACTCGTGAACCCGTGATAAATTATCAATTTTTAGTATTTTCATATCTTATACCAACTGCTTTCTCCCTTCACCCATGTTTCTGCTGTTCTTCCCCTTTGGAGGTGGGTGGAGTTAAAATGTCAATCATTGTGATCAGCTCCCCCTTTTCTCCTCTCTTCTCCCCTCACCTTCCCCCTACCTTCATGGTATTGCTACTCACATTTCTATTCCTGAGGGGTTTATCTTTCCTGGATTCCGTTTATTAAGAGCTCTAGTCTGAACCAGTATACATGCTCCAATCCAGCGAGATTTGTAAGGTAGAGCTGGAGTCATGAATTTGTGGATGAGGAAGCCTCAAGGAACCAGAGGAATATATTGTATTTCGTCGGTGCTATACTACACCCTAGCTGACTCATCCTTCTTTGTGACCCTTCTGTGAGAGGGTGTCCCATTGTTTACAGATGGGTTTTGGGTCTCCACTCTGACCTCCCTTGTTCTCAGTAATATGATTATTTGTTTGGGGTATTCCAATGTCTGTTACCTAATTCCATCGACACCTCGTGATGAAACAGGCTGGTGTGCTTCTTCCACGTGGGCTTGTTATTTCCTAGCTAGATGGCCACTTGTTTAACTTCAAGGCTTTAAGACCCCAGGCCTTTATCTTTTGATAGCCGGGCACCATCAACTTTCTTCACCACATTTGCTTATGCACCCATTTTTTCTTCAGTGATCGTGTCAGGAGGGTGAACATCACAAAATGCCAGGTTGTTAGAGCAGAATGTTCTTGCATTGAGGGCAGGCAGGAGTAAAGGCTCAAAATCCATCCACTTCCTCAAATATATTGTCATATAAATATATGTGCATAGGCCAATGCCTCTGTTTTATGAATTAATATATTTCCATATATACATAACTATATTTCTACCACTGTCAGTGGTTTTGCTTCCTATATATGTCCTCTTTTTCCTTTTACCTTCCTCTTGCCCCACCATCATGCTCGCTCTTCATTTGCTTCTCAGTATTCCTCTAGGCTAGATTACTGCTCTTCCAACACCACCAGGGTCTCTACGCCGCCCATCATTGATTTTAATTCCTAAGTTGTTCTCCTGCCCATGGCATTGTTTCAGTACAGCGATGTTTTAACATTATTTTCGTTTAGGGGGAAGTTCAGGTATTATAGCTCAGAGCTTCATAGACAAGAGGAAAAGAGGCTTCCTCCCCGCTCCATTCAGAGTGGACCCTCTTTACTTTATATCTCAGATGAGCTTGCACCAAGGATGAGGAAATAGGGGTGATATTGAGGTGAAATGGAAACGAGAATCCCTATTAGCAGTCTGTGAAGGCAGAATGCAGGCAAAGTTCAGAAGTTGTGTGCCCTCCTCTGTCTCACTACTGTTATTTGATTGTAGGTAAAATCCAGACATACTATGTGAGTTAATTTTTCACACTTACTTTGGAGAATGATGAGGTTCTTCTTAAGATTTGATTGACCTTTGTGTCCTTAAGCAAACAAATGTGAACAATGAAGAAAGATATGAGACTATTCTCCAGTTGGGTTTTCAATTGAAATTTGAATTTATGGGCTGGGCATTTGTAGGTGAATGTTGAGGAGCTATGAGCTTAATTCTACTTTGGCTGAGGTTCTACTTTGTTTCAAGGACTGAGGAGCACTTCTGGAACTGCCGTTTGGTATCATCCAATTAGTTTTGATTCATAACCACCCTATGCACAACAGAACAGAACACTTCCCCATCCTGTGCCATCCACACAATTGTTGTTATGTTTGGGCCCCTTGTTGTGGCCACTCTGTCAATTCATTTCATTGAGAGTTTTCCTGCCTTTTCATTCACCTTCTATTTGTCTCTCTGATAATGTTTCCAACAGTAGTTGAGATCGATGCTTACCATCCTTACTTCTAATGAGCATTCTGGTTGTACTTCTTCTAAAGCAGAGTTGCTTGTTCCTTTGGCTTCGCATAATGCTTTTAAAATCCTTTGTCAATACCATAAATCAAATGCATCAATTATTCTAGGTCTTCTTTGTTCATTGTCCATTTTTCATAGGTATATAAGACAATTGAAAATACCATATTTAGGTCAGGTTTAACTTAGTCCTCAGAGGACATAAGAGAAAACTTGTTATGGTTCTTAGATTGGAATTAGAAAGAGACAAATTCTTCATAGGATAGTATTACATTTTTATACTGCTACTAAATACTGAAAGAGATTTCTCATGCGAGCCATTATGAAAATAACAGCATATTATCAGATTATTAAAAGTTTATCCACACATAAGAAGTTCAAATAGCATAGTACATTGGGCATATCTGCTATGCAAGGCCTCTTTAAAGTATTAAAGAACAAAGATCTAATTTTAAGGACTAAGGTGTACCAGACACAGACTGTGTTATTTTCAATCATATAATACGTGAAGGTTGGACAATAAATTAGGAATATCAAGGAAGCATGGAGGTCTTTGAATTATGATATTGACAAGAATATTGAAAGTACAATGGACTTCCAGAATAACAACACTACCTACAAAAAAAAATCTACCTTTAAAGAAGTTTGTTCTGTAGAAGCAAAGATGTCAAGACAATCTCATGTGCTTTAAGCATGTTGTCAGAAGGGACCAGCACCTGGAAAAATACACCATGCTTAGTACATTAGAGGGTCAGGGAGAAGAGAAGTACCTTTAACAAGATAGATTAACACAGTGACTGGAACACTGGGCTATTATGAGGTTGCTGCAGGATCTGGCAGTGTTTCATTCTGTTGTTTGTAAGATCACAGTGAGTCAGAGCCAACGCTTCCATGGCATCTAACAACAGCTTGTACACGTTTCTGGAACAAAAATTAAGTCCTTAAAAGTCGCTGATTCCTGGAGATCTGGTGTGAACATGCGCGATCCCAGACCTCTGTACACTTCATGAAAGAGGTGGGTTGTAAATTAAAGAAACACAGGAGAGTAAGATAGCAGCATGACTTCTGGGAATTGCAAAAGGTTAGTTAGTACTCTGTTGCTGACCCAATGGTTGGCAATTTGAGCTCTCCCAACCCCATGGAACCACAGACTTGGGGATCTGCTTCCACAGAGATTACGGACAAGAAAACCCAATGGGGAATCCCTAAACTGTATAAAAATTGATTCTGAATTGGCTAGATGTTGACGGTTTTGTTTTGGTTTTGTTTTGTAAGATAAGTGCTGTAAGAGTGTAGATCAGGGAAGTTGAGGAAGATGGTGCAGTACATTTCTTTCAGTCATTCAGTCAGTCAATCACCCAGGCATTCACAAAATACATATTGACTGTTAAGCTATGCTCAAAGCCATGGGGCATTTAGTATGCAAGATGGGCAAAATCTTTGACCTTGAAGCACTTACATTACAGTGAGAGAGACTTAAAATATTGTGATTAATGTGTGTGCGTCTCTCTGTGTGTATGTGTGTTTGCATTTATGGTCAACGGAGCAAATTCAAAAAATACAGGGTAAAGGGAGAGAAGAGATTAGAGTTGCTCTTTTAACAAAAATGATCAGCCAATCTCC
The DNA here is from genome assembly GCF_000313985.2 of Echinops telfairi. Lineage (NCBI taxonomy): Eukaryota > Metazoa > Chordata > Mammalia > Afrosoricida > Tenrecidae > Echinops > Echinops telfairi. The sequence continues at coordinate 9,597,579 of NW_022111370.1, forward strand.
TCCAAGGAGGAATAGTTCAACAGAGATATGAATGTAATGATGGGATAATGCATGAAAATATCTGAGGCAAGAGTGTTTTAAGCAAAGGTATCAGAAATTATAAAGGTCCTTATGTGAGTATTTATTTGACATTTTTGATAAAGAGAATATAGCAGGAGCAGCATAAATGACAGATAGCATAAGAATTAGGTTATGGGTAGGAGTCAAGAGGACTGTCTTTGGAGTCTTGAAGGCCATTTCATTATTATCAATGCCCTGTCTACATTCATTGCTATCAATGCCCTGTCTACCAACCAAATCTGCATTCAATTGAAGCTGTAGGTGAACAGTTACCATCCAGGATGATAGCTTCTTTGCCCTTGGTTATCTGAAGACTTTCTCTGTGTATCAACAGAGTTCACCAGAAAAACAGAACCAATAATATGAATAAGAGTTAAATTAGATATATTGGAATGATGGTAGAATGGAAGGATGGTTGGTAGATAGTGTGGTAGGAAGATAAGTAGATAGGTAGGTATCTAGGCAAGTATGGGGGTAAATGATAGATGGATAAATAGATAGATGATATAAAGAAGATGATAGGTAGATAGATGATAGATAGATAGATAGATAGATAGATAGATAGATAGATGATATAGATAGACAGATAAATAGATAAAACAAAACCCAAATCATTGTCATTGAGTTAATTCTAACTCACAGCGGCCCTGTGGGGCAGAATAAAATCTTGCCGACTCAGATTTTGAAGCCTATAATCTTTACAGAAGCAGACTGTCATATCATTCTCTCACAGAGCAGCTAGTGGATTTGAACTACCAACCTTTCAGTTAGCACCCCAGGCATTTAATCACTGCACTCTTAGATGACTGATTGATAGATAGGTTGGTATGTATTAGGTAGGTAGGTAGGTAGGTTAGGGAGGGAGGGCGGGAGAGAGAGAGAGAGAGAGAGATATTAATGTTGTTTAGATGTGAGATGTTGTTCTTGTTAGGTCCTGTTCAGCTGGTTATGCCTCCTATCCACCCTATGCACAACAGAAGGAAACACTGCCCTGGCCTACTTATTTTTGTTCTTATTTCTGAGTCCATAAATGCAGTCATTGTGTCGATTCATTTTGTCAAAGATTTCCCTCTATTTTGCCAAACATGATGTCCTTCTCCAAGAAAATAATCTCTCCTCACATGTCCACAGTACATGAGATAAAGTCTCACCATCCTTGCCTCTAAGGAATATTCTAGCTGTTCTTCCATGATAGATTTTTTTTGTCCTTTTGGCAATCCATGGTACTTTCAGTATTTTTCACCAACATCATAATTCAAACACACAGATTTTTCTCCTGTCTTCCTTATTCAATGTCCAATTTTCACACACATATGAGACAATTGAAAAATTATAGCTTGAGTCAGGCTCACCTTAGTCCTCAAAGTAGCGTCCTTTCTTTTCAACACTTTAAAGAGATTTTGTGCAGCAGAGTCACACAAGGCAATAATGCATCGTTTGATCTCTTGACTGTTGCTTCCATGACCGTTGATTTTGGATCCAAGCAAGAAAATTTACAATTTCAAACTTTTCTCCATTTATCGTGATGTTACCTTTTGGTCCAATTGTGTGGATTTAGGTTTACTTTACATAGAATTGTCACCCACACTGAAGGCTGTTATCCTTGATCTTCATCAGCAAGTGTATCAAGTTCTCCTCACTTTTAGCAAGCAAGTTGTGTCATCTGCATATCACAGGTTGTTAATAGCCTTCCTCCAATCCTGATATGGCTTAGATAGATGATGATGATGATGAAGATAGATAGATAGATAGATAGATAGATAGATAGATGATAGACAGATAGACTTAAAATAGAGATAGAGGAATATACAGATGCTATTTTCATTTGCTTTCATTGGGTTACCGTTCAACTCATGATCACCCACTGTATAACAGAATAATGTGCTGCCTGCTCTGGTGCAATCTCCATGATCAGTTGTGAATTAGATCACTGTGATCCATAGAGTTTTCTTAAACTGACTTTTGTAAGTGGATAGCTAGACCTTTCTTCCTACTCTTTCTTAATTTGAAAGATTCACAGAAACAAGTCCAGAAACACTCGTGTATGTATAGGAAAGAGCTTTATATCAAATAGTAATTGTATATTAAGAAAACATCCCAGTCCAGTCCAGCTCAAGTCCATAAGTCAAATATTAGCCCATATGTCTGGTACAAGTCTATATATTCCCCTTCAGACCCACACAACACATGCGATGATGCTGAATGCAGGAAGGTCACATGGCAGTGGGTGGAAAGTCTTGTGGAAACATCTCAGCACTGGCATGGCTCTCCAGGTGACTCCTCCAGCTCCAGGGCTCTGGAAGCCATCAGCATAGCTTCATGAGGCTTGTCAACAGAATGTGAAGCAGAGAGAGTGTGTCTCCCGCCTCCAGGGAGGAAGACAGGAGTTCCCAGAATCTTCAGGTGAAGGTCACATCCACACAGAGGCATCATTGGCTATGACCTGATTGACAGGCTAGATTCCACCCCTTCGCTCAAGTTGACAGGAGATTATGTAACTGCCAAAGTGGTTACACATGAGGTGCATCAGTTGGGGATCAAGTATAGGACTTTCCATAGTTAAAAATCAATGAATTTACTTTAAAGCATTGACTCAATCAATTGTTGGGACTGGAAAATTTGGAATCCATAGGACAAGCCAGACAACTGGAAACCCAAGTAAGATTTGGTTCTGCAGAGTTCAGGCAGAATATTTTTCTTCCCCAGGGAAACCCTTTATGCCTTCAATTGATTGAATGTGTATATTGGAAGTATTCTCCTTCACTTAAAGGCAATTGATAGCATGTGTTCATTGCATCTAACTATATCTTCATAGAAATACTAGATGCGTACTTAACTAAAGAACTGGGCATCATAACTTAACCATGTTGGTGCAATAAAAATTAACCATCACATCCCATCACCACCACCACCACTTCACAAGCTTGGTGTTTTTCTCAATGGACTAGTCTCTTCTGATAAGAACTCCAACGTATGTACAACAACATCTTCCATCATTGCCTCTAAGGAGCACTTGACCTTACTTATTCCAACACAGATTGGTTTATCCTTATTGCAACCCAGAGTATTTTCCATATTCTTCTCGAGCGTCACAATTCAAATGCAATAATTCTTCTTTGATTTTCTTTATTCAATGTCCAACTTTCATATGCAAAAATACCCCTGCATCTTTTGTTTCTTCATCTGTTAAACCAGCATTGTACTGCCTGCTTTAATTTTCAAATAATGTTCTATTTTTCAATACAGTATGGTAATTCCTGCAAAGCTGCTTTTGTAATTGTAAGGCATCCATATTCAAATATGAAGGAATCCTGTTGCTGCCGTGGGCTTGGTGCTGGACTGCTAACCACAAAGTTGGCAGTTCAATCCACCTGTTGACTTTCAGAAGAAAGCAGAGTTAATCTGCTCCCATCAATACTTATCGTCTCTGAAGCTGAAACATTGTAGGATGAAAAGACACAGATGACCACTATCCCAATATCATGGACTTGGAAAACATTGAACTTTGATTAAAATCTCTTGCTTTCAATGTTAAATAGACAATTTAAGACCAACATATATTATTTTCCATGTTTTTATTACATATCTTAGTACTGCAGGTGTAGTTTTGTGCAGAGTGAATGAGAATTATCAAAATTTTACTTGTGTCTTATCTTCTTTGTTTTCTTAAGCAGTGTTCAGTCACTTATTTATTTGAATAAGTGACTAAGTAATTATAAATACCCATGCCCCTACAGTTTACCTATATTAGTTCTCAATAAGCTCTAAAGTAGGCCAGGGAGATTATATATATATATATATACCTTAAATATATTAATCCATTTTCAGTTCACACTTAATAATAAGGTTTAATCTAAGAACAATTATGTGTTACAGTTTGGCCTTGCTTGATACTTCCTTCATGAAATTATGGGTGCTACCCTCCTGGCATGG
>NW_022111370.1:9604353-9620111 GCF_000313985.2 Echinops telfairi
GAATCAGTTAGAAATGTAGGAATATTGTCTAGGCTAATTCCAGCTTCCCACCTAGCCTTGACGTAAGATTACCAAGAAGAAAGGGGGCTGGGTTGACCTACAGTTACATGGAGAGAATATCAGAACAGGACAGTAAGGTCTTATAATTCACTTAGCACACAGTTATTTAGCACCTATTGTGTACTCGGTACTATTTGAGGTGCATTGAATTCTGTGCTGAACAGAATAGAGCAGCCTTGTGGTTCTTGGCTCATTGGGTACTAATTGCATGCCAATTGGAGACTCCAAAAACCAAATCCAATAGGACAGAGAACTGTCCTGTTACGTTGCCGAGACTGTAACTATGTACAGGAGAAGAAAGTCGCCTCTTTATCCTGCAGAATCGCTGGTGGTTTCAAACTGATGACCTTGCAGTTAGAAACCCAACACAGAACCCACAATGCCACCAGGGCTCTTTAGCTGGTGGCAGGGGTAATAAAAATGTGCATGAATTAAAAAATACCTCTGTTCATGGAATGAAGCTAGATGGGAGCAGAGATTAGTCAGGTGAAATTAAACTTCACCTTAACTAGCTGCATGACTTTGTGTGGGTTATCATGCCTCCCTGGGTCTCTATTCTTGTCATCTGTAAAACAGGAACTGCAAAAAAAATTAAAATTAAAAACAAAAACAGGAACTGCAAACTCTCTAGGACTCACCTTAGAGAGCTCCAGGAGGGTTATAATAAAACTTTTTCAACCTACGACGTCATGGAATCAGTTCTCAAACTGAACTGAGTCCTGAAGTCAGGTGGAAATTCCACTTTACTGCACGCTTGAGAATAATTCTGACCCCAGGGCTGAAACTTGCATCTTGGGTTCAACTTCGCCCATAACTTGCTCTGTGATTTGGGCAAGTTCCACCTTCTCTGATCCTCTGCTTCTCTATCTCTGAAAGGCTGTTGGATAATAACTTGGCACTGAGCATAAAGTGCAGTCATGTCCCAAGCTGCCAGCCCACTGAAAGTACCTAGAGATAGCTCATGGAAACGTTAGGGTGGTATGGCCAGTGGGACATATATTAAGTTGGAGTTAAAGATCTTTCCATGGGTCTTCCTGCCACAGAATGAGTAACAGTACTTATGACCCAACAGAGAAAATGCACAGGGCCTTGGGAGTGGAGTGGAGAAGCTGGATCATGTCCCCTCTGAGAGCCCTTTCTCTTGTGTTCTAGCAGTGGTTTGGGGACAACACTTGTTTTTCCTTCCGCTCCACAGAAGAGGGGACTTTGTACTCCCATAAGGAGTTTTCATCTTGGAAACCCACAGGGGTACTTCTACCCTTCTCTATGGGTCACTATGACTCAGCATAGATTCAATGACAGTGCATTCTTTTTTTATGTGTATGTATACAACATGGAGCCCTGCTGGTGCAGTGTCTTAGGCATTTGGGCATTAGGCATTTAGGCACAAGGTGGCCAATTCAAACCCACCAGCCTCGCAAAGGGAGAAAGATGAGGCTATCTGCTAAAAGACCCAAAGCGGGTCCCACAGCATCACTATGAGTAGAATGCACTGGTCCCTAGGCAGAAGAGATTCGTCAGCTGTGGATATGCCATGTTCCAGTACTTTCCATGTCCATACTAGAATTGATATTCACACTTTAATCCTAGCCACAGGCCCAGGAGACAGCTGCTCTTCTAAGCCTGATTCCACTGCAGAATGCAAGCACAGAGAGGTGCTGACAGACGGAAGTCTGCAAGAAGGCGGAGTCATCAAATTCAACGTGAGGCGATGTGGATCTAGAGCTGCCCCATCGTGGTTTATGACAATGCTTCTCTTGAAATCCATGCTCACAATAGTCCCATTTTAATGCTGGGAAAACAAAGTTTCGGGCCACCTGCTCGAATTGCAGAGAAGCGGCAGGTCTAGGAGGTGAACCCACGGTATCTGGTACCAAGAGCAGTTCTTATGAGGAGATCTCCGTATTTCAAAAGTCCCCCAATTGTGCTCCCAGTGACTCCTTGATGCCCAGCCTCTCAGCTCCTGGACTAGATCTTTCCTGATAGGAGTTAGTCCTGTTCTGGAAGCCTCCTTTCCGACTCACTCCTCAGCTGGCTGAGTCCAGAGACAGCTTGTTTAGTCAGTGCACTTGCAAATGCCTCCCATTTAGATTTATGAGTTTCTGGATCCAGTCCCCAAAGAAGCAGATTAATCACAAGAAGTTATTTTCGATTTAATTAAAAAGTATTATCTACAGTGGCTCTGGTCCTACTGATTCTCAGAGCAGACTAGAAGGGTAAGCAAAGCAAGGGAGCATTATTAATTTTCTCCCACTAATTTAAAGATCATATCCTCACATGTTCCAATTGCTAACAAGTTTGTTTGCGTGCCAGGTAGTCCTTGCCTCTTGGGCTCTATCTGCGCTTCTTCTGTCTTTTTATTGACTTCGGAGGCATCCCCACGGAAGGAGTTGTGCATAATGCACAGAGAGGGGTGTGATTAGATACAAACAGCCTTGACAGAGGTGGCAATCATCGGGAAGTAAAAAGGGAGCAATTTTAGCTAGAAGCAGAGAAGCTACATGTTTCAGAAGGAAAAGTGCAAGATTCTAGACATAACTCTGACATTATGTGGCCATACATGAGCCCAGTCTTCACTTGCATGAAACTCAAAATAGCTCCCTGCCTTTGATTTAACTCATTGCATCGCTGTAGAACAGGAGAGAACTGTCCCTGTGAGCGCCTGACACTGCAACTCTTTACGGAAGTCGAAGCACCTTGCAAGTCTGGCCGGACCAGAGCATGTACGCTGGTACAGGTAGGAACTGGAAACAGGGGGAATCCAGGCCAGATGATCCCTTCAGGACCAGTGGTGTGAGTGGCGATACTGGGAGGATGGAGGGAGGGTGGATTGGAAAGGGGAAAGTGATTACAAGGATCTACATGTGACCTCCTCCCTGGGGGACGGACAACAGAAAAGTGGGTGAAGGAGAACATCAGACAGGGCAAGATATGACAAAATAATAATTTACAAATTATCAAGGGTTCATGAGGGAGGGGGGAGCTGGGAGGGAGTGGAGAAATGAGGTGCTGATGCCAGGGGCTTAAGTGGAGAGGAAATGTTTTGAGAATGAGGAGGGCAATGAATGTACAAATGCGCTTTACACAATTGATGTATGTTTGGATTGTGATAAGAGTTGTATGGGCCCCGAATAAAACGATTAAAACAAAGAAGTAGAAGCTCCATTTTCCTCCTATGGGTCTGCTTTAGGATTCCTCGGGATTGTGTTTTCTTAGCAAGGCTATTGGAATAGTCAAGTAAGTTCCCGATTGTTCTCCAAACACTTATTCAAGAAGAGACAATGACCTTAAATGTTTTATAGACTTCAAAGTAAGGCGACGTGAGTAAAGTTGTAGCTATTCCTTTCTGTGCTCCTGACCCTCAGAGGTCCACGCATCTGAGGAGCCATGTCGAAGTCAAGATTTTCATGACCCCTCCTCCTATCCCTTTCTACTCCCTTGCATCTTCTCTCTGGCTTCCCCTGGTCCATAAGGTGGGCTTCCTCTGTACCTCATTATCCAGCACACTCGCAAAACTGCATGGCTATTGTTTAGCAACATGGATGGACTGTGTTTTTAGGCAGGAGTGGGAGGGTGGGGAAGGACTTTCTAGATCCTTGCGCTTTATGATGTGATGGTGTGGCCTCTCCCATGAACATGTAGAGTTTATTTCATCCAAGAGCATACTTTAATCGCCAACAAAAGTGTGAAAGGTGCTCGACATCATTAGCCATTGTTGTCATTGCTGTCAGGTGTTAGGTGATTCCACCTCATGGAAAGTCAATGCAAAACAGGACAAAACACGACGCTGTCCCCCAATTGTTATGTTGGTGCCTATTGTTGCGGCCCCTGTGTCAATTCACTGTGTTGATTTGTATGTCCCAAACACTTCACCACCACTAGAACTGTGAAGTTCCAAAAATTAACAAAAACAAGCAAACAGGACAGAAAATAGGGGCAAGGTGAGGAAAAATTGGAATACTATTCCTTGAGGGTGAGCACATGAAAGAGTCCAGCTGCTGGGAAAAACAGGGTGCTAGAGCCTCAAAAAATTAAACACTAAGTTAATGTTTGGTCCATCAATTTTCATCAATGCAAACAGAAGCATGTACACTGATGTTCATTAAAGCACTATTCACAACAGCCATAAGGTACAGTTTAATGTCCAGGAATGGATGACTGAATAAACAAACTGTGGTACCTACAAACAATAGAACACTACTTAGCCATTTAAGAAACCCTGATGGTGCTGTCCAGTAAGCACTGAACTGTTCATCACAAGTCATGGGTTCAAACTCACCAGTTGCTCTGCAGAAGGAACCTAAGGGTATCTGCTCCTGTAAACATTTACAGCTACAGACACCCTATATGGAGTCTCTATGAGTCAGAGAATCCACTCAGTAGCAGTGAGCTCGATGGCTATAAAGAGAAATGAGGTATTGCACATGCTTCAATATAGGAGAACCTTGGAAACATGGTATTGACAGAAATACGTCAATCACAAACAGGCAAATATTGAGTGATCTAACTTAAATTGAATAATAAGAATAGGCAAAGGTGTAGTTGGTATTAGGTGCCATCCAGTCAGTTCTGGCCCATAGCTACCTTATGCCCAACAGAACGAAACACTGCATAATCCCGTGCCATCCTCACAATGGTTCCTCTGCTTTAGCCCATTATTGCCCATACTGTGTCAGTTCATCCCCTTGAGGGCCATCCTCTTTTGTGTTGCCCCTCCAATTTACCACGCATGATGTCCTTCACTACTTGCCTGTCAGTGTTCAGTACTGTGATGATCCGTGTGTTGCTGTTGGAAGCTATGTCACTGGTGTTTCAAATGCCACAGGGTCACCCACAGAGAACAGGTTTCAGGGGAGCTTCCAGACTAAGAACACACCAGGGGGAAGAAATGGGTTGGCTATTTCAGAGGAAGTAGCTGTGCAAAACGTATGCAGAGCATGGACAAATTTATATAGAACAAATTTATTAGCAGTTAACAGGAGGGGGAAGACAATATTTTTAATATCGATGTTTCTCTTTGTAGTGATGGAAAATTGGTAATAATTATGGATGATAATTTCACAATTAATGTAATTAAAACCATTAAGTTATATACCTGAAATTTTATTAAATTAACAAATAATATTTTATGTATACATACATAATATTAAATAAATATATATTTAAACAACTTATAAAATCCTTGTCATTTATTTCCACACCTCTTGAATCTGGATTGGCTTTGCAACATCCTTTGTCCATGAATATGCAGGAGAAGAGACTTCACATAAGTTCCAAGTTTATACCTCAATGGGCTCACGGAGAATCGCTCATCCTCTTGGATCTCTATTTGTGCTATAAGAACAACCTAGGACAATTACAGACCACATGAAGGACAGCCCAGATACTCTGGCCAAAGGGCAGATTATTAGACTATTATACTAACAGAGTTAGCAAGCTCTAAAAATAAATAAAAGCCCATTTAAGATCAGCAGGGCCACCCACTAAACCATAAATAACTGTAAATAGTTGTTATGTTTGCTATTGTTGTTAGGTGATATCGAGTCTGCTCCAAAATATAGTGACCCTACGCACAACAAAATGAAACACTGCCCAGTCCTGCACCACCCTCACAATTGTCCTATGCCTGAGCCCATGGATGCAGCCACTGCGTCACTGCATCTTGTCAAGGGCCTTCCTCTTTTCACCACCCCTCTTCTTTAAGCATGATGTCCTTCAGAGAATGGTCCCTCCCAACAACATGGTCGATGTGTGTAAGATGAAGTTTTGCCATCCTTGCCTCTAGGGAGCACTCTGACCTTACTCCTTTCAATACAGATTTCTGTCCTTTAACAAACCACGGTACTTTCAATATTCTTTGACAGCACCAAATTCAAGTGCATTCATTCTTCTTCAGTCTGTCTCATTCTCTATCCAACCCTCATGCTCATATGGAGCAGTTGAAAATCCTATGGTGTAAGATTCAGAATGGTTTTAGACATTTAATTGCATTTTAAAAATTCAATTTTCTTCTTTTAAAATAGTTACTCAAGTTTCACTGATGTTATCTAATTCTTAAATTCAATATTGATTATTCTATTTGTTACTGTCTGTGTCGCAAATTGTATTTACTAGACACAATTTTGAAGATGATATTTTTAAAAATAAGCTTTTATATTTGAGGCATGCTAAAAAGTAATTTCTTATCATGCTTAAAATTCATGTTATTCTGTAATAAAATATTTGACTAAAATTTTACATTTTAATGTCCATAACTACAACTCTGGACTTTTTTCCTTTGTACAAAGAAAATAAAAACTGGGTAATATGAAAAAAAAAAGAAAAAGAAAATCCTATGGCATGAGTCAGGTACACATTAGTCCTTCACGGTGCTCGTCGACATTGGAAAGAGGTCTTGTGCAGCATATTTAGCTAATACAATACTTTTTTAAATCTCTTGACTGCTGCTTCCATGAGCATTATTATGAATCCAAGAAAGACAAAATCCTTGACAACATCAACCTTTTCTCCACCTATCATGATGTTACTTATTAGTGCAGTTGTGAGGATTTTGGTCTTCCTTATATTACATTGCAATCCAAACTGAATGCTACAATCTTTGATTTTCATCAGCAAGTGCTTCAAGTCCTACTCACTTTCAGCAAGCAAGATTGGGTCATCTGCATGTACAGGTTATTAATAAGCCTTCCTCAAATCCTGATGGTGCACTCTTCTTCATATAATCCAGATTCTCTGATTGTCCAGCATATAGACTGAACAAATATGGTATAAGGGTACAATTCTGACACACACCTTTCCTGATTTTAAACCTTCCAGTATTCCCTTGTTTTGTTTGTACAACTGCCTCTTGACCCATGCACAAGTTCCAAATCAGCACAATGAGGTGTTTGGGAATTCCCATTCTTCTCAAGGTTATAACCAGTTTATTATGTTCCACACAGTCGAATGCCTTTGCATAGTCAATGCAACACAAGCAACCATCCTAGTGTATTATCTGCTTTGAGCCAAACTCATTTGACATCAGCAATATTATCCCTCATTATTGTTATTAGGGGCCATCAACTCAATTCTGATTGATAGCAACCATAGGTACAAAACAACAAAACATGGCCCCATTTACACCATTCCCACAATTATTCTATGTGTGAGTCCATTATTGCAGCCACTGTGTCAGATATATTTCTGTAGGGCATCCTCTTTTTTTCTGATCCTCTACTTTTCCTGGCATAATGTCCCTTTCCATCGATTTGTCCTTCCTGATAAAGTACGTGAGAGAAAATGTTGCCATCCTTGTTTCTAGGAAACATGCTAGCTGAACTACTTCCAAAGCAGAATTATTCATTCTTTTGTCAGGAAGTGGAATCTTCAATAGTCTTCACTTCTGCATAATTCAAAGCCATCAATACATATTCTTATTCTTATACTTTTTCTTTATCCATTGTTCCGCTTTCAAGTGAATACACGGTGGTGGCACACACCTTGATGAGGTTAGGCACAACTTTCATCTTCACGCTGCTAGCTTAGCTTCTTTTGGTTGTTTTTTTTTTAACACTTTAAAGAGCTCTTTTGGGGGGCAGCATTTTTTGGTGCAGTGAAATACATTGTTTTATTTCTTAACTGCTATTTCCATGGGCATAGACTGTAGATTCAAGGTCAAATAAAACCCTTATGAAATTGATTGTGTCGTATGGATTTTTGTGTTCTTGATGGTCAGCTATAATGTATACTAAAGTCTGTAATGTTTTATCTTCTTCATTAAGTCGTTCAAGGTCTCTTCACTTTTAGCAACGAAGGTGTGTTATCTGAATATTATAGATGTTCCGTGAGTCTTCCTCTAATCCTAATGTTATCTTCTTCTTCAGAGAGCACTCAGCTTATTTGCTCAGCAGAGGAAAGCTAGACGAGTTGACCGCAGCTATAAACTTATCAGAAGAGAAATGTCAGGAAAGTGACCATGGCAAATAGACAGCCTAAAGCAATACCCACATTGAGTCAACAATTGGTGTTATTAGGCTGGATCCAAATGATCTTCATGTTCTTTAAGTCCACTGTATACCGCATTAGAAGTGGTTTTGCTGTGTGCTGTGAGGTTGATTTTGATTCACAAAGTAAAACTGCCCCATAGGGTTTTCTACTTGACAGCATAGTATCATCATAGCTTTTCTTCCAGGACAAACTTATAGATTCAAATGACCCTTCACCCTTTCAGTCAGCAGCAGAGCACTTAAGCTTATGTCACCAGGACATCTTGTATCAACTGTGCATGACAGTAAGTCAACAGCAGGAACTATTGAGGTTGGGTCAGGAAACGATGTTTATGAGAAGGGAGCAGTATGTTTCCAGAGCAACATGAGAGCACGAGTTATTAAAGAAATTGAATCCAAAGGACAGGTGAGGGCCTAGGGGATGTATATCTCTATTAAATGAAGGTTTCAGAAATTAATTACATGGTCAGCTTCAGCCTTTAGGAAGGACATGATTTGATGAATATACCATTAAAAAAGATTATTTTAATCACTGCTGAGAGGACAAAAAAATCATTCTAGAAAAGAAGTTGATTTCAAAATCTGGAAAGTGTTCAGGGGAGTAGGGGAGAATATATAAAACAATTGAAACCATATGGTGTTTAGTTTTATTTTAAGTATAAAATGTACCCCTTAATTAGAATTCAAAAGATGGTGTTCTGTTGGATTGGGAAAGCATTGCTCTCTAAAATAACTATCATTAAAAATGAAAATTATTTAACTAAAGAGATAGTAACTGGATTATTGGTTCCTTGTAGGTCTAGGAGGGGAGACTGGGGATATTTAGCTACTAATAACAATGAGTACAAGAACAAAAAAATGTTCTAAAATTGATTTTTGTGATTCTTGTACAACTTTTCTTAATGTGATTGAACTATTGAAGTGTAGGACTTGTTAATTATGTGCCAATAAAACTTTAAAAAAATTAAAATAAACATCATTCAATGTTATTTCGATCTCTGTACAGATTATATTAGTTTCTGGATTAGACCCACTTGATACAAGGACAGATAATAGAATAGCAGATGAGAGTTGAATGAAGAGTCAGAGGCTAAAGTCAGAAGTGACAAATACCAAAAGTAAAATGCTTCAAGGAGGACAATTAAGATGTCATATAAGCTACTAAAAGCTGTACTCTGGAACAGCAAGTTTTCAAACACGATAAAGGAGTCTTGGACCAAGCAAGGAGATGAAATTATTAGCACATCACCCAGCAGCAAAGGCTATAGAAGTTTCCTCAGCCTTTGCCTCAAACCCAGATATAAACTTCTCAGTGGAGAAAATATTAGGAAAGTCGCTATTGCCATTAAAAGGCCTTCAGAAAGTCAGCATGACTATTGTGAAAGTGATACGAAGAATATGATAGTTTGGTGGTAGAATTCCCGCCTTGCACGATGGCAAGCTGAAACGGAAGAATTGATGCCCTTGAATGGTGGTGCTGGTAAAGCATATTGAAAGTAATATGAGCTGCCACAAGAACAACCAGATTTGTCCCAGAAGAAATACAGCCGGAGCGCTCCATAGTGACAAGGATGATGAAACCTCATGCCACATCATTTGGACATGTTGTCAGGAGGGACCAGACTGGGGAGAAGGACCTCATGCTAGGCTGAGGGGCAGGACAGTGTAAAAGATGATTGACAGGGTGCACTGACACAGTGGTGGCATCAATCGGCTCAAACATAAGAACAATTGTAAGGATGACACTGACCAGGGCAGTGTTCTGTTTTACATAGAGTTGTTATGAGTCAGAACAGCATGTGGAAAACCTGAGTGTGATCACCAGCCAATACTTCTCAGATGTAGCCACTGCCTATCTGTCAGGTGGGGGCTGAGTGTTGTTCCAAATAGGTTTCCCAGGAGCTTCCAGACAAAGATGACAAAGGAAGGCTGGCAATGGACTTCTAAAAATTAGCCATGAAAATCCTGTGCATCCCAATAGTCTAGTCCACAAGCGATGATGGGTTTGGGGCAGAAATGGGCAGCATTTAGTTCTATTGTGCATGTGGTTGCCATGAGCTGGCAGAGAAATGGGGGGGGGGAGAAGGGGGGAAGGACGGGTGCAGAAAGACAGAGATTTAGTTATCAGTTAAACAACCATCCCTCTCTGAGCATACCCTTCTCTACTGAATTCAGGTGTCAAGGCTGCTGCCAGAGCCTGTTCATTTTCTCACGTCTTTCCTAATACAAATGACTCAATCCTGACTAAAACTCTTTCCCACACAATGATGCTTTAACCTCAGGTCCTCTGGAATTGCATAATTTACTCAGGTTTCAATCATCCTCAAAGAAGAAGCAAGTGCAGGAAATTTCGCCTGGTTTCTTCCTACCCCAGAAGTGGATAGGCCCCAGGGTAATCCAGTAGAGAAAGGAAGTTGCTTGGTGCAAAAATTAAAAAAGAATGCCAAGACTAATTAAACCTATCCAGGAGGGAAAAGCATCAAACAAGTATCCCTGCTTTTGTGTGTGTGTGACCACGCGAACAGTGAGTTCAGCAGCAAATGCTAGCAAATTGCACTGTGCACATTAACACAAAGAACACTAAGATTAGCTTAGTTTGCACCCAGAGGGGAGCAGCGAGGCTGCCCTTCCAAATATTACTGCTGCCCTCCCAATACTAAGCACCGCTTTGAGGATAAAATTAGGAAAACCACAATGGACAAAGTTGTTGAATTGAGAATAGATTTCCCCCCCCAGACAAGCCTCCAGATGAAAACAGCCTTGGGTGACAAGTCATTGCAACTAGAAGGGACTTACTGCTAACAGCTACCTTTCCCAGGAATCACACATGGGGACTCAGAAAAACACGACTGGAATGTGCCTGCTCTTGTACAAATTTGAACTGACTTCACCAAGTGGATGATTCTGTTCCTGAAAACCAATGAGCCTGCAGAGACATGGTACTCAGCACGAAGGCAGGGAGAGGGGAGGGGAGATGAGAAGCTGGGCTTGCTAACGCACCTATCATGTGCTAGGTGTTTGGTATAATCACCATACAATTCAGCATGTTGGGTAAGGTGTTTCCTATTATATAGAAAGCAGAAATCCCCTGGGTGGCACAAATCGTCTGTGCTCATCTATTGACCTCAAGGTGGCCGGTTCAAACCCACTCGGCAACACCAAGGAGAAAGGGTCCAGTGATCTGCTTCTTTGAAGATTCCAGCAAAGAAAATCCTACAGGACAGCTCATGGGTCACCTTGAATCAGAATCTACTCCATGGCAGTGGGCTTGGGGTATAGCTTTGAGATGTCCCGAAGTACAGAACTTTAAGACACCAGCTTAACCTCATACACCCTGCAATTAGCAGTGTCAAGTTGTAACCCAAATCACACACACTAAGAGTTGAACAGGGGTGTCTACCATCCCATCCAGAGACAAGAAAATTTGACAAGTAGATGTCCACAACGTCCTTAGAATAGGAGGTCCTGAGCTTCGTAAGGCAATCGTTCTCATCATTATCATAATCTCTTTCACGTTTCCTAGATTCTGCGATTGCTTACTAGTAACAGCTGAGTGGCATTTGACACCCTCAAAGCTGATCCCCTGTATTCTCATATATTCCTTCCCCTTGAGTGTGGACAAAAGTGGTATCTTTCCTATTACCAATAAATTATGACAAGGACAATGGATTCCACTCCAGTGATAATGTTTTATTATAGAATATTATATACAGAGTTAAAGATTCTCCTACTAAACTAAAAGAAGCAAGCAGCCATGATGTGAACTACCTGTGGAAGAAGCTACAAGGCTGGGAAGTATGGGTGGGTGATCAACAGGAGCGGAGGTCATCCCCTCGATCAAAACCATTAAGAAGCCAAGGCTTTCAGTCATTGAGGCTCAAGAAAATGATTTTTTAAAGATAATCATGAGGTTTATTTATTGTGAATAAGGTGGGTGGATTATATTTCAGACCACCAAGCCTATATTAAATAGTTCAAATCACTCAACAACCCCGCATCCCCAGTAGTTGACCCCACCCACTCACCATTCTTCTTCTCTCTCTTATGGATCTTCATCTTCCTTTCTCCCAAGTAAACACCAGTCAACCCTCTAGTCCATTACAACCTGAAGTAATTGAGAGTAGTATCTTCCCATAGAGAAGCTTCCAGATGAAAACACAACCCTGGGTGACAAATTCCTTGCAACCTATGAAATCCTGACCAGAAGATTCAACTAACCTAATCACATGGTCCATGGAAACTGGAACATAATAAGTATGTGTTGCCCTAAGCTACTAAACTCATGATAGTTATTTATACAATACTGATTGTAATGCGTTTCAAGTCCACTTGTGAGAATAAAGGCAAAAAGAATATGTGCATACATAATACTGGCAAGTATAAGAGGGGGTACTCCTCCCCCAAAAAATCAGAATTGTTTTTCAAACCAATATATTTAATTTTTTTTTTTTTTACAAAACAACCTTATCACCTTCAAAGTACTCTCCACTACACTTAGTACATTGGTCAAACCTGCAATTTCATTATTGGAAACATTTTTCAAACTCATCTGTTTGGATGGCTGATAGTACCTCCCTCATTTTTTTCTTCACCTCTTATACATTGTCAAATCACAGTCCTTTCATGTCCCTGATCATTCACAGAAACAAAAAGAAGTCACAAGTGAGGTCAGGTGAGTAAGGTGAATGGAATAAGAGAGGCATGCTGTTTTTTGCCAAAAACTGGTGCACTGGCACACTGAGATGGCTGTATGAGTGGGTGCATTGTCATGGTGGCAAAAAACAGTCCCCCATCTGCCACAAATCATGCCATTTTTTTGTCACATACTCTTAAGCTATCTTTTCAGAACCTCTAAATAGAAAGCTTGATTAGCAGTCTGACCTGATGGAATGACCTGAAGTAATTGAGAGTATGAGTCAACATTTCTATTGGTTTGGGAAGTTGATGGGTGTCCAGAATGAGAAAACCACTCGTACCCTTGGGTTTTTCCCATAGTGCAATCCTTGTAAGCTGTGTTCAACATCACCAGTTTCTGTAGCATTTTTCCCACTAGGCAAGCATCTAACAACTCACTCTGAGGAAGCAAAATTTCACAGCTGCATGCTGTTCACTTAAATTGGCCATCACAAAAAATGAGATACAAGTGAAACTGCTTTTACAAAAAATTCACTGTGACCAGAGAGAACTTTCCCAGGCAATGCCACTGGGTGCACTAACTCAGAGTGAGTTGTTAGATTCTTGCTTAGTGGGAAAAATGTGTGCTACAAAAGCTCTGTCTAGTGGATCTTTTTCCGTGGGGGTTTTTTTTGGGGTCACCCCCTTGTTGTGTGTTTGTGTGTGTGTGTGTGTGTGTGTGTGTGCTCGCACGTGTGTCTCCTACAAGTTTTGAGATACTACAGCCTAAATGAAGGCCTAGTATGTACAAAAGTCAATAGGATGAAGAAATACATTTCAAGAAGGAAAAGTACCATAAATGAAAGAACATTCTTGGGATTTGTGAATCTAAGAAACTTCCCACTTTAATATTATATGCAGCTTAGAAGAGTGATTTAAAGCCTGGGTTTGGTAGCCAGAATTTCTGAGTTCAATCATTTTTCTGCTCTTTGACTTTTGAACAATTTTTAAACCCTGGGGCTTATATTTCTAATGTTAAAGTGCAGATACGAATAGCACATAGCTCATAGATTTGTTGCATATGTTAAGGGCTAAAAAATGAGCCTGGCTTCAGGAAAACTCTTCATTGTGTTTGTGCTATAGTCCCTAAGGAAATGGGTCACGTTTGACCTCCTCCAACTCCCAAGGGCAATTGCCACAAGCCAGAGGTCACCATGTCTCCATTCTCCATTCTTTTTACCCTAGTCACTGTACTTCCGTGGCTGGGTTTTATAGTTCATTGCAAAGACCTCACGGAACTCATGGACGATGCTCATAATTATGGGGTTAATTAGGTACATTAACAGGTTACAATTCATGTTAGAAATGCTCAGGATAAAATTGTTCACTCGGAGCAGTTTCTTATCTGTCTTGTCCACAGGTCTCTTTGTAGAGCTCAATCTCTTGGCCTGGCTTCTGCCTTATTGCAACAATGTTTTGAAGCTATTTGGGGGCTACCATACATGGTGAAAGGGCATGCTATAAGCCTCAACTCAAAAGCACTCAGCTACAGCTCAGTGGGTCAGGAAACCCAACTTTCCCAATTAAGTGCCCAGAAGCATCCCATTCCATAAGCCAGCCTGCTGCTTGCTCTAAAGCACTCAGCTTTATGTGCTCCATGGGCTGGGCTGGGCATTCCACTCCTTTGTCTTAGACTCTGGCTTCAGATTCTACTGCTGCTGCCTTCTATTACTCCTCTTATGTCTCAGTTGTCACCTAGATCAAGGAGGGCCAATACATGTAGACATTGGCATCCAAAGGACATGCTCCACTCCTAACTCTTCCCTCTTGATGGTAGTACAAACTCATTCCCTGCTCCTGAGATGGCTCATTTTATACCTAGCAGGATGATAATCACAATTAACCCTGTTAACAATCTTCATAGTTGAATTATATAATCTAATAAGCATCTTCCCTCAACTACTTATCCAAACCTATAGGAAAACAAAGGTTATTTTGTGGAAATAATGAAGGCTATGGCTGCTGTTTTTGCTTGGTGTTGTCCAGTTGGTTCCAGCTCATAGTGACTCTATGTGTGACAGAACAAAACACTGCCCAGTCCCGGGCCACTCTCACAATTGTTCTTATGTTGGAACTCATTGGTACAGCCACTGTGTCAATGTCCATCCATTTTGTCGAGGGTTCGTTAGAAGAGCTCTGGTTAATAACTCACTGCATTGCAGACCCACAGCTAGTAAATGGAGGTGTTGGTTTTGCATTCAGGAAATTGCACCCTTGAATCTATATGCAATCTTCCTGTTATAGTGCCTACTAGACGGCCCATGAAGAGGCTCAATGAGTTTCAACATTATAGGTGAAAAACTGGATTCTTTGTGGATAACCTTGCACTGATCACCATTTAGATCTATTTTCTAATTTCTCTACTATCTGCAAATAAAAACAACCATAATGTAAGACTAACACAACTTTGCCTCCTGTGTGTAGTGGAAGGTGATAAATCATTCATCAAGGCAAAAACAAGCAAGTGGTCATGCATTTCAGCAAATAAATCACCAGTTCTGTTTCTGGAAGCTGAAACAAAAAAACATTGGTAGGGAATCTAGCAAATCTACCAAGACGGATAAGCCAGACCGCCATTAGTCTGAATTAGAGTCTCATTTGATTTTAGGATAAAGTTCATCTGCAGGCTCAGGACTTCGACCTCAGGTGTTGCTAGAGGATTTGACCTTCTCTCCCTGAAATCAGAGTGCTGATTAGTTTGTTCCCTGGCATGTGGGAGGCATTTAGAACTAGCATGAAAAAAAAAACTTGCCAGTCATCATTACCTAATTAATGTGGACCAGAAATATGCTCCTGACATAATTTGGAATCAAGTTGAAAATCAGGAAGCAGATTCTGACAAATAAAACACAAAGTTTTAATGATAAAACGTTTTAGTCCTCCGAGAGAGGTTAAAGAAATGGTCTATCACAGAGTGCTATGAAATGTTAAAACTGAAAGGGACCTTAGAAATGAATGAGCTTGCCAATGTGGTGACTGCCGCATGATCAAGTGTTTTCTTCCCCAAGTTCACAAAGCTAGTGAGTGTCAAAGTTCAGA
>NW_022111370.1:9620568-9622443 GCF_000313985.2 Echinops telfairi
TTATCTGCTACATACTCTGAGAAGTACCTCATTTATTGAAAGTTCATCATATTTACTAAAATAATTAAAGTTCGTGGACTTGAGACAGTCTCAGAATTTAGTATTTAATACTCTCTAAGTAACCAAGGAGATGTTGCAAACTCACCTCTAGGGTAGCACTTAGAAGCCTGGCGGGGAAGCGGAGGTCGGTGGGGTGTGGGTGTAAAACTGGGCTGAAATATCTGAGGTACCATAGGGAGGAATTATGAATCTCAGGGAGGTGAATATACCAACATGGACACTATGTGGGACCGCAACACTCATCAAAAGATTGTGTGCCAGGAAAGGCCTATTTGATGCAACACCCACCAATGTCATCAGAAATGCACCGATCTAGTGCCTTCAGAGGTCCCTTCCTTTGGAGCCACGCTAACCGATGAAAGCCTGTCTCAGAACGGAGTCCCTCGCGGTGTTCTTGTTAGGTGCTGTTACTCTAGATAATCCCGTGTACAACCGAATTAAACGCTGCCCAGTTACGCGCCATCCTCACGGTTGTTACAGGTGAGCACGTTGTAGTAGCCACTCTGTCCATCCATCTCATCAGAGTCTTCTTCTGTTTCATGGACTGTCCACTTTACCAAGCATGATGATGTTTTCTAGGGACTGGGGCTAGCAAGGGAATGATCGGGCCCCCAATCCTTGGCAAAGGACACTATGCTTGGTAAAGCAGAAAGGCAGCGAAAAAGAGGAAGACTGTTGATGAGATGAATTCACACAGCGACTTTAACAATGAGCTAAAAGATAGCAAAATTTGTGAGAATGGCACAGTGCTAGGAAATGTTTTATTCTATTGGACATCGGGTCACTATTAGTTGGAACCAACTTAATGGCACTTAACAAGAACAAATAGGGCCCCAAAGCAATAGATGTCATTTAACAGTGCTTATCAGGCAGAATGGAGAAGTCATAATTATTATAGCCAAGAACAACATCAAATAAATAGCCTATTGCTTTGACATATGCTTGAAAAGTTATGGAGCTGACTAATACAATAATCTACTTCTAACAGCCAAATACATGGGAAGCCAACAAGGACATTGCTTAGTATAAATAATCAATAAAATGGCAGAATGGATGAGCTAAAGACAGAGAACGTTTGACTCAAAAAAAGTCAGGATTCTTTGCCTGATTTCCAAACCTGAGCCAGTTTCCAGGCACAGATCCAAAAGTCCCCAAGAGCAAGGAGTACAAATATATTTGGCAAAGATTACCCAGACTTTCCCCAATAGAATCTGTGGTCCTTGACCAGTTGGCAACACAGTAGGGAAATGGGGACACCTAGAAATGTTGAGAACTAGGGTGACATGGATATTCAGAGATCCAGAGTATCATCCAGACCCAGCAGGTAAAATAGGACTTTATAACGGCAGGTAATGAGGCCTTCGTGAAGTTGGGTTTACACTGGATATTCTACATGTGTGAACAAAGATGAGAATAATTCCATCAGTCCCCAAATGATCAACTGTGATTGACATATTTGCAGTTGACCTTATTGGGTTCTGGGTCTATGGAGGAAAATCTATTTTAGAGAAAAAGTGAACACTGCAGAAATATTTTGATAGTTAAAATAATAAATAAATTGTGACTCAGCTGGACTAATTTCCCTCCTTAAAGATCCAGCTGAGAAAATAATCAGAGAAATTGTATTATATAAAGAAGGAGTCAGCTTCAGGATTGGGAGGAGGCTCATTAACAATCTTCAACAAGCAGATGACAGAGGCTTGCTTGCTCAAAGTGAGGAAATATTGAAATACTTGCTGATAAAGATCAAAGATTGCAGTCAGTAGTCTGGATTATGGCTCAATGTAAAGAAAACCAAAAATGTGACAACTGGAC
>NW_022111370.1:9623278-9624720 GCF_000313985.2 Echinops telfairi
TAGCAAGGGAATGATCGGGCCCCAAATCCTTGGCAAAGGACACTATGCTTGGTAAAGTAGAAAGGCAGCGAAAAAGAGGAAGACTCTTGATGAGATGAATTGACCCAGAGGAAGTCCTTGGGTTCCCCTTCAGAATGTGCTTATCTCCCAGGGTCAGGAGTTTGACTAACTGCCAGTTTCCACTTATTGGTCCATCCAAGGTCTGGCTCAGTCCTGGCCACATTCTTTTCAAGGCTGCCCACAGTCAATGTGGAAAGGTAAGGATGGTAGCCCAGACCACAGTGTTTAGAGAAAACACAACTAGCCAATGTCTGAGCAGGGTGACAGTACCACTATTTAGAGCCAATGGTAGACTTCTCTAACAAGCAATTTCTGTTCAGGAGTTCTCTCTCGGATTGGTTAAGGCCTTGTCTGGTCTGTATCGGGATCTGAAGACTGCAGCTTCATCCTCCAGTTCCCTTTCACTACTAGGAGCCTTTGCATTTCAAATACCCACCCACGGCCTGCCTCTCAAAGAACCCAGCCCATGATGCCCGAATACTTACAAGAGAAGAATGGGACTTCTCATTCAATTACATTTGCAAACCTGTCACTGAATACAGATGATGCCTCTGCCCCCAAATAACCGATTTCTCTTCTGTCTAAATATCTACTCATCCTGAGCCTAGCCTTGTTTCTCTCAAATGCTTTAACCTATCATGAAGCTTGCAAATAACCTATATAACTCAAAGTTTATGCAAAGGGAGCCCAACTTGAATATAAAGTATGTGTATGAGTGTGAAAGTTGTAGGACTTAACTTTTGACCAATAATTTCTGTCATAAAGGGATAAGGTCAGGGACGCATTCCAAAGCAACAAATATTTCATGAGAATCAGATAAGATATGTCTGGGCACTAGGCAAAAAATGATAGTGATAACAACAATGTCCATGACCTTCTAACTAGTTGATAAGTCAGGAGAGAGAAACAATCCAACATAAATTTTCTGTTTACATTTTGTTGGGGACTATTGGGATATAGGGAGATTCCAATTTGTTTTCACCCTCATTTTTTATAAGTTCAAATTCCAGTTGCCCATTTACTAATGGAAGAACTAGCAAAATCTGGTGCTAAATGTGAAATAAGACTTGCTGTCCCACATCATTTGATCAGCCAGTTTGTCATCCCTGAAGGACAAATTTCAGTTACCATGAACTCACACTTGTTTTAGTCCCATCTGTTTCCCAAGAGAGAATCCCTTGAGGACCAGTGCGAAGCACTTGACTGATCACTCAAAAGCTGAAACTTCCAACCCACCAGCCCCTCCATGTTCCAAAGATCTCCATTCTGCTTCTGGAACTGTGACAGGCTTGGAAGCGATATGGGATCTTTCTACTCTGTCCTACAGTGTCACTACACTACTCTGTCCTACACACTGTCACTCCACTATTCTGTCCTACACA
>NW_022111370.1:9631926-9637285 GCF_000313985.2 Echinops telfairi
AGAGAGAGAGAGAGAGCTTTCTTCCCAGAAATGTTTGTAGCACGCAAAAATTACCGGACTCTCACTAGTAAACATGATAGTGGATTTGAGATGATCTGTATTCAATACCTGCTTAATTTACTTTAAAAAATAGTTTGATTGGCATATAATTCATTAATCCATGTACTTTCTCTGTAGATTTAACTATCCTGGATTTCATCTATAAAAAACACTAACAAATAACAAAAACTAACAACCATAACTAAGTAAAGCAGATAAAATTGCAATCAAACAAGAAAGAAGAAAATATTTTAAAAGAGAACAAGTTTAAAATGGCTCAGTAAAGAGAAAAATGGTAAGGTGTTAAGTTTTAATCTAACTGCATCTTCAAAAATCCACTTTCCAGTGCACTCTGCATGATAGCAAGACTATTGACATCCCAGCCTACAGTTAGAGGGTTCACTGGCTGCTTAACCCGCATGTACTTCCCCTTCACTCCCACAAACAAAGAAACAAACCTGAAACAACTTCAAAATGGTTCAAAAAGGAGATTAAATATGATACATTTAACTCTAATTGCATCTGCTATAATAAACTGTGTAATGTTCTCTTGTCTGATAACAAGGTTATTCTCATCCCTCAATTCTGGTAAGAGGAGATTCAATTGGGGCATAATCCATGTGTGGACCCTGCAAATGGATATTTTTTTTCATTGCCTTTCCCTGTCCTCCACAGCCTTATGCAAACTAGGTGATCACAATTTCAGCTCTGAAACAAACCCTCCATCAAATTTGAATTACATTATTTACAACTGTGTTAACTTGGGGAAAATGTGAATTCCAGATCACTTCATTGTACTCATGTGGACCTATGCAAGGATCCAGGAAGGTGACATTTGAGGCTTAGAGGAAGGCTTATTAACAACTTGCATTATACAAATGATACAACCTTGCTTTCTGAAAGCAAGAAGAACTTGAAGCATATGCTGATGAAAATCAAAGATTGCAGTGTGGAATTCAATGTAAAGAAAACCAAAATTTCAGCACAGAAACAATAGGTAACATCATGATAAATGGACAAGATTGAAGTTGTCAAGGATATTATCTTGTTTAGATCCATAAAGAACACATGAAAATAGCAGATAAAAGATCACTTGATATACTTCATTGGGTACATCTGCTGCACAAGACCTCTGTAAAGTGTAGCATAGTAGGGACATCACTTTGTGGACAAAGATGTGCCTGAGCCAAGCCATGGTGTTTTGAAATTGCCTCAAATGCATGTAAAAATTGGACATTAAATAAGGAAGACTGTAGCAGTTACATAATCTCATGTCAACTTGCAAAGATATGGAGTCTAGCCTGTCAATCAGGTCACAGTTTGATGGCCTCATTTAGAGGCATGAAGGAGATAAATAGCTCACTGGAGGCTAGATACACTCACTCCATGAGAGGCATTCCTGTTGACAAGGCACAGGGAGCTATGCTGATAGAGCCAGAGCCCTGGACCTGCAGGAGCCACATGGAGATCCATGCCAGGGCTGAGATGCTTCCACCACCACTGGATCCATAAGACTTTCCATCCACTGGCCTGTGATCTTCCTGGATTCGGCATCATTGCATAGCTGTGTGAGTCTAAAGATGAATGTATGGACTAGTAGTTCATGACAAAGTTACCACAGCTATGTCCCAATTAAACACTCATTTCACAGTGGAGCCTCCCAAAGAACAATGAAAAGGAATCCTGTTTGGTTTTGATAAGAGCAATAGAAACACAACAACTCAACCCACTGCCATCAAGTCAATATTGGCCCAAAGTGCCCCTAGAGGACAGGGTAGAACAGCCTCTAAGTGGTTTTCTGAGATTGTAACCATGTATGGGAGTAGAAAGTTTCCTCTTTCTCCTGAGGAAAGACTGGTGGTTTCAAATTGCTAGCCAGTGTCAATTATACTTATCAGAGATTTTCCATTCATTATCTAGGTGGGTGTTGTTATTATTACTATTCAGATTTCCATGGATTATTAAAACATTACCTTTGAAAAACAGTATTCAGAATAATGAAACAAGGAATTCTGCATATCTCCCACTCTCAAACAACAAAGAGTTCATTTGTTAGTTTTCTGTTGTAGTGGAATTTCCACAAAAGCCAACAAATAGACACGCCTGAAACTTCCAAGGATATTTTATGTTGTGTACAATTAATAAATAAGTTATCAACTAATTTAAAAGAAAACAATGTCACCATGATCTTTTGAAAAGTACACGGAGGTAGTTAGTTTATTGTGCCAACCTGGCCGATAAACACATATGGGGCTAATTGAAGGGCAGAGAGAGAAATGGCTTGGTGAGCCTCGCCTTTCAAGTTCTCGGGTCTCTTGCTTTCTGATGGTTGCACCAGGGTGCAGCTGCCGTAGCCAGTTCTCTGCTTCAGCTAGCAAGGCTCACTTCCTGTGAGACGTCCATGAGGAGAAGCCACATGGACCTGCTCCAATGCAGCCCTGGGTGCTGGAGCAGCCGTGTGGACACCCCTGCCTGCGCTGAGATGCTTACACGCTCACTGATTTGGCTTTCCTCCTGCAGTCGGTGTCATAGTGTGTGTTCTGTGAGATGGAGGAGGACTTTGTGGATTGGTGTTGGACATATGGGCTAATGTTGGACTTGTGGGCTTGGGCATCACTGGGTTGGGATGTTTTTTTGATGTGCACTTAACCTTTATATAAAACTCTCTCTTATACATGAGTTTCTGTGGATTTGTTTCTCTAAAGTACTCAGACTAACACATACATTTTGACATTTTAACATAAAAGCAATACAGCTTCCCAGGGCTTAGGTTGAAAAACAATGAAAGAAAGATTACAGCAAATTCAGTGGAGTAGTTCTTCTCTGTGCTATAGGGCTACTGTGAGTTGGAATCCACATTATTCGCTGCATGACTGCCTGTGGCTCATCTGTTCCCCATCTTATTTTTTAAGAGGATAAAAAAGAATTTATTTTTCTTATCTTAACATTGGTGCCTCTTAGAGTCACAGATAAGAAAACACAGTGAGACTTGCAAAGTTTTCTTGTCCTACCTGAAACCTGCCACCAAATGTGTTCCAATGACTGTGCCCACACGTGGACCACATGGCTATCACATTCCATAGCGTTTCAGTGGCTGTAAAGCTTTACAGAAGCAGGTTGCAAATCTTTCTCCTGCAAAGTGGCTGGTGAGTTGGAGCGGCTGACCTTTCAGTTAGTAGCAGAACACTTAACCATTGTTCTACCAGAGCTCCTTGAAGCTACATTAGAGGCGGGGGGAAAAAATCACAATGAAGAATATTATCAGATCTGTTTCCTTATAAACCAAATGGAAAATATATAATAGAACCCAAAGCAGCTTAGTTTCAGATCAACTTTGTGGAATTTATAAACATCATTTTTTATTTCCATAACTAGAGAGAAAAGGGAATTATTATCTGGTGGTGAAGTAGTCCCTGTGTGGACACAGTCGTTTGAACACGTTTGCTGGCGGTTTCAGGGAAGACAAGATGTGAAGAATGGTTGCATGTCTCTGTCTGCCTTGTCTTCTCTCCCTGATCCTGAGAGGCACTAGTGTCAAGCTTAGAAGGAGAGAAAAATGTTCTCTACCTCTTCGGAAAAAATAAGATGGGAAAAGACGAAACCTAGACAGAGTCATGGAGCTCTCAATGTGAAGAAAGCAAAAGATTGGTCAAAAGGAAGAACATGGTTATTCTCATCAGCTGAGCCCCTCCTAGGTGTCATGCACCATTAAAGAGGTCTGACACACATGAGAGGGTCTTAATTCTAGCTCAGCTTATTCATTGACTTAAAGACTGCATTCCCTAATTTGTGAAAAAATAAGTTGGACTTCAGAAGATGCCAGGATCCCTTCTTAGATGACACAGCTGGCAAATTACTGAGTCAAAAATCTAACACAAATATCTTACCATATTGCCCCTTGTCAGAACAGAACTCTGCCATTGAAGCCTTCTTTCTGTGATCGGGTCCACTGTGCCACCTCTTGGGGGCCTGGGGAGCTGGTGTCTTCCTTTGCTGGTATCTGTTTTCAAGCGTGGGTTGATGTAACGGCATGATCTAGTGTCTCCTGTAATAGCTAATGATAGATGAGGTTTAAAGTAGAATTTTCACGCACCAATATTTTTCATTTCCCTGCTTCCAGTTTTCCCTGGCACAGAATATATGCCCTGCAGGCCACTGTGGCAAAGAAAATAAGCACTTTTCCTCAAACCGGAGCAAGTATTCAAAGATTTCATTGTAATAATTTCATTGTTATAGTCCAATCATTACAACTTCGTACAGGACTGTTTGGGTACATGGAAAGCAAAAGTTCAGGCTAAGCCTGGGCAGCTAAGTGAGACTCTTAAAAACCCTATCCCTGCATCTATGTGGTTGATTTTGCTTGAATAACTACATCTTCTATTACAATTCCAGCCACATGGACCAGGAGCTACAAGAGAGGAAGCAGAAACGTGCTTCGCCAACTGATACATTTCTTACTGTATCTGAAAGCCAGATCTTACAGGATCTACATCCAGTGCAAATATGCCCAGGGCGTCAACATAGGAAGCAAGGTTTGATGATATATCTGTCAAAGCATCCTTTTGTGCAGACTCATTCAGGGAAGTTCAATCAATCCCCATTTCTGCTCAATCCAAAGGGTGGATGGTTAAGAGGATATTTTGGTCACCTAGTGCTTCTCTAACAAAAATACCACCACAGGAAGCTTTAAAGAAGAGAAATTTGAATACTCACATTGATGGGAACTAAAAATTCAAATCAGATCCCAGTGATGTCAATTCCTTCTTCATGTAGCTCCAAGTGTTACTTGGCTTCTTGACTAACAGACAAACCTCAGAAGGAATTGCTGTTTGTTTGTGTGCCTTATCTTCTCTTTTGTAACTTGGAATATATTGGGTTGAAGACATAGGCTTCAGTGGTTCTTGTCATTGGTCTTAAGTGCCATGGGTAGATTTTTCTCAGAGAAACCCCTTATGGCAGGAAGAGACAAGTCAGTCAGGGTGCAGTATGGTGCCGATGAAATATACAGCTTTCCTCTGGTTCTTCAATGCTGCTCCATCCCCCTCTACTATCATGACCCCAATTCTACCCTACAAATCCTGCTAGGCCAGAGGAGGTACACTGGTACAGATAAGAGATTACAACACAGGGAATCCAGGACAGATGACATCCTCAGGACCAATAATGAGAGTAGTGATAACAGGAGGGTATGGGGAAGTTGGGGGGGCCTGGGAGGATTGCTTACAGTGATGTATGTATACCAACTGCCACCCCCCAGGGGGATGGACAAAAGAAAAGTGGGTGAAGGGAGACAGTGGTCGATGCAAGATATGAAAAAAAA
>NW_022111370.1:9638941-9640599 GCF_000313985.2 Echinops telfairi
ATAACAGTAGCAAAATGAGTTATGATGTAGCAATGAAAATAATTTTGTGGTTAGGGGGTCAGCACGGCATGAGGAGCTGTCTGAAAGGGTCAGGGCATGAGGAAGGTTAAGAACCAGTGATGCAGAGGTTCTGAAAAGATAACATGACAGTAAGTGACAAAAAGGCCTCTCTTGCCCCAGGCACCTTCTTCACTTGGCCTTGCTCCTTGTGACTTCTTTTCATTTCTGCAAATGAAGGAGGGACACGAAAGGACAGTGATTTGTTGATGTAGAAGAGGTGAAGGAAAAAATGAGGAGGTGCCATCAGCCATCGAAACAGATGAGTTTGAAAAATATTTCCAAGAATGGAATTGCAGATGTATTTGAGAGTATTTTGTAGGTGACATGGTTGTTTCATTAAAAATAAAATTAAATTAAATACATAGCTTTAAGTGGGACAATAAAAAGGAAGACTAAAAAATTGATGCATTTGATTTATGGTGTTGGCAAAAATATAGAAAGTACATTGATACATTGAAATGCCTGAACAAGTATATCTGTCTTGGAAGACGTGCAACCAGCATGCTCCTTCAAAGCAAGAATGGTAAGAATTGCATACTTCAGACACGCCATCAAGAGAGACCAGTACCTGGTAAAGTACATCATGCTTGGAAAAGTAAAGATCAGCAAAAAAATAAAAATAATAAAAACACAAGCAGACTGTTAGAGAGATGGACTTATACAGGAGCTGCAAAAATGGGCTCAAACACAAAAATAATTGTGAGCATGGTGGAGGACCTAGAAGTGTTTAATTCTGTATCCATAGGATTGTTATGAGTTGGAACCAACTCGACACCCAACAACACCGCCTTCTTTCCATAGATAGCGTGTTGTTCTTTGGGACCATCAGCTCATTTCCTATCCATAGGGACCCTAGGAAAACATTGCCCAATCCTATGCGGGCCTCATAAGTGTCATTATGTATGAGCGCATTGTTGCAACCACTGTGTCATTCCTATCATTGAAGGCCATCTTATTTTATACTAACCTGCAACTTTATCAAGTCTGAAGTCCTTCTTAAGAGACTGGCCCCTCTTGATAACATATCCAAGTATTTAAACAAAGGAATAGTAGAGCTTATAATTCTAACATATTTTGGAGGGCTATAACTTGATCTATAAAATCTTCACTGGGGAAAGGGAAATAAATGTACTTAGATGTTCTCTTACCTATGATCAAAGGCTAAATCACAAGAATGAATGTTTCTTGTCACCATTGCCCCTTGCAGAAGAAGATGAAGTTAGCAACCCAGACCTGTAGTCTGTGCTCAGATCTTCCATGTACATCCAGCAGGTGGGCTTGTCTGTGTCCCCCTTAGAGTCATGGGGACACTACCGAAGTCCCATCTGTGGGCAGTAAAAGGGATCCCCCTCAAAGCCAATTCCAGTGTGCCCAACACCTGGCAGGAGGAAGGAGTCTTCATCAAACCTAGCATGGAGCCCTCCATGGGATATGATGAACTCTGGCCGCTGAGAACTCCTGGACAGGGTGGCAGGGCAGGGTGCCTGCAATGCTACTTGCCAAGGGGCTTTAAGCTTCTAAGGGTCTTCAAGCGCTTTCATGACTAAAGAATGCTGGTCTGTGAAAAACAAAATGAAACCAGACAGGACCGTGTTGCT
>NW_022111370.1:9642108-9643661 GCF_000313985.2 Echinops telfairi
AACCCCAAAGGACATGGTAGAACTTGCCCTGCCAATTCTGAGACTAATTCTTTACAGGAGTAGAAAGCCTCAACTTTCTCCCATGGAGCAGGCAGTGGTTTCAAACTGCTGACCTTGTGGTGAGCAGCCAACGCGTAAACACTATGCCACCAGGGATCCATTACAAAACTGTCACAGGTTGCTAAGAGTCAATATTTATATTAATTCAAGGCATGTTGACTTGACATCTAATGTGGATAATGATCTATATTGATCCTGTGTTGTATACAATTGTGAAAATAAGGTCTCTTTACTGTCAACAGCATCCTTGAACTGCCACAACGAACCAACTGCCCTCTGCTAAAAGGGCCTCCTCCCTTCTGTACTGTGGAATTTGCTCTATTTTCCTCTCCACCAATCATCCTCACCATGCCCACCTAACCTCCACCATCTGTACCCACAGATGTGCTTTGCTGACACTGTTTGATAGATCGGGCAGTGGTGCTAGCATGCCCATTTTCAAAGATGAGAAACAGTCTCTACAAATATAAATGGCATATGTATTTACATTCAGTGTTATTGTTGTTAGCTGTCATTGAATCAGCTCTGATTCACAGAGATGCTAAGTGTAAAATAACGAAATACTACCTGGTCCAGGGCCATCTGCACAATAGTAGATGTGTTTGATCTCAGAGTGTGAATCCATCTCACTGAGGGTCTTGCTATTTACTACTGACCCTGGCTTTTCACCAAAGATTGCTCATGGTACAGTGGTTAAGAACTCAGCTATTAAGCCAAAGGTAGCCAATTAGAACACACCAACTGCTCCATGGGAGAAAGATGCGGCAGTCCACTGCCATAAAGATTTACAGGCTGGAAAGCCCTGTGGTAAAGTTCGACTCTATTCTAGAGTCACTGAGTCAGAATCAATTCTGTGGCAATGGACTTGAGTACGTGTACTAGTGTGATGTCCATCGCTGGGGCCTGATCCCACCTGAGGAAAATATTCAAAGTATGTGAGACAAAGTCTTACCATCCTCGCTTCCTAGGATCACACTGGCTGGACTTTCTCCAAGATAGATTTGTTCATTCTTCTCGCAGTCTGTGGCACAATCAATAATCTTCACCAGCACCACAATCTTAATGACGTGATTCTTCTATGGTGCTCTTTTTTCATTGTCCCTCTTTTGCATGCACATCAGACAGTGCAAACTGCTGGGTTGGGTATACCTTAGTTCTCAAAGTGACCTTTTTTTGGTGGGGGGGGGCGGGGGGAATTTTTAAGTGGTATGTTGGTTTTCACAGAGTAATGCATTGTTTGATTCCTTGACTGTTGCTTTCCTGGGCATTGATTGTAGATTACAATAGAATAAAATCATTTGATGAGCACTCTAGCAAGTGCTGAAATATATTCAATTATGCTCACTCCAAAGTGTCTGGTCTTCCCTCTTTATTACGAAATAGTGGTATCAGAAGGCTGTGCAATGGAGAAACTTTGTGGGAGAAACAAACTGTCAGGAGTCCTGTCAGATAGGGCCAGCACCACCGGAGGGAGAGTCCTAAGCACAGCAGAT
>NW_022111370.1:9644384-9675557 GCF_000313985.2 Echinops telfairi
GCACCCCACTGACTTGCTCATGCAGACTAGTTTATCATAAAAACATAAGGACATTCTGCTCATAGCTCTTTGCTTTCTTTTCTCCCATAAACGTCTATTTCCTGCAGAGAACAATTAAAGAGTAGACAGGAAAACTGATAACTCAAACACGTGGCCGTGGAGTCAGTACTGGTTCATAGCAACCCGAGAGGACAGGCTAGAACTGTCCCTCTGGGGTTCCCTGACTGTAACTCTTTAGTGAGGAAAAGCAGAGATTTTGAAGTTAAAAAACAAGGATCTTCAGCAAATCTGACTATAAGTATGGATGCTCAAAGTGACCTAAGGTTATTTAAGGGGAAGCTGTTCCAAAACCCAAT
The DNA here is from genome assembly GCF_000313985.2 of Echinops telfairi. Classification (NCBI taxonomy): domain Eukaryota; kingdom Metazoa; phylum Chordata; class Mammalia; order Afrosoricida; family Tenrecidae; genus Echinops; species Echinops telfairi. The sequence goes on from NW_022111370.1 coordinate 9,644,741, forward strand.
GAAATACATTGATTCTGACACATAGTGAGCTTAGGAGGTGAACTATGTGGGTTTCTAAGGCTATAAATCTTGACAGGAGTAGAGACTCATTTTTCTCCTACAGAGCAGCTGATGGTTTTGAACTGCTGGCCTTGCATTTAGCAAACCAACTTGCTCGAGCTGCTCAGCTCCTCTTAATTTGGCGGTTAATCCCCCTAGTCCTCTTGTTAGAGCTATACTTCACCAGCCTTGCCTTGTTTTCTCTCTTTCCATCTCATCCAATTTGATGAGACACATCCTTTGTGCCAATCCACCATCTCCAACATGCACTTCCCTAGCCTCACACAAGAGAACATAAGAACAGAGGTCAAAATGTATCCAATTGACCAGAAGCAAAGGCATTTCTAATTAAAGATTATGGGTTTGGGTCACTCTGTAGAACAAGCAAACACAAGTCAAGCATAATTCCTCCTGATTTGTTCCAGGTCATTGTTCTTCTCCAATGGGATGCAGAATGAACACTAATGGATCATCTTTATAAACGTTCATTTTTCCATCCATATTGCACTGCTAAAGTCAGTGTCTCCTAATGCACCTTAAGGTTAACCCAGCTCCGGCTGCAAACACACACACTTTATTAGAATAAAGTCTCATGCCTCCGATCCTCTAAATGAGGGTAGAAGCTGCAAGGCCATTTTCTCCTGTGCGTTTACAGTTTTAGGTTTCAGCATATGTTAGCATAATTCTTTCATTCAATACCATTTCCAAAGGCAGAGTCCCTTCTGAATTTTTTTAACTCAGAACCAGGTCAAATCAAATAAGCAGTTCATGAACATAGAAAAGAGGAATTTGATAGCAACTAATGTCAAAGGCAATAGAAAAGAGAATGTTTCATTTGGGAAACAATTCTTGAAGCTTAAAAAGTTTTCTTCTATCTATGGCAAGTGGGAAAATGGATAAGTGAACATCGTCTACCTCTTCCCGTTGTCTGACAAGAAGGTAATAGATTAAGTGTTTAAAGTAAGGAATGTGTATGCAGATAATGCCCCAGACTTGAATGAGGAACTACAAAATTACTTCTGGAAAGATTAAAGATGGTGAAAAGGTAAACCCCAAAGTCCGCGTCCTTACTCTGGCTTTCACTCCAGAAGCAAATCGACAAAGTGCCAGAAGGAAGTGGATGTAGAAACGGCCAATAGGTGAGGGCGGTCAGGGAACATATAGGTTAAGAACAGGTTTCTGGCGAAAACGTGAAACTCGGAAAGTGTGAGTTATTTGCATCAATAACGAGCATCACTATTGTTAGGTGCGGCCAAGTCAGTTCGGACACAGCAATACCAGGCACAGAAGAAGGAAATGCTGGCTGATCCTATGCCACGCTCACAATGATTATGTTGCAGCCACTGTTGCAGCCACTGTGATGTTCCAACTTGTTAAGGGCTTTCCTTTGCCTCTTTCTGTTTTTGCTGGTCCTCTACCAGAAGCAGCCCTGGTGTCGCAGTGGTTATGTGTAGGGTTGCAGTCTCCAACGTCAGCAGTTCAAAACCACCAGCCGCTCTGTGTGCGGAAGACAGGACTTTCCACTCCTCTAGAGTGACATACACTCTTAGAAACTCAGTCAGGCAGTTCTACGCTGTCCTGGAGGGTTGCTATGAGCCAGCATTGACTTGACGGCAGTAAGTTATTTTAGTCTACTTCACCAAGCATGGTGTCCATTTCTTGACACTGGTCTCTCCTGATACTATGTCCAAAATACGTGAGACGAAGCCTCACCATCTTTACTAAGGAACATTCTGCGGAACTTCTTCCAAGACAGATTGGTTTCTTTTTCTGGCTGTCCGTGGCCCTTTCAATATTCTTTGCCAGCACCTTAATTCAATGCTTCGATTCTTCAATGGCTTCTCTCCTCGTTGTCTGACTTTCACAGGTGTATGAGGCAATTGAAAACACCAAAACATTAACATCAGGTGCACCTTAGACTTCAAAGTTCCATGCATGTAAAGGTCTAGACAAAAAAAAATGTCCTAACACAAAATCAAATCAAATCAAACAACTGATGGGCCCATCCACGAATCTTTAGAGACAAAGCAAGTAAGCACTGAATGGCTGGAGCCCAGCCGTGAAGGCAGCACCCCCTTCATTGTTTATATTCATCCTGATTTTACAGACAAGAATGAAAAAAATGCTCCCTTTTGACTCTTCATTCACCACCAGTTCTCACAGCCTCGGTTCTCTAATGTGGTCTATGGGTGTTTTCGTAATTTTCTTCCACACATTCTTGCAAAGCAGGAACTGCATTGTGCAATTTAATTTGCCTAACTGCTATTAGTCTAAGTTGTTGTGGTTAGGTGTTGGGGCGTGGGGTCTAATTGATGACCACTACCCAGGCAGAAGTACTGGTAAGTGTCAGGACGTCTGTTCTGACTCATAGGGATCCTGTGCCGGATGGAGGGAAACACTGCCCGGTCATGCCCCACCTTCACAATTGTTCCTGTGTCTGAGCCCACCATTACACCCCCTGGGTCCATCCATCTCCACGAGGGCCTTCCTCTTTTTCATTGCCCCGCTGCTTTACCAAGCAGGCTGTCCTCCAGGGACTGGTCTTTTCTGCCAACATGTCCAAAGTACTTGGGACAAAGTCTCACTAGCCTTGCCTCTAAAGAGCATTCTGGCTATATTTCTTCCAAGACAGATGTTTGTCTTGGCAGAATAGAACTTCTTTATATGGGCTACCTAGGCTCTTACCTATCTGTAAAAGAACCTGGATAGCAAAGTGCTTAGAGCACTCAATTATTAATGAAAAGCTTAGAAGGTCCAACCCATCAGCTACTCTGCAGGGAACAAGGCAGTTGTAGCCTGTCCTCGAGGCACACTGTGAATCCAAATTGACTTCATAGTGATGATTAATCTTTTGGGGAGTAGAGAGGATGTTTCTCTTGGAACTCCAAGGGCTCATCCATTGTGCCATTAGAGTGTTTACAGTATGTACTCGTGTATAAGCCACGTTTTTCAGCACATTTTATGCAGTGTTTTTGTGGTAAAATTAGGTGCCGTGGCTGATATTCAGGTCAGTTTATACTCGAGTATGTACGGTAATTGTATATACTTTTATTTCAATGTAAGACCATGAAACTGGTGTGTCCTTGTTCATTGCTTTGAGTGGCTGCATGGACTTCCATAGCATGTATGCACATTTTCTGTCTACATCCCTTACCCCTAATGCTATTACCATAGACAATACTGTGACAAACCTTCTCATTTATGTCCTGTTGTGAGCCTAACAGAGCCCCGGGGTCCACGTGGTTATTTGTTGGGCTGTTAACTACAAGTATGGCAATGCAAGACCACCAGCCCCTCAGAGGGAGAAAGATGAGGCATCCTACTTCTTTAAATAGTCGTTGTTGTCATTGGGTACCATTAAGTTGGTTCTGACCCATAGCAACCCCTCTGCACAACAGAACAAACCCCTGCATGGTCTTGTGCCATCCTTACAGAGCTACAGTCTCAGAAATCCATAGGGTTCTGCCCTGTCCTATAGGTCACCATGAGTCAGAATTAACTCAATGACAGTGAAAAGCAAAAGGAGGAAGAGGAAAATGAATCGAGGGTGGGTATTTCTCTAGGATACTTACCCAGAAGACCTGGGTCATAGCCTAACTGTCTACTTAATTTGATAACATGCTGCATGACCTCACATTGTAACCTGGGTTGCTGAATGTCAACATGCCCAATACATCTGGCATTATTTCAGCTTTCTAATTTTCACCAATCTGATAGTTTATGAGTAATGGATCTTATATAAAGTTATATACTTTTGAATATATGTATATACATATATATATTTGCAGGATATAGCAGACAGCTAAAGTGCTTAGCTGATAAAGAAGAGGTCGAATGTTCTAGTCAACTCCAAGATGCCACAAAGAAAAGTCTGAGGCTATTTTTGGAAAAGGAGCCATTGAATACTCTATGGAGCCTAGTTCTGCTCTTGCATACACGCGGTCTCTATAAGTCAACCTGAAAGCAACTGGGTTTGGGTTTAGCTATTTCTACTTCTTATTTTCCTTATTCCTTTTCTTTGTTCTAGACTGATGATAAAATCAACTACAAAGAATGAGTCTCGTATATCCTCCTTCAAACCATATTCTTATTTTCTTAAAATGGGTGCAAGGCCTCTAGTGTATGTAAACAGTAAGTGTGCTAACCTCTGAATCTTGGAGCAGATGCTTCTAACTTCTAATAGCTCAGTTTTAAGTATACCTGTTTCCACTCTTTCTAAGTTCCTGATGAATGCATTTATACCTATAATACTATAACCTCTTTTTATGTATGCTTTGTGTCCCATACATTTTGATTTATGCCGTTTCTTCCCTAACTGGTTTCTAGATAGTTTCTAAATTTAAATGATTTTCTTTAGAACTCAAAATCATGTAGCTGTATGTGATTTAGCTTCTACATTTATGAGGTGTTTGAAATACATGTACACTGATGATTACAAATTTTAACTGCATTGCATCCATAACATATATCTTGTATAAATTTTGAGATTTAATGGTGAAATAAAACTTGGTCAGTTTCTATAAATATCATAAATGTGTTAGAAAATGACATGTATTCTCTGAGCACTTAATGTTCATAGATATATTTAATAATTCAACTTTATTAATTATGCAATTCAAATTATTATAATGTGACTTGATCTGTCAGTCTCTGAGTAAACGTGTTAAATTATCCAGCTACAAATGTTAATTCAGCTATCTTTCTTGCTGTTTGACATTCAAAGTTTATATAATTAAGCCTATATTGATCATGTACATGTGCTCATGACAGGGAACCCTGGTGACTTAGTGGGTTATGCAATCGGCTGCTAACTGTGAGGGCAGCAGTTCAAAACCAACTGCCACTCCACAAAAGAGAAACGAGATTTTCTAATCCCATAAAGAGTTGCAATCATAGAAATTCAAAGGGGTTTCTATTCTGTTCTTTGTTCTTTAGGGTCCTTGTGATAGCTAAGGTTTATTGTGCCAACCTGGCCAATGAACACATGTGGGATTAATTGAAGGGTGGAGAGAAAAATGGCTTGGTGAGCCTCACCTTTCTGGTCTCTTGTTCTCTGATGGTTGGACCAGTTGCAGTTGCCTTAGCTCGTTCTCTGCCTCAGCTGGCAAGGCTCACTTCCCATGTAACATTCCCGAGATGAAACCACATGGACCTACTCTGATGCAGCCCTGGGTGCTGGAGAAGCCATGTGGAGACCCCCGCCAGTGCTGAGATTTCTACCTATTCACTGATTCAGCTTTCCTCCTGCAGTCTGCATCATTGCGTGTGTTTTGTGAGTTTGAGGAGGACTTTGTAGATCGATGTCTGACATACGGGCTAATGTGGGACTTATGGACTTGGGCTGGACTGGGTTGGGATGCTTAATGTACGATTACTCCTTATATAAAATTATCTCTTATACATATATGAGGTTCTGTGGATTTGTTCTCTCTAGTCTACCCAGACTAACACAGTCCTTATGATTCAGAATCAAAATGACAGTGGTCAGTTGGTTTTTGCTTAGATTTTTACTATACTCCTTATATCTATAGCTTCTAATGCTATTGTTTTCTTCACTGTTATGGGACATCCTCCAATCCATAAAGACTCTTCCTCCAATTCTAGTTTTGAGATAGTAAAATTGCTACGTTAGCCTATTTTGGTGCTGTTTTCATAGCTGCCTGGCATAATTTAAAACTTGGGCTCATTTTTTTTTTCAAAATTGCAATTTGAAAATGTCTGTTTAATAAATATTCTATAATCATACTTTCATCCAATCCCCAAGTTTTTGCCTTTTAATAAGTAAACTTAACATCTTTACATTACTTCCCTTTACATTTTTATGGCTCATATTATGACATTTTCATTTTAGTATTAGATTTTATTTTATTTCTATTGTTTCTTCTCTTTTCAAATGGATCAAATCTATGTAGCGTATTTTCACCTCATGGAAAGAGTGTACCCTAAAAAGTTTCTGGAGTTCTACTCTATGACATGGGGTTACTATAAGATAGATCAATTTGAAGACCTACCAACTACAGAGTAGTTCTAAATGATGAAATAGGTTCATTTTAATTGCCCCTGTGGCATCTGGATTAGAGAAAGGCTTAACAATATGCAATCTGCAGGTGACACAACCTTGCTTGCTGAAAGTGAGGAGGACTTGAAGCACTTGCTGATCAACATGCAGGATTGCAGCCTTCAGGATGGATTGCAACTCAGTGTGATGTAAACAAAACTCGTAACTGGACTAGTAGATAATGTCATGATAAATGAAGAAAAGATTGAAGTTGTCAAGTATTTTTGTCTTGCTTGGATCCACAGCCAATGCTTGTAGAAGCAGCAGTCAAGAGATCAAACAATGAACTGCATTGGGGGAACCCTTCCGCAGAAGACCTCTCTAAAGCATTGAGAAGCAAGGAAAGGATTTGACTTTGAGGACTGAGGTGTGTCTGCCTGACTGAAGCCATGGTATTTTTTATGAATATATGTATATTCATAAATATACATATATATGCTGAGCATTGAATAAGGTAGAAGAAAAAAGAATTGATGCATTTTGAATGATGGTGTTGACAAAGAAATTTAAAAGAACCATGAGCTGACAAGAAAATAAACAGATCTGTCTTGGAAGAAATACAGCCAGAGTGCTCCTTGGAAGTGAAAATGACAAGACTTGGGCTAACCCACTTTGGATAAGTATTCACGAGAGACCAGGTCCCTGGAAAAGACACCTTACCTGGTAAAGTCGAAGAGCAGCAAAAAAGAGAAAGGCCCTCAACAAGATGGACCGATACATCTTGTTGATGGGCTCAAACATCAAAAGCAGTGTGAGGGTGGGGCGCACACCAGGCAGAGTTCTGTTCCCTAGTGAGAATTGTCATCTGAAGTCGGAACCAATCAATGGCGCCCAACAACAGCTGGTCATCTAGTGTTTTTGCTCTTCCTGAAATACTACAAGGACTCAGAAAAATTGTATTTTTTAGATTGTCTCTGGTGGTGGTGGTGGTATGCCATCAAATAGACTTGAACTCATAGGGACACTGTAAGACAGAGTAGAACCCCAGGCAATAATCTTCTTAGAAGCCGGTTGTTGGATATTCTCCCTGGAAGCTGTTGCTGGGTCTCTGCTGCCAACCTTTTGGTGAGCTGCTGCATGCTTCCCCTTCGTCCTACCAGGGCTTCTTTGATTATCCCTAGGCCCTCTGAATGTATATCGCCAAGAATTTTAATTCCAATGTGTTCTTAACACACTGCCCACTTTTCTTCAATTTTTTTTGATCTTTGCTTTTTAACTGGAGTAAATGATCTTAAATTATTTTATCACCTTTACTGCCCATAATTCCTGAACTATCTTCCTGGATTTATTTCTCTTACTTGAATACTTTCTGCAAAAAAGTTTTCCAAAAATGCATTTTAATGACAATTTTTTAAAGGTGTTGTAATAACTGCGTGTAATTTATTGCATCCACAAATTTAAATAATCGTTTATTTGGATATAAATCACTAGATTCAATCTTTTTTTTCTCCTTCATTGCTTCTAAAATATTATTCCATCATCCTCTTACATCAAATATTGCTATTCATAAATCTGATCTGAATCAGAATAATTTTCCTTTATAAAAGAGCCAGCTCTTCCTGGAAGCTTTAATTTTTTTATTTTTCTCTATCTGTTATGTCCTTAAATTTAAATACAAGTGGATGGCTTATTCATGATAGACTACCTATAATGCTTATTCATGATACGCAACCTTCAAAATATGAACCATTTGACACAATAAGGCTTTATTTAAGGTATGTTAAAGGCTAAGTTCAAAAGCACCAGCAGCTCCTTAGGCTTTCTACTCTCCTAAAGAGTTAGAAACAGATGAGGCTTTCTACTCTCCTAAAGAGTTAGAGAGAGCAGGGAATCCTCAAATTTTTAAAGCAGGGAGCCAGTTCACTGTCCCTCAGACCCATTGGAAGGCTGGACTATAGTTTAAAACAAAACTATGAACAAATTCCTATGCATACTGCACATATCTTATTTTGAAGTAAAAAACAAACGGGGCAAAAACACCCAGTGGGCTGGATAAATGTCCTCGATGGGCAGCATCTGGCCCGCGGGCCATAGTTTGATTGGAAGCCCACCTAACAAAGGCAAAATACTTACTTTTGTTTTTAGTGTTTTGTCTTTCCTAATATTACTGATCTTACCCCATATGGATGGAACTAGGCAAAATTTAATTACTCTCTCCAAGTATAAGTGAGTCTCCTCTCTTAATTGCATGCCTTTAGACTTGGAAATTATCTGATCCACAAGGACAAACATTATATCACACTTGATCATCACACGCCTAAAATAACAGGACATTATGTTGTTGTTGTTAGGATATTATAGCCCTTCATAATATTTATTCATAATGTTATTCAGAAGATGTAGAATATTCAGATAAGGAATTTAGACTTAATAGGTGTTACAATTAAAAGTGTCTCTGGAAAGATTATATCTTTACATGGCGGCATCATGGGCCAAGTAAATATGTTCATGCTTTTCTTTACCTGTGCACATTTTCATACACATTTTCAGGAACTTAAGATATGCTGACAGAATTGCAAACATTACTGTTAAGGTGAAGAATGTTGACAAACCAGTGCAGGAAAAAGGGAACCTAGTGGAATTTCAAGGAAGCTTATTTCAAGAGTCTATATAACTATTACTCAAGCAATGCTATATGGCATATAGGATCAGCTTCACCTTGATTTTTCAGAGTGGCTGGTGGGTTTGAACAGCTGACCATGTGGTCAGTGTATAACCAACCCACTTTGTACCAAGGTCACCATGAGTAGGAGGGAGCTCTTTGGCAGTGGGTAAGCAGCTATTCAAGAGCTCTGGGAGTACCCTGATTAAAGAGGTTGGCTGGCAACCTTTTAGCAGTTACTAACCCAGCTAGTCCAGGGGAGAACGATATAGCAGTTTGTTTCAATAAAGTTTTACAGCCTTTGAAACTCTGTGGCATGGTTCTATCGTGTCCTTTAAGCTCACGGTGATTTGGAATCTACACAAAGGCAGTGGTTTGGGGGAGATGGAGCTAGTGAGGTAAAATTACAACAAAGCCTATGTTTCAAAGTTAGAATAATTCTTTAGGAAACTGGAGAAAACAGACTTGTTGGCAAAGAAACAAAAGTAAACACTAATCTCATGAAGAGAATATTAGCACCCGACTCTTTGTAAACCGTTTACCACACAGGAATAACATGGAAAACAACCACATAGAGCTAATGGCGATGAAAGACCACATGCTAAGGAAAGAAAATATTGTGGAAATAAACAGTATGTGAAGCCCCCAGAGAGTTCAATGTGACACTACCCGAGGAAAGCAAAGCACAGTCCCCCAAAAGGCATCAAAAAAGGGGTGGTATGGGGTCATGGACAAATATTCCAACCTGAGTATGAATATTTGGAAGTAATCAGCAGCAGCACTGTGGCAGTACTCCCCTGACCTCTAGTTAGGTCAGGAAGGTGATGAAGCGGGCCATTGTGAACACACGCTTTGTAAGGACTACGCTTTGCTGCATGGGAAAAGAAGGCACTATATTCTCCTGCAGACATGGACAAGCTGGTTTGGGAAGGAAAACCTAAGATCAGATGCCTTGGAGTTGAATCTGACCCATGGACACTCCACATCCTTCCGAGTAGACCTATGCTGTGTAGGTTTGCCTGTCAAGAGCCGGTTTTCTAAAGGAGGTCATGTGAAGGAACTCAGAAGAATTAGGAGATGCTGAAGGAGAACTGGCATACGGAGAAGCTAGACTCCATTTGTCCCTCTGTTTTTCCTTCCTTCCTTCCCTTTTTCTTTCCTCTTTTCCATGGACTGCTTATGCTGAGCTGACTCTCAAAACTCGGCTGACTGGTACACTGCAGGAAGCCTGCAGGAGCCCCGTTCACTTCAGTACATCAAAACTCTCAGCTGCTCTGAGGCAGACGAAGACGCTTTCTATTCCCATGTAAAGAGTTACAGTTAGTCCCCAATAAAATGATTTTTTAAAAAGTTACACTTTCAGAAACCCACAGGGGACATTTCTAATCTCTCATGATGTCCCAAGGAGTCATATGGATGTGAAAGTTGGACACTGTATAAGGACGACTGTACAAGAATAAATGCATTTGAATTAGGATGATGGAGAAGAATATTAAAATTACCATGGATCATCAAAACAACAAATATATCGATCTTGGCAGAAGTACATCCAGAGTGCTCCTTAAAGGCATGGTGCATGGGAAAGTAGCAGGGCAGTGAAAAAAAGAGGAAACCTTTTGACCAGATGGATTGATACAGTGGCTGCATCAATGAGCTCAAACCTAAGAACAAGACTGGGCAGTGTTCCGTTCTATTGCACCTGGGTCACTGTGAGTTGAAGCTGACCGGCCAGCACCTAACAGCAACTGGATAGCCTAGAAGAGTCAGCTTTTCATTTCCCAAGCAAGAGCTCAACCACTTGCACCATCCAGGAGGTCCCAGTAGACTGGACTATGAGAAAACCACACATTCAGCAGCAAATTCTCTAGCAAGCATATCAAAATTAGATATCTGTTATAAGATTTGAAATGTGCATGGGATAAAAATGAGCCAACTGCTTGGGAGCATTCCATCTCCTCTAACTACATTGCTTTGTAAGACTTGCTCCCAAACATATGACTTTTATCACAAATTGGTAATTAAAATGAAAGCTTGCATGTGATGTATATCGTGACCCGTATAGCATTCTTACCGTATACCCAGGAATGTTTCCATCTGACTATTTCTTACAGCATCACAATATTCTGAATGAATGTCGCAGCAAAATGAAATCCAGTCTTTAAAATCCCCTTCCTGGCAGAAAAGCTCTGGGGACATAGCGGACTTTTATTGGGCCGCTAACCCCCGGGTCAGGAATTCAAGCCCACCAACCACTCAGCTGGAGAAAGATGAGATTTTCCATTCCCGTTAAGATTTACAGTCTCAGAAACCCACAGGGGCAGTCGAACACTGTCCCATGGGGTTGGTCGAAGTCAGAATCAACATGAGGACAACAAGAGTTCCGTTTTTCTTTTTTTCATTTCTCTTCCCAGGCAAGGTCTGACACAAAGTCCTCTATGGATACTGTGTGGTCCAGGTATACATCATTAAAGGATGTTGGAGAGAGAGCATGAGCCCAACCATGAATCTCTGGGAATATTTCTTGAATACCACCCCTCTGAGCTGATCGTTGTGAAACATGACAGCAAAGGAAGCTTGGTGTTGTTCTCAGTGAAACTGGAGTGCAGGAACCTCGTTTTTGGTGAAGTGCAGGCTTGTATGCTCCTAGAAACCAGCAAGCCAAGGACAAGGAAAATTTGCTTTTGGAGGGAAGCTGAGGGGACAGATTCAAACAGATGCCTGAATAGAGAAAGCCCCCCCAGTTCCACTGGGAACTATGAGGAAGAATTGACTCGGGCCGATTCACTCTGAAAATTGTTTGCAATCTGTTCATCAGAACAAATCACAAGCTAAAGGAAAAATGATAGAGAGTTGCCATCAAGTCACCCCCAACTGATGGCAGCCTTATGTACCACATAATAAAATGTTGTCCCACCCTACCTGAGCCTTATGATCTTTGGTCTATTTGTGCCAGACCATCTCATTAAGGGTCTGCTTCACCTTTGCTGACCCTCTATTTCTCCAGACAGGATGTCCTCCTTTAATGATTGATCCCTTCTAATAAACGTGAATCGACAAGGTTTTGTTGTGATCCTAAAGGCTTCCATGGTCTTCTTTCGGAAGCAGGTCCCCAGTCCTTCCTGCATAGATGGGCTTCATCTGGAAGCGGTGCCCAAAGTGTTCACATGGGTGACCCTGCTAGTACTGGCTCTCCATCTGGCATAGTGTCCTGCTTCACAGCAATACAGGACCAAACCACTGCAGTCTGACAGAACGACAGATGAGTGTGGACTGATAATTAACCCATTGTCATCGGATCAATTCACTACAGTTCCCCCCATTTGCATAGCAGAAAAAAAGGCATGGCTAAGCAGACACAAAACTTGGATCAAAACAAACAGACAAAACAGTACATCAACCCTCTCTATTCAAATTTAGGATATCCTAATTTCCAAAGGACCCTTAAGGATGAGCTGTTTGGGAAATATGGAAAGAGATCATATAAATAAGATCATTCCTTAGATAGAATTATGATCTGGAAGCAATTTAAAATCACCATCCAAGACATTCACATCAATTTATGCTCCACGATCTGTAGAAAATGGGGTCTCATTAATCTGTAGTGTTTACAGCACTTGTAGAGAAATTGTGTCATACCCCAAAATAAAAATGAACACTTCTGCTTACAAAATATTTCCATTTCAATGACTTTACATTACCCATCCACATATGAATGTGTGACCGCAAAACCAACTTGATGAATGTTGTTCCATGCAAAGTTAGAAAAAGTCTAACGCCTGCTTGAAGAGGATTAATTAAAGTTTACTCCGCAGTAGGATTCTGTGCTACCATTGGCAGTAGCTCTGCTTAAGACTCTATGTGCCAAGGCGGATATATTTCAAAAGTATGAATTAATAATGTGCTTGACTGATAGCGAGAGGTTGGTGGTTGGAGGGGGACCTCAGGAGAAAGGCTTGGTACCTACATCCAAACAGAGCTATTGAAACCCTGGTGGAGCATACATCTGCCCTGGCAATCAGGGGGTCACAATAGGTCCTAATCACTAAGTAGCAATTACTACTGTTTGGTTTAATTACATGAATAAAGTATGGCACAAACACCTGCGTGGTCTAATTATTTTGATTATTTCCATTTTGTTTCTCTTTCTTCAGAAAGGGTTATAGCAAAATATAAATAGAGAGATGCTAATAGAGTACAAATCAGACTCAGACATCCCTCCTGGGGGTCTTATCTCCCAAAACTCTGTTCTTTCCACCACACAAGAAATCAGACTCCTCTGGCTCCTGTTCCCAAACTATTCACACCCCGTAACACAGGCCCACCGGGGAGAACATTCGGATATCTTATAGTAGATTGTTGCTGTTCTTGTTGTTGTTGTATTTCTTTAACTACCCCCTCTACCAAAACCCAAGTTCATCAAGTCAATTCTGTCTCATAGTGGAGTAGACCAACCCCTTTGAGATTTCAAGGCTATAAACCTTTATAGTGACATAAAGCCTCATCTTTCTCCCATGGAACAGTTGATAGGTTTGAACTGCTGACTGTCCAGTTGGCAGCCCAACCCATCAGGTGTAAAGTCAGGGACGTTTATCCAGAAAATCACCATCACAGTGTCCTGTGGGCCATGCTGTGCCCTCAAGGCCCTATTTGGTTACTGCCTCTCTTTTGATGTACCACCACTCCCTGGGCCAGCCCAACTGTTTACTGTGACTGCACTCTCCTTGACGAGGTGGTCTGTTTTAGATATTTACCTACAACTCTACTATAGTCCTTGTCCATCTTTAGCAGCGTATCATTTTCTCATGGTCGTCACTCCGAAACCACAGAAGTGCACACATCAATGCCCATGGAGCCTGAATAGTCACACAGCTTGGTAGCTAATAAACTGCTCATTAACAGTGTTTGCCCATTTTGTAGCACAGATTTTTATGGTCACTGACTGATCACATAATAACTCCATGTTTATAGAGCTTATGTACCAAAATCAGTGGGCAGGATGAAGATCAGATATTGTCTACAGTACCCTTGAATTAGCACAAGATAAAATAGTTGGCTTAGTTTGGGGGGCGTGTTTGGTAAATAAATAATTGCCGTAGTAAGTTATCCTTGCTATGTGGAACACTGAAAGCAGAACTTACCCAGAGAGAAAATTTACTAAGGAAACGTCCACTGATTTTGACCAATCAAACTTGACTAAACCCTAGTTCATAGAGGGCAGCGAAGAGTGAAACCTGCACTGCCATGATGCAGTCATTTTAATTTGTTTTTTGCTTAAAATCAGTTTTGTAAGAAAAGCAAAATTATAGCTGATTTCCTCAAAACAATATTTAAATTTTTTTAATGCTAAAAGTAGCTTCTCACTTGGTTGTTACAATATTTGGCTTGGTAGGGATGTGATTCTGGTTATATATTTTGATGACCAATTATGTGCAGTTGAATCATTAATTTCTTAATTCAGTATGAGCCCTGCTAATGCCACAATGCTGTACTTCACTACAATTGGTATTCCTATTATCAGCACAAATGTTATTGTTGATAGGCATCCTAGCTCTCTCTACAGAGAGGGAATCACTACCTATCTCATCGAGGGTCATCCTCATTTTCAGCGGTCTATATCACCACACGTAGATCCTTTCGAGGGTCATCCTCATTTTCAGCGGTCTATATCACCACACGTAGATCCTTTCGAGGGTCATCCTCGTTTTCAGCGGTCTATATCACCACACGTAGATCCTTTCGAGGGTCATCCTCATTTTCAGCGGTCTATATCACCACACGTAGATCCTTTCAGTGTCCACATTTTAGTGGTATTTACAGTGGCATTTGTAATAAAGGTAGAATATCACTTTTGGCATGATGAACTTCCCAATGCTTTACTCTGATTCCATTTGCTGGGTTAAGGACCAGTTGAAGAGTTATTAGAAAGACTGTAACATAGCTTCTGGGACTTTGTGTTTTGCTTTGCGTTTCAGTTGAAAGAAATGATTTAATTCTGTGCAGAGTTCTTTTCCTAATAGAACAATATTTGCTTTCTTTTTCTTGATGCATATACAGGAAAATTTGAAATAAAAAATGAGAACAATACATTTAGATCAATACTCAAGTGCTCTATGTAAAAAAGGCATATATTACACCATCTGTAGTTGGAAATATTAATTCATGTTCAAGCAAATTCTGTGATCAGTGGCATCTACATGGCCCTCGTGGTCCATGGTAAGTGTCAACGAACATTTTGGGCAAGTCCACAATCATCATCAACTTCCTCCAAATACAAAACTTTTGTACTTGGTTTGTCATCAAAGATAGACTTTTGTATTTTGAGTTCATTGCCCAAAAATAGTATCGGGTAATAAACTTTCAAAAGTTAAAGAATTACACCACAAAACTAAAACAGAGCCAGAGCCACTGCTGTGAAGACATCAAAGTAAATCCTAAAAATCAATGGCAGAGCCCATCAGTTGCTACAACCTGTATTCCATAAGCATCTACCCCATAATTCCCTGGGTTCCCCGCTGACTCAGCTGATAAGCCAAGTGGCTAGGTAGAGATAGAGCCTAAAATGCATGTACCTCCACCAGAGAGCAAAACAAAGTATCTGTCACTGGTAGCACTCAAACATTTATTTCAGCTGCCAGTGCCCTGCATTCTGTTCTCAGAAGAAAGGGGCTGGTTGTAGCTGGGAAATGCAAAGTTCAGAAAGACAGGTTATCACTGGTTGCCACTCAAATTTAAGCATTTATTAAGAAAAAAATTCTATTTTTGTGTATAATACTTGTACACTCTTAAGATGCCATGGCAGGTAAAGTATATGTTGACTTAGGATTCTGGAGATCCACTGAGTGCCTGATGTGTTGATCTGTATATCAGACCATTTTAAAGTGTGTGTACTGCAATGACCCTATGGGGTACTGGGGCAATAGTGGTTCGATGGGAGAATGCTTCTCTGGGTTTGGTTCCTGGTATGGCCATCAACTATCCATCAGTGAAGACTTGTGTGTTGCTATGATAATGGGTAGGTTTCACTGAAGTCTGCAGACTGAGAGACTAGAAAGAATGGCCTTGAGATACGCTTCTGAAAATCAGGCAATGAAGACACTATGGAACATGAGGGCCCTCCCTGCAAGGTATGGACATGACCCTGGATCTTCCTGCATTTTGACCATGAGTCAGGATCCACCCAATGGCTGCTAACAACAAAATGCAAGAGTTGCTAACGTGATGCAACCATCGTCTTCCCCTTCATGGGAGTTCAGACTCCCTCAACCATTTAGTTTACTGCTTTCTCTTCCCTCTCTTGCCCTCCACCTCTTTGGCCAACTCCAAAGTCTGTTCCCTTTGGCAGAAAAGTCATTTTGTTGGTCTTGGGGGGTTGAGGGGGTGGAGGGGCCATGTTCCATTTTTAATAGTGGTCTCATATTATTTGCCCTTTTGTAATTCCCTAATATGAATGGTCTCTTAAAGCTAATGTGCCGGCTTAGAGATGATACCTTATAAAAGTGTGTCGTTGTTGTTCTTGGTCATGATGTTGGTGGGTTGGGTCATCTCCAACTCATCGTGCCCTTACGTATAACTTAACAAAAGGTTGCCTGGTTCTGTGCCATGTGCCCAACTGCTACTATATTTGAGCTGTCTATTGTAGCTACTGTGACAATTCATGTCATTAAGGATCTCCTTATAATCCAGTAATATCTCTGTTGGGTATACACCTTAAATAATTAACGAATACAGCATGCATAGACATGTGCACACTATATTTATTTCAGAAATTTCATTAAAATAGCGAAAACATGAAATCAACCAAAAATTGATTATAGAAGAATGAATAAACAAACACAGGTACATTCATACAATGGAATATTATGCATCAATAAAAGACAACGACAAATCTCTTAAACACCACAAGACATAAACAAGACTAGAGAATCTTATACTTGGCAAAGTTAGTCAATCTTATAAAGCTCAATAGTCAGTCTTATAAAGATCAATAGGCAAGCTACCCAGTATGACAGACTGATAGACAGGTGATGGAAATATATGTTATATACCTCTAATTAATAATATATGGTGCCATATAAGGTCACTGTGAGCTGAATTTGATTTCAAGGCAGTGATTTCTGTTTGTTTGTTTGTTTGTTTGTTTGTTTGTTTAATGTGGTGCTGTGTTCTTCAGCAGGTAGAAAAACGTGTTTTTATGTATCTATTCCACAAAAGTAGACTACAGGGCTAGGGAGCCTACTTGGGGAATTTATATTACCTTTCTTCACAAATCTGGATACTGAGTGTAGAGTTTATAATTCCCAGAGGGGAAACACACACATGTGCAGTATCCCATTAAACTTATAGCCTTTGGTCACTTTGTGCACCACTTACTTGTATATAGGAAGCAGAGAAAGGAATTATGAATAGGCAAGGGTAATGGATGCTGGTTATTCCCCAAAATTAGAATTACTGCTAGATAGAGAAATATCCCAGCTCCATTGAGTTTAATCCAATTCCTATAGACCCATATGACAGAGTTAAACTGGTCCACAGGGCTTCCAGGCCTGTAATTTTCACAGAAGCAGACAGCTGCATCTTTCTCCCGTGGAGTAACTGATAAACTTAAACTGCTAAATCTTCAGTTAGAAACCAACTACTTAATTACTGTACCACCAGGACTCCTTATATAGAGAAATAAGAGACAACATTATTAGGTTCTCAGAAGATCCACTGAGGTACCCATTGGCATGCCCTTCTCAGTGTTATTGAAATTGGGCAGACATAGAAGCCAGGGCCAAAGACTTGGAGCAAAGGCAGAGAAGGAATGAAGGACTGTGAATTAAAAATACCATCTATCACTGCATGTTAAATCCAAAACTCATTGAGATTTGCTCTGAAGTGGAGCCAGTTTTCTCGAGGTTCTACTTTAGGGTTTTTATTACCATCCATTATCATTAATAGTTGTCTTAGCAGAAGCATGAATTTCTCATTTATCTCTTTATAATACTAGAAAAATGATAGATAAAGCTGCCATGGATCAACATAGCATTGTAGAGGGAGATTATAATGCTGCACAGATTTTTTTCTTTCTTTCTTTTTTTTTTGCAGAATTGCTTTCAAGACAAATTGAATCCCATTGCCTGAAATGAAGTTTTCAATTTTTCACAGAGAGAGGACAAATGAGTGTCAGCCATTACAAAGTACGTGGCAATGACATAATTGAAAGAAATCGAACAGATTTTTATACATGAGATTTAATGCAGGCTTCAAATGAGCTTTAGGGAGCTTGTGTCAAGGTTTAAACATATGATTCATCACTAGCAAGCACAAGTGACAAAATTAAGATTACCATGTTTCAATGATGAGATGAGAAGGCTAATTCTCATCACCACAGCTATTTTTCAAACTCAACTACCAAGACAGTCTAAAAATCAGAGACATTAAGATGTGTGTAACAATGATTCCATCCCTGGAATTGAGATGTGTCCAACACTGTTAGTTATTACCACATTCAAACAGGGCCTCAAAAGAGAGCAACAGGGCTTAGGAAGATATAGGTCATAAAAAAAAAAAACAGTAGGCATAATTTAACGACAGAAGCGGAGCCACGTAAATTCTATTGGGTTGGCTTAGGCCCTCTCAAAGGATATACGTCCTTGCAGAATTTGAGGTCCATCAACATTTCTCAATAGGGCAGATAAAATCCTATCAAGAATTCCATATCCTGTTCTTGTTGTTGTTGTTGTGAGGTGCTATCGAGTTGATTCTGACCCATAGTGGCATTATGCACAACAGAATGACACACTGCCCAGCCTTGAGCCATTCTCTCAAATGTTCCTGTGCTTGAACCTACTATTAGAGCCACTGTGTCCATCCATCTCCTTGGGGCCTTCCTCTTTTTCCTGCCCTCCGCTTCACTAAGTGTGCTATCCCTCTCCAGGGACTGGTATCTTCTGACCATATATTCAAATTATGTAAAACAAAGTATCTCCATCCTGGCCTCTAAGGAGTACTCTTGCCATATTTCTTGAGAGACAGATTGGTTTGTCTTTTTGGCAGTCTGTGATACTTTCAATATTTTTCTCCAGAACCCAATTCAAATACATCAATTATTCCTCAGTCTTCCTTACTGAATGGCCAACTGTCACAGGCAATTGAAAGTACCATGGCTTCAGTCAGGTGCACCTTAGTCCTCAAAGTAACATCCTTGCTTTTAAAGAGGGCTTATGCAGCAGATTTACCCAATGCAACTCATCTTTTGACTACTGCTTCCATGAGCATTTATTGTGGATCCAAGATCCTACTAGTGTTGACTTGGAGTAGAATTTCCCTTGGCAGGAAAGGCAAAAAGAGAGAGAGAGAGAGAATTGAGGATTTGTTCCAGCTGATTGCCTTGAATTTCCAGGTGGATAGTGACGTCATTTTCTGAGCTAAAAGAGGAGAGGAGAGGAGAAGAAAGCATAAATCCCACTTTTGAGTTGATTCAGACTCAATAACTTTATAAAGGGTGTCTGAGACAGACTATGAATCTCTATGAGGAACAGATAGCTATGTCTTTCAGCCTCAGGGAAGCTTGTGGTTTGAATAGCTGACCTTACAGTTAGCAGCCCAATACCTACCCTATGGCATCCAGTGTGGTGCAAACATAACTTTTCTATGCATTGGAAACCCCCAGAAAAAGTGTGTGGCTTGCTTCATTGTGTTATTAACTTTATTGTGGTAATCTGGAACTGAGCCCACAATATCACCTAGACCTATTGACTTGCTGTGAGAGCTCAGAAATTATTTACAAAGAGAGAGAGTACTTGTCTATCCTGTAAAAGAGACCAAAGCCAACAACTAATGCATGAACTATGAATCAAAAGCTCCCTTTACATTCTTCCTGTTAGCTCTCTTTCTATAGCCTTATGTGCTATGTACTTCCATCTACTTTCTTGTTTTTCCCTACCAAAAATATTTATAGAACACTCATCATACACCAAGCTCTATTCATGGAAATGTGAGATTGGGTGTGACCTGAGTATTGAACAATGTGGTTCATCTGAGTGCTCATAATGATAGCAGGATATCCCTGGGTGGTGCAACCTGTTAAAACACTCAACTACTAAATTGTTAGAGGTTTGAGACCACCCCAAAGTGCTTTTGAAGAAAATTTTGGTGACCTACTTCTACAAAATCAGCCTGATATCAATTCATTGTCCACCCCACCTGAGTCTGGGATGGACTTGGTGACATGCTCCTTGGGATAGTTAGGTTTATTGTGCCAATGAGGCCTCCATAGGAACATGTGGGCAGATTTTAATCAGGTCGCAGCTTGACTGGAGGGTGACTGAGATAAATACTTTCTGTAACCGACACTCCCTCTCTCTTCCTCCCTGGTGACTGAACCAGTGTGCTGCTGCTTGAGCTAGTTCTTTGCCTCAACCATGTGTTGCACTACCTGTGAGTCAAGCCAACCCATGGATCATGTCATGGGTTGAGACATGTCACAGAGCTTGAGACTCCTTCAAGACCTGCTGCACCACACAGCTGGTGCATGCATTGATAGAGTTTGAGATCCCACCAGAGCCTGCTTCACTAAGCTCCCATGATACTGCTTATTGCTCTCCCCGCCCCTCTCTGTTGTATGCTGCCTGAGGGAGAACTGTACCTATTTTGCCTGAGAGAAAAATCCGCTGTCTGCTCCCTTGGCCTTGGACTGGCAGCCAAAGATGAGTTGAAGGCCCTTCAGTATATTAACTGTTCCATGAAAGTGAGTTGAACTGAGCCCTCTATACTGCTGTGTGGGCTAATTTGCCTTTATATCCCTTCTCACTATATAAACCTACCCTTGAATATATAGTCATAGGTGTCCTGGTTTTATTTCTCTGGAGAACCCTGACTAACACACTCCTTTATAACATTTTGGAAATGGAAGAGAATGCGACTTCCATTTTGCTGGCTATCGCTTGTCCTCTTGATCTGAGGAAATCAGCTGCCATGTTGTCAGAACACATGACAAGGTCCCAAGTGTGACTCCTGGCCACTAGACAGCAAGCAAGTGAGGGCCTCAGTCCACAATCCACAAGAAGCCCACTCCTGCCAAAAACTACACGAGCGAGCTTGGAAGCAGATCCATAAGATCAGCTAAACCATAAGCTGAGGCCCACCCTGCCCATCATCTTAAATGAAGCCTTGTGAGAGATGCTGAGCCAAAGGACCCAGCTGGTTTATGCCTGGATTCCTGATCAACAGAACTATGAGATAATAAATATTGTTATCTGAAGCCATAACGTTTAAAGTCCTTTGTTGTGTGTAAATCAATAGACTACCAGATGTACTTATGACTGCATAAAAGGTATTTGTGTAAAAGTCTCCCTTTGGGATCTGAAGGGTGTGAACTCTGTCAACAACCCATTCATTCAGATTTTGAAGCTGCTTCTCTGCTACCTGGTTGGGTGCAATTTTCCATGAGTCAAGTGAAAAAGATGCTTCTTCCTGTTCAACTCTCATGATTTCTAATTTCTTCTCTGCAACAACCAAAAAACAGTTGCTGAAAAGTTGACTCCAACACAGGCACATCCCATATGCAGTCCATGTAGAAGTATGCTCCAATCAGGGCTTTAGAAAGTAAGCTATGAGAATCCTCTTAGAAGTAGTTGGTGAAGGGATGCATCCGTACATCCTCAGAGCCCACTAGTGAGGAACAATGCATCCCGTTTGAAATATATTGGTTCTTTACCATCACTTCTCTCTCGTACATTCACTTTCACTCTCCATTGTCTGTAGATGATGTTGGTAAAGAACTAGGTAGATTGAAAAAAGGGAAGAACATTGCTGCCAATTTCAACTCATATCGACAATATAGGACAGAGAAGAACTGCCCTTACAGAGATTCTAAGGCTGTAATTTTTACAGACAGGAGCCCTGGAAGTGCAATGGATAAAGTGCTTAAAAGATGTGGAGCCTCCTTTCACAAAGCTAAGAGCCTTGAAAACCCAGTCAAACAATTCTATTCTCTCCTATGGTACCAAGAGAAATCGGAATCAACTGGACAAGTGTGACCTTGGAAGTGTTTTAAATTTAATCTTTTAAATTAATCTGGGTTAATTTTTTGTTCTGTTTTAGTAGTGGTGCTAGAAATATAGTATAAACAATTATAGGACTTAACGAATGATTAAGATTGTGAGGGAAGAAAAGAAGGTCTTGGTTGATTCCTAGGTTCTTGGAGAATGATATTGTCTTGACCCTAATGAGAGTGAGCACGTCGAAGGTAAAGATGTTATTAGGATAAGAAAGAGGAATTTCTCAGTTTAGTTTTGAAAGCTGAACATTTATTAGGTACAAGAGAGAGCTACTAGAGGAAGATGGGTAAACACATCTAGAGATCAGGTGGAAATGAGTTGGAATAATAACTGGTGAGCATGGCAGAGATTGGTTGACTTCCCTTCAACTCCGAGCCCTTCCTCTGAGTACATGGCTAGGCAGCATTCCCTCCATATCTGTGCATTCAGATGTGCCTGAAGGCTCACCAATGGAATGTGAGGGGCTATGGCAGCCACCACTGGTTCACAAACACTTCTTGGGACCACCCAGGCCCTTTTCTAGCTGACTTGAAGGCACTATATTAAAGTGGTGGAGAACCAACATGACAAACCTTGATTTCTGAATGACCACTTGGAGGGTCCATCTCCCCAATCAGCAGTCAGTGCTCATTTTGGACTTTGTGTAAGTGATAACAAAATTTCTCTTATGATATTTGTGTATTTTTATAACTTCAACTACTAATCTACTTTGTAAAACAGCATCATCATGGGATATGTGAATTTAGAAGGGATATACTCTCACAAGGTTGTAAATATATATTTACCCCCCACTTCCTGCCCTGTAAAATAAGGTAGATTGAGTATTATTTTGCACTGTCATTCTGTATGATATTGGTTTCCAAAAAAGTCTTCCAAGAGATGAAGAAGAATCTAAGACTAGATAGCTACCTAGACAAATCCACGCTGGAGGCAACTCACCACAGTCCACTGTTTAGCCTTGACACATACAAGCTTCAATTCTTGATTTGTCAGCTCCCTATTCTGGGACTACATTAACCAACCTTCTGGAGTCAATATATGAAACAGAAGCCCATTTGTTAAATTACAGTGAGAAATATAGCCATCAACTAGGTCAAACTCATATATGCTGATCAGCACTTTCTATCCCTGTCGACTTGCTTTGTGGGAAGCTAAATCACGTGCAAAGATTGCTTAGCAAGCATGGATTCAGAACAAAGGGAATTACTTAGTGGATTAAAGAATAGTAGGGCACCAGGATAACTTGATCTTTCAGGCTCTGGATTCTGACAGATCTCCACTTGAATCTAACATTGACACACATATCTGTGTTACAGTAGGAAAAAAAATAACCCATCTCTCTCTCTCTCTCCTCTTCTCTTCATTCATCATCAGGTTGTTTATTTGTCCAGTTTTGAGGACTTTGTTTTCCATACTGAAATCAGCAGTCTTTGATCTACATCAGCAAGTGCTTCAAGTAGTCTTAGCTTTTAGCGAGCAAGGATGAATAATCTGCATATCATATGTTGCTAATAAACTTTCCTCCAATCCTGAAGCCATGCTCCTCTTTAAATAGTGCAGCTTCTTGAATTATTTGCTCACCATATGGATTGAACAAGTATGCGGAAAGGCTACAACCCCGACACATGCCTCTCCTGACTTTTAATCATGTGGCTTCTTTTGTTCTGTCCAAATGAATGCCTCATGGTCTGTGTACAGTTCCTCATGAGCATAATTGGGTGTTCTCTAATTTCCATTCTTTGCAATGTTATACATAATTTGTTATTCATGCAGTTAAGTGATTTTTCATAATTAATAAAATTCAGGTAAACATATTTCAGATATGCTCCAGCAAGGCCTGATAAATATGCTTTTGACTCTTTTCTCTGTCTCTCTCTCTGTCTGTCTCTTTCTTTCTCTCTCTCTCTCACACACACACAAACACAACACATACACACACCAAACCAGTTCTGTCAACTCCTGGACACCCCATGTGTGTCATATTACAACTGGGTGACAAAAGGCTTGTGATGACTGATGTTTTGAGAAGTATGTTTCCAAGTTTTTTCTTCTAAAGTGATTGTACTTGAACTACCACACTTGTGGTTAGTAAAATGAATGTTTAATCCTTTGTGCCACCCAGTAATTCTGTCACACACACACACACACACACAAACAACAACCAAAAAACCCTTCAATTTTATAGAATAGATTCCAACTTATAGCAACCCTGTAAGACAGGGTAGAACTGTCCCCAGGGACTACTGAAACTGTAACTCTTTACCTCATCTTTGTTGTTGTTGTTGTTGTTGTTGAGTGACTAGTATTCTTGAACTGCTGACGTTGTGGTTTGCCACAGGTCTTTTTTCAGTTCACAGGCACAGCCCTCCTAAACTACACTGAGACTGCCAGACAAAGCGATGGTGAGCCTGGCATGAAATATGCTCAGTAGTCATCAAAATTGATTTGTTTTCATGAAATAACATGTTTTTTTCAAGCAGAAAAAAAGTCATATGTCTCTCTTAAATGTAATCATATCCCATCTCTTGTGTTTCCAAATTAACCACCATCAAACCCATAATCAAAATTCAGGACAAGAACATGACCCCAAAGCTTTCTTTAATTGTTTATTCACCAGATGATTAGGGGTGAATACTGAGCATTTGTATTTCTAGCAAATCATCGATAGACGGAAATGCCCGGCCAAGGTTGTGAACTACTGCTTTAGCTGGGGATTACTCAGAGGTGCATAACCTATGTTGAATAATTATTTTGGTGGTGACACTTTTTCACACAGGAACATTAGGTTTTTCTTGTAATGACGCTATGACTCCTGTATTATTATGTTCAATTTTATGAAGGATGGCACTCAAGCACAGAGAAGTTATATAACTTCTCTACAAATACACAGCTAGCAAGTGGCAAATTCAATATCCATACTGTGTATGAGTCCCTTATTCAAGGCTTAGAGCAATGAATTAAACATTGTAATTATCATAAGATACAATTTTCTGGCCGTAGGAAGAGGATTGTCTTCACAGGGTGTTTCTTTAAAAATCCACAGATAAGTGGACCTGTACATTTCAACCCTGTGTTGTTGAAGTGTTTGCTGACTGAACAGAGTACCTTCAGAAGTAGAATGGAGAACTTTTATAAGAGCGCTCTCACTGTGATCTTGGACTTCCTACCAGACTGTAGGGAAACATTGTCCTGTTCCCCTTAGGAGGATTGCTTGGGTGCAAAGACTGTAAGAAACCCTTGATTGTGTACTGTTTTCATGTTCCAGGAACTTGGTGTAAATGCTGAGTGATAAATAAGATTCCTTGTTGGAGCCAAAAAAAAACTCCATCAGGTTAAAATGTGCTCGCATGCAAGAATGCCAATCATACAAGAATGCTAACTAGTCATACGAGAATGTTTGTGCAAGAATGTTTGTTAGTTATGAGTCATGAAAACATCTTGAGCCTGAAGTCGTTGTGTCTAGATTGGCCCTGCATTTGAACTTTTGTAACCTTCTCCTTTGGTGTGCAAATACAAACTGGTGAGCAGAGACGCTTGGGAGCATCTTCTCTCTCTTGAGTCCCTCTCCCTTTCCCTCATGACTCAATCTCAAATCCTGAGTAGTTATTCCATGTGTCTCAGGTAGCTTCCCAGCTGTTTAGAGCGCTACATCAGATAACTGAGTGGGACTTTGCAAATAAGAAGTTTGCGGCTCATCAAGGTTTTCTTGACTAATAATGCAAATAAGGTCTATGGCACTCTTATGCAGTTGAGCTATGCAAATAGGGTGTCTAGAACCTGAATGAGAGGAAAGGTCAATGTTTCCATTCCACTAGGCTTCAGATGACCCATCTCAGAGATAGACATGGGTAACCCATAACTGTCAACAAAGAAATGCCATTAGTGGAATGCTTCCTTTACATCTGTGATTGTTGCATTGAGAATTGAGAGAAATGTCTCAGCAAGTTGACAAAGAATTTGCTGCACTCAGTTGCCTATGTCAAGAAATTCGGAAGATATTTACCTGATCAACTAACTGGTAGAGACCCATATTTGTGCACATTCCAAAGAAAGTTGAGCCAACATGAGGTAGTTAGTTTATTGTGTCAACCTGGCTGATAAACACATGTGGGGTTAATTGAAGGGCGGAGGGATAAATGGCTCTGTGAGCCTCACCTTTCGAGTTCTCAGGCCTCTTGATTTGTGATGGTTGGATCAGGATGCAGCTGCCTTAGCAGTTTCCTGCTTCAGCTGTCAAGATTGACTTCTTGCAAGACATCCCCCAAGGAGAAGCCACATGGACCTACCCTGATGCAGCCCTGGGTGCTGGAGCAGCCACGTGGAGACCCCTGCCATGCTGAGATGCTTACAGTCTCACTGATTCGGCTTTCCTCCTGTAGTTGGCATCATAGTGTGTGCTTTTTGAGATGGAGGAGGACTTTATGGATTGGTGTTGGACGTATGGGTTAATAGATTAATGTTGGACTTGTGGGCTTGGACAGCACTGTGTTGGGATGTTTTCTTAATGCACTCTTAACCTTTACATAAAACTCTCTCTTATACATGAATTCCTGTGGATTTGTTTCTCTAAAGTACCCAGACTAACACACAACAGAACACAGAAAGTATCAGAAAAATATCACATGCAAATAAAAATACTATCGCATGCAAGTAAAATTCTACTGAAGATCATTCAAAAGCAGTTCCAACAGTACATCTACAAGAAGCTGCCAGAAATCCAATCCAGATTCGGAAGAGGACGTGGACTAAAAGATGTCAGGTGGATCTCAGCTGACAGCAGAAAATACCATAAAGATATTTGTTTGTGTTTTCTTGACTATACAAAGGTGTTTGACAGTGTGGGTCATAAAAAAACAAAACAAAACCCGTGGCTAACATTGAGAAGAATGATAATTCTAGAACACTTCATGTTGTTCATGCTAAACCTCATGTAGCTCATGCTGAACCTGTATGTGGGCCAATTCCTCAAACAGAACAAAGAAACCTTGTTTTGAAACAGAAAAAAAGTATACATCAGGGTGATACCTTTACTACGCTCTTTCAATCTGTATGCTGAATAAATAATCCGAGAAGCTGAAACATATAAAGACTATATTCTTTATATGTTTCAGCTTCCCAGATTATTCATCAAGAGGAAGACTGCCAACAATCAGTAATATGCAGATGAGCTCACCTTGCTTGCTGACAGTGAGGACCACTGCAAGTACAGGTTGTTTAAGATCAAAGACAGCAGCCTTCCATATGGACTGCAACCTAATGTAAAGAAAACAAGGTCCTTCAAACTGGACCAATAGACATCATGATAAATAAAGAAAAGATTGAAGTTGTCTAGGATTTCCTTTTTCTTGAATTCATAATTCATGCCCATAGAAGCAGCAATCAAGAAACTACATGACGCTGCATTGGGCCAATCTGCAGCCCCCCACCAACACTTTTGAAAGTGTTGAAGATCAAGGATGTCACTTTGAGAACAAAAAGACACCTTACCCAAGCCACAGTATTTCAATGACCTATTTGCATATGGACGTTGGGCATTGAATAAGGGGAACTGAAGAATAATTGATGCATTTGAATTGTGGTGTTGGATAAGTATATTGAAAGTATCGTGAACTGCTAAAAGAACTAATAAATCTGTCTTGGAAGAAGTGAAGACGTAATGCTCTTTAGAAGTAAGGATGGTAAGACTTTATCTCATTTATTTTGAGCATGTTTTCAGAAAGACAAATTCTTGGAAAAGGACATCATGCTCGATAAAGTATAGGGTTAGTAATAAAGTGGAAAGCCCTCAAAAAGATGGATTGACCCTTTGACTGCTACAATGGTCTCAAGCATAACAATATAACTGGGCAACATTTTGTTCTATTGCACATAGGGTTACTATGAGCCAGAAGAGACTTGGTGGCAACCCCCAATAACAACATTAGACACTTTCACACAGCTTTACAATCTTTTGTTTATCTACCTTTCTCATTTGAGTTTTCTTAAGGACAGGGGCCATTCTCCATTCATTTCATTGTCTTTGGTACATCATATAATGCAGTCAATATAATTTTGGTGAATAAATGAATGGATAGATTGAAGGATGGATGGGTGAACATTTTAGAGGTAAGGAAGGAGGGCAGAAGGTAGGAATCTGGCTCCCAAAACTTTTCTCTCCACTATCGCCTACCAGCATGGGAGACAAATCTAATTTTACAGCCTGTCTGTTCCTATAGAAGTGATCTACAGCCTGCTTCTCTGTAACACTCAACTAAGAGCTTTCATTGGCCTTTGATTTGAGCAGACAAACACTCCTTAAGGTATCTTTTTATCTCATAACACAGAAGGATTGTGTGCTGTGGAATCCTCCAGACATCTGTTTAATCTCCCCTTTCTCCTAAAAATATGTGTGATGTTAAGAAAGTTGTTTTCAACCTCTGTATCATGTTTTTCTCATTAGCAAAAATGGTATTTATTACACCCACTTTGAAGGTAAAAGTATAAAAGTCGGGCAAATATTTGAGTTGTGGCAACTTTTATTAGAGCCGAAAGCAATCAACCGGGGATCACTCAACTCTTGGAGTTATTATGAGGCTGTTCTAATTTCACGCACTTTTTAAATATCAATTGAAGTTAAATAAATAAATATTGTAAACATGTCTCCTTCTGCTTCTTGGAAGCACCCACCTCGTGTGCCCAAAATTTAGACCTCTGTTAGCTGCAACTTATGACTCCGTCAGCTCTCGTGTTTCCTGCTAAATGGATCTTTTCAATTCCTTGGGAAAATATTTGCATGATATATGTCCAGAAAATAAATACACATCTATAGAATAACAAGTGCAAATCCAAATTAACGACAAAAGGTCATGTTAACAATAAATGAATAGTAGCTGTATGTGCTGTTCTAGTCAAGCAGCAGGAAGATGTCAAAAGATCTGAGTTCAAATGTTGGCCTCATTGTAATTCTCAACTTCAATCCCCGTGTATAAGACAGGCTCAAGAAAATATTATCACAAGAGGGGGAGCTAGAGTATACTCAGACGAGATTCTCACCAAATACTCTAGATCGTAGTTAATGCCAAATAAGTCTTTGTTCATTTTTATTCATGGATATGAAAAACTTAAAAAAAACAATGATTTACTTGGCATTTATAATGCTCTAGATTGTCTGTTGGTGCAGAGTCTCATCCAAGTATTATTCCAGCCCTCTTTTGGTAATCAAGATCCAAATAATTACTGAAGGAAGAAACCCTAGCTGCATTGAAAGCATCAGCCAAAAACAAGGTTCCAGGAATTGATGGAATCCCAATTGAAATGTTTCAACAAGCTGATGAAACACTGGAAGTACTCACTCTCTACAACAGGAAATTTAGAAAACACCTGCCTGGCCAACTGACTGAACTAGATCACTATTTGTACCCATTCCCAAGAAAGGTAGCCCAACAGTGTGCACAAATTTTAGAACAATATAGTTAATATCAAATGCTAGTAAGATTTTTCTGAAGATCATCCAACAACAATTGTAGCAGTACATTGACAGGAGCTGCCAAAGATTCAAGCTGGATTCAGAACAGCATATGGAATAGGGATATCATTGTTGATGTCAGATGGATCTTACCTGAAAGTAGAGAATACCAGAAAGATGTTTACTTGTGTTTTATTGGGAAGGAAAGGACATTCAACTATATGGACCATAACACACTATGTTTATCCTTGAGAAAATAATTGGAATTCCAAAACAATTATGTTCCTATGGAATCTGTACATAGATCAAGAGGCAGTTGTGTTAACAAAACAAGGAAACACTCCATGGGTTAAAATCCATACAGGTGCGTTCTCAAGGATGTATCCTCTCACTATACTGAT
Organism: Echinops telfairi; assembly: GCF_000313985.2. Taxonomy (NCBI): domain Eukaryota; kingdom Metazoa; phylum Chordata; class Mammalia; order Afrosoricida; family Tenrecidae; genus Echinops; species Echinops telfairi. The sequence continues at coordinate 9,674,328 of NW_022111370.1, forward strand.
TCTGTCTGTCTGTTGTTGTCATTAGGTCCCATCGAGTTAGTTCCAATTCATAGGGACTCTCTGACAACAGAAAACAACACTGCCCAGTCCTGCGCCACCCTCATCATTGTCCCTATGCTTGAGCCCATTGTTTCAGTCAGTATATCAATCCATCCTGTCAAGGGTCTTGATCTTTTTTGATGCCCCTATACTTGACTGAGCATGATGTCCTTCTCCAGGAATCTGTCTCTCCTGACAAAATGCTCACATTAAGTGACACTATGTCTCCCTTCTTGCTTCTAAGGAAAATTCTGGCTGCAACTCTTCCAAGACAGATTTGTTTGTCCATTTGGAAGTTCACAGTACTTTCAATGTTCTTCACCAACACCATAATTCAAATGCTTCTTCTTTGTTCTTCCTTAGTATATCTGTATGCTGAGAAAATAACCAGACAATACAACCTTGCTTGCTGAAAGTGAGGATCCGAAGCACTTGTGAATGAAGATCAAAGACTTCAGCCTTCAGTGTGAATTACACCTCAATGTAAAGCAAAGCAAAGTCCTCACAACTGGGCCAATAGGTCACATCATGATAAATGGAGAAAAGATCGAAATTGTCAAGGGTTGTGTCTTGCTTAGATCCATAATCAATGCTCATGGAAGCAGCTGTCAAGTGATGTAGCAATGCATTGCATTGAGTAAGTCTGCTGCACAAGACCTTGTTGAAGTGTTGTAAAGCAAGGGTGTTATACTGAAGACTAAAGTACACATGATCCAAGCCATGGCATTGTCAATCACCTCTTATGTACATGAAAGTTGAGTATTGAATAAAGAATACTGGAGAAAAATAAATGCATTTGGATTGTGGTGCTAGCGAAGATTAATGAAATAACCAGGCACTGCCGAAAGAATAAACAAGTCTGTCTTGGAAGAAGTAGAGCCAGAGTGATCCTTAGAAGCAAGGATGGTGAGAGACTTTGTCTCACATACTTTAGACATGTTGTCAGGAATGACTAGTCTCTGGAAAAGGACCTCATGCTTGGTAAAGTAGAGGGCAGCAAAAAGAAGAAAGCTCTCAACAAGAAAGGAGACCTATCATTTTAACCTGTTTTTCTTACTATATGAGACACAGAACTGAGGCTTATAAGAAATTCGAGAAAAGCTTGTAGCATCTTGTGGTAGTTACATAACCTGGTGTCAATTTGAGGATTAAGGGTAAAGGGGTGGCATCTAGCCTGCCAATCAGGTATTA
>NW_022111370.1:9676720-9678176 GCF_000313985.2 Echinops telfairi
TGCAGAGGGATATTTAGGAGCTCTCCTTGACAAATGGTCATTGAAGTTTTAAACTCTAACAATGTACTACAGGAAGAAAACAAAAGTCCTCACAATTAGACAATGAGCACCATCACCCAAAGAGAAAAGATTGAAGTTGTCAAAGAATCCATTGTACTTGGATTCACAACAAATATCCATGGAACCAGTCATTATGAAATTAAGCAATGCCATATTGCATTGAGAAAATCAGCTGCAAATGATCTCTTTGAAACAATTGATTCTTACATTGTGGTTCTACTCAATACTCACCCTCATGAAGGGAACGCAGAGAATATGGATGCTAGAGAAAAATGTGGTGAAGAAATTAGATGGTGCCCAACTATCAGATAAAGTAGCACCTGGAGTCTTAAAAGGCTTGTCTGAAAACAAGCAGCCATCTAAGTGAGATGTCAACTAAGTCCAAATGGAAGAAGCACATCATCCTCAGGCACAAAGCGCTGTAAACCATATCATCTGAAGTCGAAGAAAGCAATAGTATCAGAGTCCAAATTGTGAGAATCTGGGTTGCAGAGGCTATGGATGACAGCGGGATAGCCCAAGATACATTTGTGGGAACTACATAGGAGTCAAGCCTCCCATTACCTCCCTCTATCCATAATTGAGGGATGGCAGGAAAGTGGTTACTAAACAGAGTGCACAAGAGAGACAAGTATAGACGATCTAAGGGATAAACCTGACTTGAATGGTTAAAACCTTGTCAGTTGATGCCCCTCTAATGCACACTGGAACTGATTTGGCTTTCAACATCATCTGTATTTGTTGTTGTTGTTGTTGTTTGTTTGTTCATATTAGGGTTGATCTCAAAAGTGTTATGTCATTGTGGGGTCACCCTCTTGAATTTGTGTTATATGTTTTCTGTTTTTCAGTATATGAAACCCAGGATTGAGGAACCTATGGAAGTAGAATGGGGTCTCTGGTGAAGGGTGGGTAAAAGGAGTCCAGGAAGGAAAGGAATGTTTGAAAATTGATTGTGGTAGCAATTGTACAATGCTCTTTGATATGATTTAACTATGGAATGATATGATCTGTGAACTAACTTCCAATTTAAAAAAATATCTTTTGAAGTGTTAAATAGCAAAAGTGTTACTTTGATGACTAAGGTTTGCCTGACCCAAGCCATGGTATTTTCAGTCACCTCATATACATGGTAAAGCGTGATAAAGAGGAACAAGTACTTGGAAGAATTAATCCTTTCGAATTATGGTATTGGCAAGGAATACTGAATATATCATACACTTCTAGGAGAATGAACAAATCTGTCTTGGAAGACGTACAGTCAGAATGCTCCTTGAAAGCAAAGATGGTGAGTCTTTGCCTTACATACTTCAGATGTGTCATGAGGAGAGACCATGGAAAAGAGCATCATGATTAATACAGTTAAGTAGAGCCAATGTCGACAGATAGTGTAAAGTAT
>NW_022111371.1:0-359 GCF_000313985.2 Echinops telfairi
GTTAAGTAAAAAAAAAAAAAAAAAAAAGACCCACCATGAGATAGATTGAAACTATGGTTACAACAGTGAGCTCAAACATGACAATGAGTTTGAACAAAACCCTTTTTATTCTGTTGGAGAGTCAGATTCAACTTCCAAGCACCTAACAATACAACTAAGTTTGTAGTTTATATTTGCATTCACTCTTTCAAAGTCCTATTGATTTTTGAACAATGTTTATTGAAATGTGTCTTGTATTCTAATATTGAAATCTTCCCCCATTACCACTTCAAACATAATAGTTTCATTACCATAAAGATATCCAGAATGTCCCCATTCCTCTCTCCCTGTATTCCACTCTCAAAAGTTTTACCTTATTC
>NW_022111371.1:1348-3777 GCF_000313985.2 Echinops telfairi
ACCATTTTGCGAGATAAGTAAGCTTCTTTAATAGGAACACGTGCATCTGTATCTCATGGAAGCTGATTTAGATTGTAGATAGCGATTCTAACCTGGTCACACCAAAAGGAGATGTGCCATTGTGGCAGTTAAATTTTATGTCAACTTGCTTCTGCCTGAAAGTGTAGGAGTAGAGTCCAAACTATCAATCAGGTCACAGCCTGATGGTACCTCCTGGGAGATATGGTCTTTTAATAAGGAAGATCCTGGGAATGTCACCTCTCTGTCCCTTCACCTTGCTCCTCATTGGGACTCTGTGTCTGCCTCCAGGAGTAGTCCTATGTGGGTTGCTAATCAAGCTGTCAGAGCCCTACCATGTTTCTATTAAACTTTGATGTATGTGATTCTGCATCCACAGGCCTGAGGTCTGCCTGAATCCCACTTCACTTTTTGGCATCATCTACCTTCAGCCACATGAGTCTGAAGAGGACTCCAGCTAGCATTAGACCCATACATTTGAGTTAGATTGCGCTGGGATGGCTTCTTGATATGCAATTACTTCTTGATATAAAGTTCTTTCTTATACATATGTGTATTATTGGTTTTGTTTCTCTAATATAGTCACCTTAACATGATCCTCCATTTTCTTACCAGAGTCCAAGTGGCCATGTGTTGGGCAGCTAACTGCAAGGCCAGCAGTTCAAAACCACCACTATTCTTTCAGGGGAGAAAAAATAGACTTTCTATTCCTATAAAGAGTTACAGTTCCAGAAACCTACAGGGACAGTTCTATCCTGCCCTGTAAAGTCACTGTGTTTTGGAATCTACTGGATGGCAATGAGTTGGTTTGGGGGGCTTGGAGGAAGGGGGTCATCATTTGTTTTATACATCTGGAATGATCAGATGGTGGGTTTTATTTCAGCCATTGCAGTTAGTTCCACTTTAAAGGGATTTATTGTTCCCCATGAAGAACCAGATTGCTAATCCAACAAAGATTCCTACTGTCGGGGAAGAACCCTGCCCCTGTGGGAGAATTCTCTTTGGTCCGACCGTTGGTTCAACTGGACAAGTTTAACTTGGCATATTTGTTTTTAAACTTTATTTTGTTGCTGTTGTTGAGAATATGCACAGCAAAACATACACCAACAAACCTTTCTTATTTCTACATGTATAATTTGGTTCCATTGATTACACTATTAATGATGATTACATTAATAGAATTGAACAAATAGTTGCACCTTCTTTTTGTGCATTTGGTCCTCTTCTACTATGACCATAAATCCATTGCCCTCTAAAGTTCACATTGGGCTTCCAACCGCAATGTCAGAAGATCGAAATAAACTGCCACTCCAAAGAAAATGGTGACGCTTTCTCTTCCCGTGTTTAGGCGCAGAAACCCACAGTACCAACTACACTTGGTCCAACAGGCTTCTTAGGTGTCAATCAATTCAATGGCATTAGTTTTGTTTGGTTTTGGAAGGTTCTTATCTAATATTTCAAGTTGCTGTTATTAATATATACTCATTGATAGTTCTTAAAAGGGCTTCATTGGAAAGGCAGACATTTGGCACTAGTCGAGCTAAGCTTTTGTTGGCTTTAAGAAAATTGCAGGAAACTTGAAAGGACTGTTAATAATGAAACCCAAATCCAAAGGAGAGAATGTTATCAGAGCTTCAATTCTGAACAGCCAGTTTGCAGAAGGCTATGGATGCCAGTGAAAACCCAAAATCCATTTCCAGGGTCCACACCTGGATTAAGCCTCTGGTGAATCCCTTCTGACCATCGCTTAGGGGTGTGGGTCCCCTTGCCATCACACCAAGAGCATTGTAAAGTGGACTATAGCAGATGTTGTTAGGTCAAACTGCTAAAAAACAAAATCAAAGCCTCTGCTGTTGAGTTGGTGCTGACTCATAGCAGCTACAGTACAGAGCAGAGCTGCCTCTGCAGGTTCCTGAGGATAGGCATCTCTTTACGGGAGTAGAAAGTTTAAATTGCGATCCTTGCAGATAGTAGGCCAACATGTAACCACTACACCATCAGGGCTCCTCTACAGTTCAGAAAATCAAGGAGAAACAAAGACTTATTTTTTGTCCCCTCAAGATTCTCATGTTTTTCTTAGAAGATATATGAATTGTCAACAAATACTGGCAGGAAGTGGAATTTTCACCGAACCATGGGGTTTTCAACAAGTGCCTTCTGAAGAAGCTCAGCCTGGGGGCGGCTGCTTCTGGGAAAAGGAGAGTTTGTTTGGTGCTGTCACCGTTGGGCTTGAGGACCGCGCGCTAACACAAGTAGCTGAAGTGTGAAGGCGCTCCCACTCTTGGCTGGAGGGTGGTTTCAGGAGGATGGCTGGCGGCCCCTGCTATTCTTGGCTGCGGGGGGGATGCTCTCCGACATGAACTCTCCCAAGGGACAGCATCTTGTACCACATTGTAAATGAATGCAAGAGA
>NW_022111371.1:5512-18609 GCF_000313985.2 Echinops telfairi
TTGGTGGGAAAGGCTCCAAATACTGAAAAAGAAATAGCTTTGCTATTGATAAAAATAATAACCCCGTGTAGAGCAAGAGATGGCAAGAAAGCCTAAATTTATTGCCGCTGTGCTGAATGTGCAAGTGGCATTTCCTTAAAGAGGGAAAATTAGTTTTTAAGCCTGGTTTAGCAGCCAGCATCTCTGGGTGTCTGCATAATATTGGATTTTTCAGAGCTTCTATGATGCCCTGGAGTGGGATGTTTTGCATGCAAATTGCAAATTATATAATGCCAAAATTGTTATATAAGGAAAAATGAAGACTAATGTTCACTTTTCCTTTTTTCCTCCAGTTTCCTCTTCAGCCTTCCTGGTCCTTCCACTTCAGCTAGCATTTATTAAGCACCTACTGTGTCTCAAGTGCTTCTATGTCACTTAGAATCGGTGCTAATGATCCCAAAGAGTTAGAATTAGGTAGAATGGTCCAATTTTTTGGATGGAGGAACTTAATCTCAAAGAAGTTAAAAGACTAAGCCATCCTGTAGTAAAAGGGTACCTATTGCTCCTTGCTCTATGTCAAAACAAATAAAGAAATAAACACCAGTTGCTATTAAATCCAACCTGTATCAGGTGGAGCTCAGTGTCAGGTGGTGCTGTGACTCACATGGCTTCCAATAGCCGGATTTGGGGAAGTAGATCATTAGGGCTTTTTTTCTTCCAAGGCCCCTCTTGATGGACTCGAACGTCTCATTTGGGGGTAGGGTTCAAGCATATTAACTGTTTGCAACCTGCAGACAATCCTGCTCTCAACCCAGGGCTCTCAAACGTGAGCCTACGGCAGCCTTCCCTGGAGTGCTTGTTAAAAGTGCAGTTCAGTGGGCTCCCATCGGAGTTGCTGATCAGAAAGCTCTTCCTCTTGCAAATGTCAGCATGTCCACAGAACCTCTGGTGGACTCTGACTGCTACTGCCCCTGTGTGTGCCACAGTAGGACTGGGTCCCTCGGGGTTTTCGGTGGCTCAGTTTTATAGACATGAATCCAGGCCTTTCTTCTTAGACTCAACGTTAGGTTGACTGAAACCGCTAGCTTTTTCATTTACACCATCCAAGGAATATAGATCTAGATCCCTGTGAAGTAACTTTTTAGGCATCGAAATAATTCTCGTCTCCCTTTGCATTTTTGTATCTGAAAGTTGCTTCATCGAGACAAAACCCTAAAGGTTAAAATGAGATGTGACTTTGGTGAGAAAGCCTGGTGTCCATCGCATTTCTTCATTATTTCCTTTGAAAGGAAGCATCAGAATGGCAGAGGAGTGGCCAGGCGCGTTCATTCGGACACTGAGCAATTGACCATGCTACATGCAGCTAGAAGCCACACTTCACAAATCAGCTTTGAGTAGAGTAAGAGAAGACCGCAGAGGAGTTTTAGGTAGAAGGCTACGCCTTCGGGGGGCCATCCATATACTGCCCTGGAGACTGCAAACAGGGTCTTGTTCTCAGATACCATCGAGTCCATTCTGGTCCACAGTGAACAATCTATCTACAACAGAACAAAACACCGCTCAGCCCCTCTTCAGTGTCACATCTGTTGCAGTGTTTGAGCCCATTGCTGTAGCCACTGTGTCAACTTATCTCCTTCATTGTCTGATGACCCTCTGCTTTACCAAGCACGATATCCTTATGAGATAGGCAAAACCTCCATCCAAAGAGCTCTTCCCATCCCAATCCTCTGGAATACTTTATTGCAGATGACACAGAGGTAAGTCCAACTCTGAATATTTTTTTTCCTCATGTGAAAGCTGTCACAGGAAGATGACTATCCTGAGAAAGGACCCACCCATGGGAGCAAGGTCTGAGCCCCAAATCTGCTATACTCACCTATATGTTTGTTTGTGAGATTGTTTTTCCTTATGAGATGAAATAACATATAAAGCCTCAGCTCAGGGAAAACAATATGTTTACCCTTCCAGGTTTCAAGTCCATTGTTTGCTTACAACTATAAGTGTTACAGATTGAATTGTGTTCCCCCAAAAGATGTGCCACTACGCTCACCCCTGTTCCTGTGCAGGTGACATTGTTCAGAAAATTTGAGTACTTTTTGGAAGACATCCTCACTTAAATTACACTGGTGTAAGTGGACCCAAACTAATCACTTCTGAGTGGTGCCTGATGTAAAAAGAAAACAGAAAAACAGATGAACATGAGGGAAGACACTGTGGGAAGATCTATTGACAGACCAGAAAACTGCAAGGATTGCTGGGAGCAACCCAATACTGAAAGCAACTAGGAAATGTCTTCCCTAGAGATGGTAATGAAAGAGCGTAGACAGGCTGACATCCTTAATGAGCATCCAGATTCCAGAATGAAGAGAAAGGAGATTAGTGTTCTTTAAAGCCACCCAGTCTGCACCATATTGGTAGAACAGCCTTAGAAAAAGACAAAGAACTCCAAATTTGATACATAAACTAGGGTGTTTTCATTTTTTTATTTTTTTAACTTGTCTTAGCAAAGTTCCAAATACCAACTCTATGAATTCATTCCATTTACACTGGGTCATCCAAATATTAGCACCTCTTCAGAACTGAGAATGGTGACTTCAGCCTGGCCAGAGTGCTCCTTAGAGGCAAGGATAGTGAGACTACGTCTTATGTGATCTGGGCATGTTGTCAGGAGAGACGAATCTCTGGGGAAGGATGGCTTGCTTGGAAAACCAGAGGGACATCAAAAGGTGGAAAGTCTTCACCAAGATGGATCGAGTCTATGGTTGCAACAATGGGCTTAAATATTGGAAGAGTTGTGGGGATGGTGCAGGACTGGGCAGCATTTCCGTCTGCTGTGCATAAGGTCCCTATTGTTTGGAACTAGCTCAATGGCATCTAGTACCAACAACAACTTCTCCCGAACTGATCATGCTGACTCTAGAGTTAAGAGCAATCCAGAAGTCAGGAAAGTGAAGGCATTTCTCAGAAAACATACCAGGAAAGGTACCTGGGTGAGATATACACCCACTCCTCTCGTTTCAAAATCTATACTCCTGTAGGCCACACCAACTCTGATGTAGGGACAGTTCTGGAAATATCTCTCCAGAAGGCCAGGCCCTTGGGACAAGGTAGGACCTTATCATTCTGAGTAAATTCAGCGTGCTCAGCTTACTGTATGTGTGTATCAACTCTATCCAGTGTGGGCTACAGACTCCTTACCGCTTAGCTTATTTCCAGTTCTGAAATTCTGATGCCGTAAAAAATGATTCCTCTTTCTTCATACTTACAGCTTTCATAGTCGGGATGTAAATTTTCAAAAATGTTTAATTCCTTTTGATCTAAAAAAAGCTTTATCGATCCTAATTTCTTTCGGTTTTCCTTTCTATTATTTCTCCTTCCACTATCTCTTTTTCTCCTCCCCATTGTCTCTCACGTGCATTCTTTGGTTGGCAGCATCTTCCACTCCTCACTACGCCTCAGAATGGTAAGTGTTTGCCCATCACTATTTGGGCAAACAGACCCTTTGGGTGATCCAAGGCATGTCAAAGATCTTTCTGTTCTTCTGGTCCTGAACTATGAAATGGAAAGTTTAAATGAAATGATCTTGTAGATCTATTTCTTCATTGAGCAACTTATATATTTTCCTCCTATCTAGTATTTAGAAGTGTCAATTACATTGCCATATCCTCCCCGAAACAAAAAACAAACCAGCTGCCATCAAGTTCATTCAGGCTCATGGCAGTTCCATGTGTGCAGAATAGAACTGTGTTCCACAGGGTTTTCTAGGCTTTGTGTGATCTATTGGAAGCAGATTGCCAGGCCTTTCTTCCAAGGTGCCATTGGGTAAGTTGGAGCTGTTAGTCAAGTGTTTAACCATTTGCAACATCCAGGGAGTCTGTGCTCCTCATCGCCACCCCCAATTTCACCTTCTCTTTTTCCTTGTATCTATGTCCATAGGAAGATATCTTTCCCAGGGTGCAGGGGAGATGCTGGCTTCAGACACTGCCAGGCAAGTGAGCAGACCAGCTAACTGATGCCAAATGATGCCAAATCAGCAACCAAAGAACGTTAAGGGTACTCTAGTAGTTCTCAGGCAATGGACTTGAGAACCATGAGCAATCTGACTCTATTATGGCAAATCATGTCATAGGAAATGAATGAGCTTCCGGGTGGGTATTATGAATGAGGGTGTGAAGAGGGCAGAGCAGCTTTGATGTGTGTGAAGTTGAGGCACCCTTGGGGAACAGATCCTACTGAAACCATGGGATCGTTTGGTTGCAGCGCTTTCTCACTGCCTCTGTGCATTATAGACAAAAAGAGGGCAGCAAAGAGGGGTTAGGACCTCAATGAAATGGATTGGCATACTGGTGGAGCAATGGGCTTCAGCAAGGAAACAATTGTGAGGATGGAGCAGAACAGGGCACTGTTTCTTTGTGCCGTGCATAGGGTCGAGATGGGTCAGAACAGACTCAATGACACCTAACAACAAGAGTTCTATTTTACCGAGGATTATAGCTTTCTCCAGAGACTGGTCTCTCATGATAACATGTCTAAAGTACGTGAGCTAAACCCACAATCTTTGCTTCTCAGGAGTATTCTGGCTTGAATTCCCCAAGATAGATTAGTTTGTTCTTTTGGGAGTCCTTTGTTTTTTAAGATTCTTCACCAATAACACAATTCAAATACATCATTTTTTCTTATGTATTCTTTGTACAGTGTTCCACATTCACACACATGTAAGGCAGTTGAAAATACTATGACTCGTGTCAGGCATACCCTAGTATTCAAAATATAATCCTTGATTTTCAACACTTTAAAGAGGTCTTTGAAGCAAATATACCTGATTAAATGCATATTTTGATCTCTTGCCTGCTGCTTGCCTGAGCATTGATTGCGGATCCAAGCAAGATTGATTACTTCAATCATTTCTCCATTTATCACGAAAAGTTGTGAGGATTTTTGTTTTCTTTACGTTGAGTTGTAATCCATACTGAAGGCTGCAATCCTTAATCTTCATCTGCAAGTGCTTCAAGTCCTCCTCACTTTCAGCAATCAAGGTGTGTCATCTGGTATAGTAGATTGTTAACAAGCATTCCTTCAATCCTGTAGCTTTTTCTTCATATAATCCAGCTTCTCGGATTATTTACCCAGAATACAGATTGAATATTTATCCTGAGAGGATACAACCCTGATGTAAATCTTTCCTGATTTTAAATGATGCGATATTCACTTCTTCTATCCCCACAATTGCCTCTCAATCCATGTACAAGTTATGCATGAGTACAATGAAGTGTTCTGGAATATCCATTCTTCTCAAGGTTATCCATAGTTTAATATCATCCATAGAGTCCAATGATGTGGCATAGCCAATAAAACATAAGTAAACATCCTGCTATTTTCTGCTTTACTCTAAGATCCACGATATACCAGAATAACCCTTGCTCAAAGGCCTTTTCTGAATCCCACCTGAAGCTCTGGCTGCTCACTGTAGATATACTGTTGGAAAGTTGTAGGGTGATCCTCAGAAAAATTTTAACTTTTATGTATTATCAATGATATTGTAATTTGAAAGTACCGTGGACCGCTATGAGGACAAAACTATCTGTATTGAAAGAAGTAAGGCCAGAGTGCTCTTGAGAGGCAAGGATGGCAAGAATTTGCCTTACATCATTTGGGAATATTGTCAGGAGAGAGCAGTCCCTGGAAAAAGACATCATGTTTGGTACAGTGGAAGTGGGATCGAAAAGATAAAGGCCATCAACAAGACGGATTGCACAGTGGCTGCATCAACGGGCTCAAGCAAAAGAACAATTCTAAGGATGGCTCAGCGTTCAGTTCTGTTGTGCATGGGGTCTCTGGGAGCAGAGCCAGCTCAATGGCCCCAAAAAGAATAATATGAGCATCCGTTGAGTCAGTTCCTTTGGAATAGGGACAAACACGGATGTTTTCCAGTCCGTTGGCCAAGTAGCTACCTTTCAAATTCCCTGGCATAGAGGAGTAAGTGCTTCCAGTGCTTCATCACATTGTTGAACCATTTGAGTCTTCCATCAATTCCAGGAGCCTGGTTTGTGGCTAATGCTTTCAGAACAGCTTGGGCTTCTTTCTTCAGCACCATTAGTTCTTGCTCATATGCCACCTCTTAACATGGTGGGATGTCCGCTAGTTCTTTTTGGTATAGTCACCCTGTGTATTCTTGTAATCTTCTCTTGATGCTGTCTACATCATTCAATATGTTGCCCGTAGAATCTGTCAATGTTACAACTCAAGCCTTTTTCTTGAGTTCTTTCAGTTTAAGATACGCTATGTGTTCCTTTTGATTATAATAGTTGGCTTTGTCTTTTCAATCTGCCCTTTGAAATTTGCTATTTAGCTTTTTGACTTCATAAATTCTTCCATTAGCTTTAACTACTGAAGGGTTAAGAGCAAGTTTCTAACTCTCTCTTCTGACATCCGCTTTGATCTTTTATTTATTTCCTGTCTTTTTAATAACCTTTTGCTATCTTCATATATGATATTCTCTCAGCCCTCCCACAGCTAATCAGGTCATCTGTCATTAGTGTTTAATGCATTAAATCTGCTCTTGAAATGTTCTCAAAAGTCGGGTGGAATAGATTCAAGGCAGTATTTTTGGCTCTCGTGGACTTGATTTCATTTCCTTCAGCTTTATTCAGAACTTCTTAAGAGCAATTTGTGGTCTGTTCCACAGTCAGCTTTAGCTGATGATATTGAGCGTCCACAGTCTCTTCCCACAGATAGAATCAGTTTTTTGTATCTGGAAAATCCATGTGTATAGTTGCCTTGTGTGATGTTGAAAAAAAATGGCACTTGCTGTGGAAAAATCATGGGCCTTATAAAGTCCTATCATGTAATCTCCAGGTTGGTTTCTATCACCAAGACCATATTTTCCAGCTACTGTTCCTGCCTCTTGCTTTCCAACTTTGCATTCAAATCACAAATAATCATCAATCCATCTGGATTTTATGTTGATCAATTTCTGACTAAAGAAACCATCAAAGGGTTGATTCTGCACAAGTGAATAATTCAGGTACTGTGATGTGGAGTTTGCCTGCATTGGCCCAATATCCTTCTCTCAAAGGTGTTCAAAAAATTAGTACTGGTGGCTAATCAAAGACAATTTTAATGAAAGATATTAATGCCCCAGGGAGATGATTGATAAGATTCTCTACCATAAATTAACAAAGAGGTTTTAAAGGGAGCCAAAGGTAGATTAAAAAATAGATCTAGGAATGGGTTTGGGGCTCACAATAAATACTAGCTCCAATTTAAGAATAATTAGTTCTTCTATCACAGTCCTGCTCAATATTCACCCTCAAAAAGAGAGCACAGAGGTATGGGTGCTGTAGCAAAGTGTGGTAAAGAAATTAGATGGTGCCCGGCTATCAGATAAAATAGCATTTGTGGATCTTAAAGGCTTGTTTTCAAACAAGCAGTCATCTATCGAAGTAAGATGTCAACTAAGTCTACATGGAAGAAGCACACCAACATCAGTGACCAAAGATTATAAATCATATAATCTGAAGCTAAAGGAGGGATAATATCAGAGCTTAAATTGTGAGAATCTGGTTTGTTGAAAGATATGGATGACAGTGGGAACCCAAGATATGTTCGTGAGATCTACATAAGCCTCTGGTGATTTCCCTGGATCCATAATGCAGGGCTGGGAAGAAGCCGGTTACCACTGGGGTTGTGACAGAATCATTAAAAGTTGTCGGTTGATCCCCCTCTGATACACAGTGGGCCTGATCTGGTTTTCAGCATTTTCTGTATTTTGTGATTTTTGTTTGTTCATTCTGGGGTTTATCTCAGATATACTTGGTCATTGGGGGTGACCCTCTTGAATTTTTGGTATATGTATTTCTGTTTTTCACTATACGAAAGCGAGGATTGTTGAACCTATTTGGACAGCAAATAGAATAAGGGTTTCTGGGGGTTAGAAAGGGGAAGGGGTGGGGAGTGATGGGTAAAAGGGAGCTGATGCCAAGGAGTTCAAAAAGGAAAAGAATGTTCTGAAACTGATTATGATAACAGTTTTACAATATTGCTTGGTGTGATTGAACTATGGAATAATATGATATCTATATTAGCTCCCAAGAAAATGGTTTTGATTGAAAAAAAAAGATGTTGGTAGAATTCTTCCATTTCTTCATCCCTAGCTTTTGTGTTTGGTACATAAATTTGAGTAATAGTTATATTGATTGGATTTCTTTGAAGGGGGATTAATATAACCCCATCACAGATAGCATTGTGCTTCAAGATGGACTTTGCAGTTCCCTTTTTGACAATGAATCCCAGGTCATTCTCTTAACTGTGTCATTCCCAGCATAGGAAATTGCATGGTTTTCTGATTCAAAATAGCCAATACCTGTCCATTTACGCTCATTAATGCCTAGAATATGGATCTCTGTGTGTTCCGTTTCTTTTTTAACCATTTCCAATTTTTCTATTTTCATACTTCGTGCATACCAGGTGCAAATGTTTGCATCTGTTTCTTCTTGCCTGAGTCAATTCCCCAACAGCAAATAGGGGTCTCAAAGACTGCCCTGCCATAGACTTTACTCCATTCACATCACCATGGAGAACGCCTCTCTGAGACATCAGCTCCTCCTCAGTCACATCCCAAGGGCCCACTGATCTGAGGGGCCCATTCTCTGGCACTCTCTGACAAGGTTCTCCTTCCGTATCTGACAGTGTTTCACAGAAATGCATATGATTTTCATCAGCTCTTTCCTTTGCAGTGAAGAGTGAGTCTTTCTTTGTTGTGTGTTCTTATTCTCAAAGCTCCACTGACACCTGTTCATTCTGGATGGCCCTGCCACCCAGGGCCATAGCTTCCCGCATCAGAGCAACACAACCCACCAATGTACGACAAAGCAACAGACAAGTGGTGGGTGGTTGTTAGGTTCCATCAACTCACTGCTGAGGCTTAGAAAACGGCTACAAGTCTTACAAAATAAACCACTGTCTACGTACGCAGCCACTCAATAAAAGATGATTAAAGACATCCTGTGTTCCAACGCTAGAGAAACAGCAGTGACAAGCCAAACGAAGTCCATGTCCTCCTCACAGTTCCATTCAGAAGCCCTGTTCAATATCTACTTAAGGGTGTCAATCAACCAGTTCCTTCCCTGCTGAGGACCTGACTTTGCCTCTGATGAGATTGTTCTTGATTCCCAAACTGTTTCAACTGGATTAAATGTGAGTGTCCACCAACACCTGGCTGAGTAGTTTTCTATTATAGTTCTACTTTTCTGATCCCCTGAATGTCAAGGTGCCTCTTCTCTGTTTGCCAAAGCACCTTGTACTCTCCCTCTGCATGCATTTTCTATATCCTTTTGCATTGATGTGTGCTTTTCTCTTCTGCTAAGCAATGAGTGCCTCAAGGGCATAGACTCTGACATCCATCTTTGAACAGTAGTGTCAGAAATAATGCTCACTACATTAATAAGTACTGGATGGATATTTGTTGAGTGAATACAGTTTTTTAAGCAAATGAAAAGTGAAATCTTTAAAACATTATGAAATGTGAGACTTAGTGCAGGATTTTCTGATTTAAATTTGTCATTTTATGACCATGGAGAAAGACCTTTAGGATTTTTGTATTATTATTATTACTTCAGATATGAATGTAGTCATTAGGGAAGTAAGGACCCAGCTTCTTGAGTAAAAATACTAATTTGAATGTTTAAACTTGGTTGTCTTTATTAAAAAACTATATATTGCTAAAGTCACTCTTTTCTGTAAGTTTGCTTTTCTCTGTTCCAACTACTCTATAAATTGTGACTAGAATCCCAGATCTCCAAAAATTACAAAGCTACAGGTCACTAAATAGGGACTCCTACAAGCAAAAAGAAGATGATCTGAAGGTGGTGGATATTAAATGTTGGATAAATCTATTTCATCATCTTTATTGTATTAAAGTACATATTTTGAACTTACTAAAATGATAACAAATTAGCAGAAAGAAGGACGAGTGCATGGCATCATGCTGAATATAACTTCTGTGCAACTCTTTCAACCGTTTCTTCATCAAAGAAGCCAGTGCCTTTTGGGTCCAGCCAATCTTGCAGACTCCCCAGGAGACCAAAGTTTCATCATGGAAACAGTCAATACGTGTCTCAGGGTTCAAAACTTCAATCTCTACTCAAGGTCCCAGGAACAATTTCTTATGACTTCCCTGACTTCCATTAATTTGCAACTTGAGAATCAAAGGATCAACCTCAAGCTCTTTCTAAACTTATGTTCTCAGAATACTTTTCTGACTGACATTCAGATACAAAGTACTAATTTTAACTCCAACACATTGTTTTCTTTTTAACATTAAAGGTTGAAACTTAAAGAATTAACTCTTTGATTCTATTTGCATGCTATTAGAAAGCTACAGTTGTGATAATAATGTAAAAAGGCAAAAATCTCCTGAATAATTTTCTCTTTTTCTCTTTGGTAAGCAGTCTTTCATATTTAGGTTTAGCTAATATTAATGGCAATGATTATCAAAAGTAGTTGCAGTGAAGTGTTTGGTCTTCCAGAGGTCTATTATACAATCTCCAGTTTCACTTCTATCACCAATACCGTATTTTCCAACTACTGTTTCTTCCTCTTTGTTTCAACTTTTACATTCCAGCTACCAATAATTATCAATGCAGATTGATGATATGTTCGATCTAGTTCAGATTGAAGAAGTTGGTGGAATTCTTCAACTTCTTCATCGCTAGCTTTAGTGGTTGTTACATAAATTTAATGAATGGTTGTATTGACTGGATCTCTTTGTACGGGAATAGATGTTATCCTAACACAGAAACAGTAAACATCAATATTCAGCTTGCCATGTCCTCATCGCACACACTTTGGACATGTTACATGTTGTCATGGAAAGGGACACAGTACTTGGTAAAGCAGAGAGGCAGCCAAAAAGAGGAAGACCCTTGACAAGAGGGATTGGCTGGGGAAAAAAATAGAAATAGCAATTGTAAGAATGGCACCAAATGGAGCAGCCTTTCGTTCTGTTTAACATAATCTCACTACGAGTTGGGACCAACTCCACAGCAGCTGACAGTAACCACCACACCAATAGCAATTATTGTGGGAATGCCAAAGGGCTAGGAAATGCTTCTGTCTGCTATACATGGGGTCTCTATGAGCTGGAATGGACTTAAAGGAATTTACCAACAACAGTAACATGGGAATTAATCTTTATTTAATGACCACCTATATACTCGAGTATAAGCTGCCCCAAATATCAGCCGAGGCACCTAATTTTACCACAAAAACTGCCTTAAAACTGTGCTGGAAAACTTGGCTTATACACGAGTGTATACGGTATGTAATATCCTGGCACAGGAAAGTAGGAAGAAGCCCTAAAAACAATGATTCAGTATATTTGCATAGATTTCATGCTTCATAGCATTCTTTCTTGGTCACCATTTGCTGTAATTCTCACAACAGCTCTGGAACATTGGCTAAACAGATATATCATATTTCTCACTGGCAAGAGTACAGGTTCTGAAATTATACAGCCTGGGCCATTCATTCACTCTGTGCTCTCGATCTGATGAACTGTCATCTACCAGCATCGGTGTAGTGATAACTCAGATAGTGGCACCTCAACATGGATTGACAAGAGGACTACAATGAGCTCAAAGGCGGCAATGATTGTGCGGATGGCACAGGAATAGGCAGTGTTTCATTTTACTGTATGTAGCGTCACTCTGAGTCAAAGCCAATTCAAGGGGCTCTAGCAACAATAAGATAATGAGATAAATTTGATGTGTCCATCATTCATTCAATGAATGCTGACTTTCAACCATGTGGCAGGTACCTGTGTGGCCTTGGGGACACAACAGTAAAACAGATTCTTTCATAAGAGTTAATATAAATAATAACTTAATTAAACTGCCTAACTACCCACAACCCATTGTTAAGTCTATGCCAACTCATAGCAACCCTATAGGACAAAATAGATCTGGTCATAGGGTTTCCAAAGCTGTAAATATTTATGAAAACAGACTGCCTCCTTTTTATCTCAATGAGCAACTGGTGGGTTCAAACTGCTTACCTTTTCATTAGCGACTGAACACTTAACTACTATGCCAATGGAGCTCCTTCACTTAGCTTTGGTCATTTTGAGAGCCAGGAAATTTTCCTTGAATGAGATTCAATTGTAAAACCAAGGAAGAGACTCCACGTCCATTGTGTTTTTCAATTCTTGGCTCTGTGGTTTCCAAATTGTAGAAATTAGAATCACTAACTCCTAATGAGCCAATAAAAATTGTGTATTTTTGCATCAACTCTAGGAGCCCCGGTGGGGTAGTAGTTACAAGTTCAGCTGTGATCCACAACATCAGCGGTTCGAAACCCCCAGTAGCTCCTAAAGAGAAAGATGGGACTTTCTACTCCCATGAAGAGTTACAGTCTAGAAGACCCACAGGGGCAGTTCTACCTGTCCTACAGGTTAGCCCCATGTCAGCATAGACTGGATGGCAGTGTTTGGAGTTTGGCTGCCCATCTCTTTGAGCTCAACTGGTTTAAAGATTTTAATTCCCAAGAGACAAGTTCTTCCAATGGCAAATGCTATAGTAACACAACAAGTATTAAATAGGAAGAGAAGGCTGCCACCTGACCACCTTCGGATCCTGATTTCACTGAAACTATAGCCCAAAAATTGGGCTACTGAAGAATTTTCTACTGAAGAAAATGGAGTGACTGATCTTGATTAGCAAAATGATATTGATTAAAAGCACCAGAGCGTTCTGAGAGAAGTATGTCTTAAATACAAGCGATCTTCTAAGATAATTCTTATCATTCCCATATCTGGTGATGGAAAGTATTGGAAATATACATTAGCCCCAAATAAACAAAATAGCAAATATTAAAGATCATTGAAAGGGATGTTTGAAGGGAAAAGGTAAAGGATCATGATGGCTTGAATTGCTTACTAAGAGAAACAGAAAATATGAAATCAGGTCATGGAAATAATGTTATGTACCCGCTATGACATCAAGATAATTTGTACACCTGAGAACTATGCCATTTGTTTTGACATACATCTATTTTTTTTTGTCTTTCTTTTTTTTTTTTTAATCAATTTATTGGGGCTCATACAATTCATCACAATACATAGA
>NW_022111371.1:19784-27010 GCF_000313985.2 Echinops telfairi
GAGGCCGGATGTCCACCTGCCACCCTACTACCAAACCAATAACTATTGCACCTTGGTCCATTCCCCCCTTAATCTTAAATATATTTACATACATCTATTTATTTGTGTGGTTAACGAGTAATTTTCCCCTTTTCAAACACCTGCTATCTGACATAGCCTGTTTTAATTGTGATGTTTTGTGAGTAGCTTTACTCTCTGCAGGAGCCCTGGTGGCACAGTAGTTACGTATTAGGCTGTGATCTGCGAGATAGGCAGTTTAAAATGACTAGCCACTCAGCCAGAGAAAGATGGGACTTTCTACTCCCATAAACAGTTACAGTCTCAAACTCACAGGGGCAGTTTGGGCTTGACTGCAACTTATGCTATCAAGTACCAATAGCAGAATGTAACTTGAGAGAAATTAACATCACCAAAGATGGATAAATTAACATATGAGACTTTTTGTAATCTCCATCAGAGAAGTTGTTCTTATTAGGTGCCATCCAGTCAGCTCTGGTTCACAGCACCTCTATGCACAACAGAATAGAACACTGACCAGCCCTAACCATCCTCACAATCCTGTTCATAAAGTTTTCCGTGACTAATCCCTCAGGAGTGGACCACCTCTCCCTTCTTCCTAATCTTTCTTAATCTGGAAGCTCCACTGTAACTTGTCCACCATGGGTAACCCTGATGATACTTGGAATAGCTTGAATACTTGGCATCACTTTCCACCTCACAGCAACAACGATGGTACCACAGCTTTGTCTTTGTCCTTGAGGGCTGCCATGAGTTGGAATAGACTAGGTGGCTTTGAGTGAGTGTTGAGTTTGGTATCCCTGACCCAAAATAGGATCTTTTTAGCCACCTTACATGCATATAGAAGGTAAACAATGGAAACAATCAAACAACTCAAACTCCTGGTCTCATATGCATCTATAAATGCATCATAGAACTACCACTGTGGGTTTCTGGAGTTATAATTATTTACAGGAACAGAAATCTTTCTCCCATGAAAGGGCTGGTGGAATCAAATTGCTAACCTTCTGGTTATCAATCCAATGTGTAGTCCAAAGAAAATGTTTCATTTAAACGTGTGTTGAAAAGAATATTAAATATACGTTGGACAAATATCAAATATACCCAAAGGATAAACAGATCAGTCTTAGGAGACATACAACCAGCATGTTCCTTGAAAATGAGGTTGAAGAGACTTCTGCTCCCTTACTTTGGATCCATCATCAGGAAAAACAAATCATTAGAAAAGAACACCAGGCCTGTAAGAATATCAAATAAGTGATAAAAGAGGAAAAGCTCCGTGTGATGAATAACAATTGACTAAAGAGCAATCGCCATGGACTTAAACCTAACAATGATGATGAAAGTGGCACAGCTACATATTCATTCTGATACATCAAAGGTTGCCATGAGTCAGAACCAACTTGATGGCAGCTAGCAATTACAACAACAAAGTTTGTTATTTGAAGCTTGTGGCTGTAGGCCTCTGTGGCAGTTAGATTTAATGTCGACTAGAATTTGTGTGAACCTATGGGGTAGAATCTAACCTGTCAATCTGATCACATAGTCTAATGATGTCTCCTTGGGGGTCCTCCCTCTTCTGCCGCTTTGCTGTCTTCTTGCTGGCACTCTGTGTCTATGTCTAGAGATGCCCCACGTGGGCAACCCAGGAGCTGTTGGCTCCCTACCATGTTTCCACTCACCTTGGATCCACATGACTCTACACCCACCAGCCTCTGATCTCCGTGTGTCCTGCCCCACCTTTCTGCATCATCAGTCTGCAGCTACCTGAGTCTGAAGAGGGCTCTGACATAAGAAGCATGGACTTGATTTGTTTGGACGAGGTCTAAATACTTTCTTGATACAAAATTATTTCATGGTATACAATTCCTTCTTATGCATATGAGTGTCACTTGCATTGTTTCTCTAGACCAGCGGTTCTCAACCTGTGGGTCGCGACCCCTTCCCGGCTCAAATGACCCTTTCACAGGGTTTGCCCAATTCATGACAGTAGCAAAAGTATAGTTATGAAGTAGCAATGAAAACACTTTTATGGTTGGGGAGTCACCACAACATGAAGAACTGGATTAAAGGGTTGCGGCGTTAGGAAGGTTGAGAACCACTGCTCTAGACAACTCTGCCTAACACACCTGCCATCCCCACCCAACAACAACAACAAAATCCTTTGTAAGGCATCTGACATATGCTCAGTGTCAAACAAGTATGCACATTTTGAGTTACCTAATTAGTCAGCCTTGATTTCTTCACACACAGATATGGTAATCCTAACAACAATCTCCTCAAAGAACAGAGAAAAATCATGAAATAACGTAGCGCAATGTGTAGCTCACAAGAGAGTTAATATTTATTTGTTCGTTCATTCAATTATTCATTTACTTATTTAGTCCTTTTTTTTTTTTTTCTTCCATTTCTTCCTTCCTCTAATCAACACCATCCTGGGAGCCTCTTACCTTCACAACCCATCCAAGTTCATTCATATTAAACTGATGTAAGAATACAATTGTCCTGTGTTGTGATGCCGTTGATTATTTAATATGGCTCTTCTAGCAATAGCCTTTTTTAATCACACCAAAAGTCTTTCCACTTCCTGATGGCTTTGATTAAGAAGGTAGGAAAACATACTGATTGGACTATATCATTTAGCTGTGAGTAATTGCTACCAGAGTTTATGACAATAGCCATACTGCTGGATGCAAAATTAGACAATTCAGAACAAAAGAAGGCAACCTCACTACCTGCAAGCAAGAAGAGCCATCCTGTAAACCCTGGACCCCATTGATTCAAGGGACAATTTTGAGAGCAGAGGAGGGGCAGAGCAGCAGCAACCGCACAAAACCAGGAGGAAAAGCATGAGACCGAGCAATGGACTTCCTGGTGCACAACGCAAGTTCAGGGCTTTGGGGCAGCAGGCAGGTTTGTGGAGTGGGATTCCTTAAGTACTTAATTAGAGGCACTGGGTTTGCTGAATGGGACTGGAGCTGAATGCTTTGGGTTGAGGCTTATGTCATAGTGGCGTGTCCTTTGGACATTTAATGGCAGCCATAAAATAGTTTTGTAACATTGTCTAAGCTGGTCAGAGACCAGGCCGTATGATTGTGACCCAGTGAGGCAGCCTGCTGGCATGGCAGAGAAGAAACATTCCTGACTGAACAACTGTATCCTGAGCATTTCTCACCCGAATTGTAACCTGCTAACCTTCCTAATAAACCCTATAATCATGAGCATTTTCTGTGAATTCTGTAGTGAATATTGTAGTGAAATATTGAACCCGCATGAAAAGTAGAAGGTGCAGTGTGAAACAAAGCACTGAAAGTAGGGAGTGCCAGTGGAGACAGAACATGTATCCACATCTCTCTGTGTATATCTTTATCCATACCTATGTCTATATCTATACCAAGCACCATGGAAAATGCCTTTTAAATTTTAATTTCTTTTCTTTCCTTTTTTCTTTCCTAGGATACAGGAAATCTAACCAAAACAATCTTAACTGATGCTGAACAGAAGGTGGGACTCTCTCCAAACCAGCTCTCCTGATGGCAAAGTTTTAATTACTTGGTCTTTCTGTGCTTGGTTTGTCATCTGCAAAGTGAGATTCTAACAGCACACCTGACATAGGGTAGTTCTGGACGAATTAGTTGGAATACATGTCATAATAGGAGAAAAACAAAAAGAGAATGCAGAAGGTCAGTTTTGATCAGACCAAATCCTTGATCCAATGATGTTCATAGGCCTCCATTGGGTCAGAACAGGGGACAACTCCTTAGTCTAGCTTCTAAAGCCTTCTGCAACTGAAAAAAGCCACATTCTCATCTCTAGCTGTTCCTAAGAGCTAAACTTTTCGTGAGCACCCAAAGTCCTGCTACTCTGTCAAAAGGAGCTAGTCTTCCAAACTCATAGGTCTCGAAAGAGCATCTGTGTTAGTCCGGGTAGACTAGAGAAACACATTCACAGACACTCACATGTATATAAGAAAGAGCTTCATATACAAGAGCAATTGAATATTGAGAAAGCATCCAGCCCAGTCCAGATCAAGTCCATGAGACTGATATTAGTCCATATATCTGAAACAATCTATAAATTCCTCTTCAGACTTATGAAACACATGCAATGACACCAAATTCAGGAAGATCACAGGCCAGTGGATGGAACGTCTTGTGGATCCAGTGGCAGTGAAAGCATCTCATTGCTGGCAGGGATCTCCATGTGGCTCCTTTAGTCCCAGGGCTCTAGCATAGCTCCATGTGTCTTCTCAACAGGAATGTCTCACAGGGAGTGTATCAGTGACCCACCTCCAGTGAGCTATTTATCTCCTTAGAGCCTCCAAATGAGTTCCTCACGCTGTGACCTGATTGACAGGCTAAGTTCTACCCCTTCATTCTTAAGTCTCAAATTGACACAAGATTACGTAACTACCATAGCATCTAAATACCAGATCTAAACAACAACATCTAAAGAACAGATTTGATACATCAAACACTAATGAAGAAGACATGATTAGCTGTGGGGTGACATGAAGAACATAATCCACAAGCAAAGCTAAAGGTCATGGAAAAGGCAGGAAGGAAATAAAAGTTCAAAGCTGATATCAGAAGCGACTCTGAAACTTGCTCTTAATTGTACAGTAGCTAAGGCAAATGGAAGAAAAGATGAAGTTAAGGAGCTGAATAGAACATGCCAAAGGGCCATTTGAAAAGACCATGTAAAAAATTACAATGAAATTTACAAAGACCTGGAGTTGGAAAACCAAAAAGGCCGAACATGCTCAGCATATCTTAAACTTAAAGAACTCAAGGAAAAAATCAGGTTGCAATATTGAAAGATTCTATCTACAGAATATTGAACGATGCAGGAAGCATCAAAAAGAACAATATAGGCACTATACCAAAAAGAATTAGGTTGACATTTAACCATTTTAAAAAGTAACGAATAATCAAGAACTAAAGGTACTGAAGGCAGAAGTTAAAGCTGCACTGAAAGCATTAGCTAAAACTAAGGCTCCAGGAATGGATTGAATATTAATTGAAATGTTTTAGCAGCTGGTGAAGCACTCACGGATCTGTGCCAACAAATCTGGAAGACAGCTATTTTGTCCATTGATTAGAACAGATGCATATTTGAACCCATTCCAAAGAAAGATGACCCAACAGAATACTCAAGCTATCGAACAATATCATTGAAAGCACATGCAAGTTAAATGTTGCTGAATATCATACAGCAATGGTTGCAGCAACACCAGATAGCTGCCAGAAGTTCAGGCCAGATTCAGAAGAGGATGTGAAGTAAAGGATATCATTGGTGATGCAGATGGATCTTGGCTGAAAGCAGAGAATGCCAGAAAGATGTGTATGCATGATTTTTGACTGTGCTAAGGTATTAGACTGTGTGGATCACAACTCATGCATAGCCTCTAGAAGATTGGGAATTCCAGAACATCTAATTGTACTCAAAATGAACATGTATTTGTGTCAAGAGACAGTTATACAGACAGAACACAGGAATATCGCATGGAAAAGTGTACATCAGAGTTGTATTCTCTTAACCATACTGATTTAATTTGTATGCTGAGAAAATCATCAGAGAAGCTGGATTATATGAAGAAGAATGTGGCATCAGGATTGGAGTAAAGCTTATGCATACAGTTAACAATTATATCCAAAAGACACAACCTTGCTTGCTTAAAGTGAGGAGTACTTGAAGCACTTGTTGATCAAAATCAAGGATTATAGCCTTCAGTATGCATTACAATTCAATGTAAAGGTAACCTTACAACTAGACTGTGGTAGTCACCTAATCTGGTGTCAATTTAAGGATTAAGAGTGCAGGGGTGGAGTCTAGGCTGTCAATCTGGAGATAGCCAATGAGACTTCTGTGTGAGCATGGCCTTCTTCTGAGAATTCTGGGAAATCTGGTACTTCCTCCTTGGAAGTGGAAGACACCTCTCTCTCCCTGCTACTCCCTGGGAGACATTGCAGAAGACAAGCCACATAGGTGCAACCAGACCTCAGAAGCTGGAGAAGCCACAGAGAGACTCCTGCCAGCACTGAAATGCTTACAATGCCACTGGATCCAAAGACTTTCTACCACTGGCTTGTGATCATCCTGCATTTGGTTTCATTGCATATGTTTCATGAATCTGAAGAGGACTTTAGAGATTGGTATCGGACATATGCGCTAATATCAGACTTATGGCCTTGGACTGGACTGAGTTGGGATGCTTTCTTAATGTACAATTGTTCTTGTATATAAACCTCTTCCTTATACAGATATGTGTGTCCGTGAATTTGTTTCTCTTGTGTACCCAGACTGACACACGGACCAATAGGTCACATCGTGTTAAACAGATAGCAGATTGCAGTAGTTAAGGATTTCATCATGCTTGGATTCACAGTCAATACTCATGGAAGCAGCAGTCAAGAGATCAAAAGTCGAATTGCTTTAGGCAAATCTGATGCAAAATATCCCTCTAAAATATTGAAAAGGAAGGGTGTTACTTTGGGGACTACAATATGCCTGATCCAAGTCATGGTATTTTTCAATCACCACATATGCATATAAACGATGGACATTGAATAAGAAAGATCAAAAAAGAATGGATGCATTTGAACTATATGGAACCGGTGAAGAATATTGAAAGTACTATGGACTGCCCAAAGGACAAACGAATTTGTCTTGGGAAAAGTATGACCACAGTGTTCCTTAGCGTCAAGGATAGTGAGAATTTATCTTACATAGTTTGGACATGCTATCAGGAGAGGAATGTTCCTATAGAAGAACATCATGATTAATAAAGTGGAAGGGCAGCAAAAATGAGAAAGGCCCTAGACCAGTGGTTCTCAACCTGTGGGTCGTGACCCTTTGGGGGTCGAATGAACCTTTCACAGGGGTCATCCAAGATCATCAGAAAACACATATTTCCGCTGGTCTTAGGAACTGAGACACCGCTCCTCTATCAGTCTCCAGATGGGTCCGCCCACATACAAGTATGCTGATCTGGTGAGAAAGAAGCTATCTTAACCTTTGCCCTGACATTGGCTTTTTACACACTGTCGCAAAATGTAACAATGTAGTTTACTGCTGTTATATTAAGACTGTTACCCATGCTACACCAGGTTTCAAGACAAAATTTCATTTATCTATAATTAGAAATAAATAGTTCACAATATATAATTACATTGTTTTTGTGATTCATCACTATGTTTTAATTATGT
>NW_022111371.1:30310-38238 GCF_000313985.2 Echinops telfairi
TTTTTTTTTTAAGTAAAGGAACAGTGAAAGAGAAGAAGGCCCACAAGGAGATGGATTCAGGTCTAACAATGGGCTCAAATTTGGGAACAATTTTGAGGCTAGCACAGATGTAAGTGTTTTGTTCAGTGTTTGTAAGAGTTCTGTGGGTTGGAATGAGCTTGATGGCAACTAAAACCAACAGCCACAATATAAGAAAGTCTTCCATACTTTGGACATGGTGTCAAGAGAAACCCCGAGAGACCACCATGCTTGCTAAAGTAGAGGGGCAGTGAAAAAGAGAAAGGCTCTCCCCCGGGCACAGTGGATTGACCAGGTAGGTGGAGTAAGTGCAACAGTGGAATCATAGGAACAATTGTGATCACGATGCAGCATTTCCTCCTGGTGTGCATAGGGCGGCTGGGTGTCAGCACTGACCAGATGGCGCCTACCAAACAATGACAGCAACATGTAAACAAAGAGACCAGATCCCATCCAGGATGTTGAGCAAGAATTTTGGTCAGGTAGAAAACTGTCGTGTAGAATGAAAGAGATGAACTCAGGATGAATCCAAAGAAAATAAGACCACTTTGAAGCAGCTGTAAGAAAACCGATTTCAGCTCATTAGAAAGAGCTTATTACCATCAAAGCAGGCCGCCATTTGAGTTGGTGCCGTAGCTCTGGTTCACTAAGCATCTTCAAGCAAAGCTTAGGTGACTACAGAACAGAGGGCAGACTTCATTTGTGCAAGATGGATCCTCTTTCACCTTTACCTAGAGGACAGACCTAAGGAAGGACAGATTGTCAGCAGAGATCAGCTTCCAGATGGGTAGCAGGAAGATTCACATGATTTGTGACTTCTTTTCATTGCTTTCCAGTAAATAGAAATTAATTCCATTGCAAAAAGCCTTCTTCATATTCTGGGTCACAAAATATGAAATTATCTCCAGAGAACATGTTAGCAAAAAAGAGAAGAGAAAGAGGGGGTGAGGGGTGGGGAGCAGCAGGTAGCGAGGAAAGGTAGGAGAAAAGAGAAGTGGAGAACAGAGAAAGAGAATGTTAAAAGTAGGTAACAGAATGTCAGCCCTCAGTAGGTGGGGAAAAGCAGACTGTGCTTATGTAATACCCGTAACTAGAATAGTCCCCCTCTTCTACTGCCTCTTCTGCCATTGGCCAGAATTGGGAAGACTCATGAGCCAAGGATCTTAACAAGAATGCAAAGTTTATTCCAAAGCCACCATATGCTATGCTTGAAACCAGCCTCTCCAGCACATATGCCCAAGAGAACTGCGTGCTAACAAATTGAAACATTCAGCACAGAAAGGCTTGGTGGATTTGTCTTCAGGAACTCCCAGCATCTTTCTGAGCCTTGTAATTCCTCCCGGTTTGCCTTCGTCCTCCATGGGGCAGCTCTCATCTTATGAGTACTAGGCTAGGAATGCTTCAGACTGCCTCACAAATTAACACACGTAATGCATTTTATAGGAATTATAGAGATTAGAAAAATAGAGCATGTGTTGACTGAATAAAAAGGGATTTTAGAGACCATCAAATATAAAACAATACCTGTGTCCATTGAGGGGCCCCAACTCAAGACCATGCCATAGGACACAATAGAACTTTCCTGAAAGGTACCCAAGTCTGTAATCTTTATGGCGGCTCATTTGCACAACTTTCTCCCACAGAGGGACTGTGGGGATTAACCTATTGACTTTGGGGTTAGCAACTGAAGACCTAACCACTTTGTCACTAGGGTTCTTACCATAACAGACAATAGCTTCATTTTACAGATGAGGAAAGTAAGCTCCCAGAATACAAAGTCCCTACTAGAACTTGAAAATCAGATCTTTCACCCCACATTGAAGAAGCCCTAGTGGCACAATAGCTAAAACCTCAGCTGCTAACCAAAAGGTTGAAGGTTCAAACCCCCAGCCACTACATCAGAGTCATATGCCAGTCAGCTTCTATAATAATCACAGCTTTGGGGCGGTCTTACTCTATACTATATGGGGCGGTCTTACTCTATACTATATGGGGCGGTCTTACTCTATACATATGGGGCGGTCTTACTCTATACTATAAGATTACTATGAGTTAGAATCAACTGGACAACAATGCGTTAATCCAGCAATGTGAGTTGACTATTCTCATCTTTATTCTATACTCTACATGGCTGGTGGTGCCATGGCATAGGTGATGGGCTGCAAAACAAAAGGTCCTGGGTTAAAATCCACGAGCAGTTCTCAGAGCAAAAGATGAGGCTGTCTGCACCCGTAAAGATTTACAGTCTCCGAGATCTTATATAGATAGCATCACTAAGAGTCAGAATTGATGGCAGTGGGTCCATGTCTTCCCAGAGCATTGCCATGTTTTCTATTTCCTTGAAACTCTCTTGGCTTTAATGACTCAAATAACAGATTCCGTGAACATTGGACAAGCCCGGTGCTCCATCTATTTTGAAATAAAGCACTATGTACAAAATGTGTACATGACCAGAAATTAATTCATTATGAAATAGTCATCAGCAAAAGATTGTGTTGCTTTTGTTTTTTTGTCTATTATCAATTTGCTAAAAGTATAAACACTATTTCTTGGGATAACAGGTATTTGTTGACTTTGTTATTCTTTATCCTACATATTCCAGAAGAGCATGACAATCCATTGATTTCTGCCTCTACAAGTAATTTAGATCGTTTCCATGTGACGTTGGCTGACATTCAATCTCCCTCTTGCCTCTCTCTCTTTATCCTTTCTCCTGTCTTCTCTCCTCTCTCTTTCCCCCTCCCCCTTCTCTCATTCATCCTCTCACTGTTATATATGCTCTGAATACCACCAGCAAGGCTGACTATAAATATTGCTAATATCAATATTGAAACTCATAATACAGAAGTCTTAGCTTTACTCCTTGGGCTTGCCGCACCTTCAAGCACTCTTTCCTAGCTCTTCTCTCTGCACTCAGGTCAACTCTCAGAGAGTGCTTCTTTAGCAAGACAAAGGATGGTATTATAAGATTTAACCCATGAAATTGAAGAATTGTCCAAGAATCATGGA
The DNA here is from genome assembly GCF_000313985.2 of Echinops telfairi. Taxonomy (NCBI): domain Eukaryota; kingdom Metazoa; phylum Chordata; class Mammalia; order Afrosoricida; family Tenrecidae; genus Echinops; species Echinops telfairi. The sequence goes on from NW_022111371.1 coordinate 33,338, forward strand.
GATATAAATAAATTATCAAATAAATTAATAAGAAGAGAAAGCTTTTCCTCAAGAAGAAGTTTAATTAATCAATGTAGAAGGAAAGAGGGAGAGATATATTCACTAGTAGGCAAATACTACAGAAATAAATGTTGCGGAAAAGAGTTTTTGATGGCGGCCAAAATTAAGGAGTGACAATTTTATTGGAAAAGGAACTTGCATAATTTCAAAGTACCTCCATTAAGATAATTATTAATAAGCAAAGAAAAGATAGTAACTTTACAAAGGAGAAGTTTGACGACCAACGTTTTTAACCAATTCAGGCACTGGTAATGAAGGCACGTAGTAATATGTTGTTCGTATCATGAATCTGTTATATGTTGCCGTAAGAAGGGCTCACTAGTCATTGTGTGGAATCCTTGGGGAAAAACAAAAACAAATATGGTCAAGTCATGGGAAAATAAAAATTGAGAAACTTTCTACAAATAACTGATCAGTATTTTTTAGAAGTGTCTTCATTATGAAAGACCAAGAAAGCTTTGAAGAACAGTTATAGATTCCTGGAGACTAAGGATTAATAACAGTTAAATGCAATGTGGGATCATGATTTCAATTCCAAAGAGAAGAAATATGGTATGGGGAAAATTGATGAAAAAGACAAGTAATTCGGTTTATAATATATCAGTGTTCATGTCTTAATTTGAATAACAGCACTCTGATTACTTGAGTTGGCAACATCACAGAAATAGGGCTGAGGGACATAAAGACATTCTTCTTGCAATTGACTATAGTCTAAAATTTTTCAAAATTAAAGGGGATTTGTTTGATTTTTATTGTTTCTTTAAAAGAATATGCCACTTTGAGTTCCCTTTCCATTATTTCTTGCATATATCTTCTTCCAAAAGTCAAGGTGTATCTGGTGATGGTGCTATTTAAATAACACTCAACCCCATCATTCCTTAGAAACTCAAAAATTAACATATATATATAGTGAGTTAAGTGTTGGGTGACCCTGCAAGACAAAGTGGAACTGCTCCCATGCGTCTCTGAAAACCTCATCTTTCTCCCACAGAGTAGTGAATGGTCTCTAACTGCTAATCTTGCAGTGAGCAAGCCAGCATGTCCCTACGACAATACCTAAAATCAGGACCATCTCAATGACAGAGAGCAGGCCTTGAGCTGCTAACTTCAAGTTTGACCACTTGAACCAACCAACTGCACCTTGGGATAAAGATAAGCTTGTATGGTCCTGTAAAGACGTATAGTCTTGGCAAACCTATGTAGGGTCACCGGATGGCAGCTGGGAAATAGGTAGTAGGGATGCCAAAGGAAGCCCTGATTTCTCTGCGTCCAAAATGATGCAAAGTGTTCCTCATAACAGGAAGCCTAAGATGTAATGGGCTGCTACCAGCCTAAGGAGTGGCAGTCCCTGTCCACCGAGCAGCACCTCAGAAAGAAAGGCCTGGCAATTTAATTTGGAAAAGTATCATCCTTTAAAAGGACTACAGGAGATGGGCAAATGTGGCTGGCAGATAACAAGCAAGGGAAGTTCTCCTCAGCAACTACCAATTAGGTTCCACTAGAAGGGTTACCCGGTGCTCTGTGAAAGTTTTAAATCAACTTCAAAGTAAAACAAAGTGTCTTCAAGTGGGAGATCAGCATCACCTATGGACAAACTCCCTTTCAGCACTGACCAGAGGCCCAAGACAGTCCCGTATGCCTCTTCCTGACACCGTCACGAATTCCTGGCCCCTGAACCAAACCAGCCAGACAAACTCCTTACCTCGTTGGACTCTGGAGGCTCTGTGTGGATAGCAGATTACACGGGCAACTTGGTGTAGATATTCCCAGTACCCAACAAAGCTTTTCACCACTTTGTCCCCTCCTTCTTTCCTGCTTTCTTCTCCAGGGCTCTCCACCCAGACACGCCTCCCTTCCCCAAGCATTTAACACTTCAAAAGAGCAGGAATCCCCATATCCACAAGGTGATTTCATTATTTATTGTTGCTTTATTTCCTGTGGTTTCTGTACTAATTTTTATTATATGTCTTTAAAATTTTTTTCTTATGCATGCCTCACAGTCAAAAACAGGCGGGTTATAGATTCCTGTACACCCACCTCAAAAGGGATTTTTTTCCCCTTCTTTTGAGTGCATAGAGTTGCCCACATGCATGCACCCTTAGCAACAGAACTCCAGCACCTGCACCCAATCCACAGCCACCTTTTTTCCACATCCTCTTCTTGACACATCCACATTGTTGTTCTTCACTCCGTGTCTTTCCTTTCTTCTTTACCTTTTCCTTTCCATGGTCTCCTTCTCCTTCCTTCTCTTGATCCTCTCATTGCTTCTGTAACTACTAAAGTGTTGTTGTTATTAGGTGCACACATTTCCTGATTTTAAACCATGCAATCGTCCCTTGTTTTGTTCACATGACATCTAAAAGTTGTGAATGAGCACAATGATCACAAGTGTTCTGGAATTCCCATTCTTCTCAAGGTTATCCATGGTTATGACCCACTCAGTGAAATGCCTTGGCTTAGTCAATAAGAAACAAGGAAACATCTTTTTGGTATTCTCTGCCAAGATCTGTCTTTCATCCGCAATGGTATGAGTTGTTCCACATCTTCTTTGGTTTCTGGCCTGAACCTCTGTCAACTCCCTGTCAATGTACTGCTGCACCTGATGTTGCACGATCTGCAGCAAAACTTTATTTGCATGGAATATCATTGATATTGTTCTATAGTTCAAGCATTTTGTTGGATTGCTTTCATCTGGAAATGGTACAAATGGATCTCTTCTAGTCATTTAGTCAAATAGCTCTCTTCCAAATTTCCTAACGTAGACTAATTAGTGTTTATTGAAGTAGTTCCATGAGTATCCCATTAATTCCCTGGTGAGATAGTTTATTGTGCCAGCCTGGCTGATAAACGCAGTTGGGATTGACTGAAGGGGAGAGATGGATGGATTGGTGAGCCTTGCCTTTCTTGTCTCTCGCTCTGTGATCATCGGACCAGTGTGCAGCTGCCTTGCTTGTTCTGTGCTTCAATTTAAAGGGGGACGCCTAGCCTGTGGACTGTGTTACTGTAAGTTGAGGTCCCTTTAAGACTTCTCTGGAACAGGGGACTGGCGATTGGTGACCTGCTTGTGATTGGCTGCTGTGCTGACATAGCCTAGCTCTCTCTACAAATAGAGGAAGATCTGGCATCAGATAGAGACTTGAAGGACTGCTAGTCTCTCAACTTTCTCTCATGGACGTGAGTTGCACTAAGCCATTTATAGTGCTTTCTAATTTAACTGTTTATTTCTTGTATATTTATCTGTATATGATTTAACATTTCATTTCTCGTTATATATCTAATTATCTTTTATAAATAAATATATTATATTATCAGGAATTTGGTTTTATCTCTCTAGAGAACCCTGTCTAACACACCTGGAGTCTTGTTTTTAGCTAATGCTTTCAATGCAGTTTGAACTTCTTCCTTCAGCATCATTACTTCTTGCTCATATGCTATCTCCTGAAATGGTCAATTATCCTGTGACAGGGCTTTAGGTCAAATAGCTCCCCATAGGAACATGTGGGTGGAGTTTAGCCTATCAATCAGGTTGCAGCTTGATTGAAGGTCCGCTGAGATAAGTGACTTGTTGGGGGCCGGCCCCTCTCTCACTCTGCTCTCACTTTCTTGTTGACAAGCCATGTGGAGCCACACTCAGACCTGTGAGAGCCCTGGAGATGCTTCCACGGCTACTGGATCCACAATAATTTGCACCCACCGGCCTGTGATCTGCCTGCATTTTGCATCATTGTATGTGCTGCCTGAGTCTGAAAGGGGATTTATGGACTAGTATCAGATTTATGGTATTTTTTAATATGCAATTACTCTTTGATATAAAACTCTTTCTTAAACATAGATGAGTGTCCCTGGATGTGTTTCTCTAGTCATCCCAGTATAATACATGCCCACTAGTTCTTTTTGGTACAGTTACTCCATGTATTCTTTCCATTTTCTTTTGATGCTTTCTGCATCATTCAATATTTTGAGCATAGAATGTTTCAGTATACCCTGGAGTATTGCAACTCAAGGCTTGGATTTTTTTTTCTCGTGACCTTTCAGGTTCAGATATTCTGAATGGGTTCTTCCCTTTTGGTTTTCTAATTCTAAGTCTTTGCACATTTCATTAGAATATTTGACTTTGTCTTCCTGACTTCATCAGTCCTTCCATTCGTTATAGCTAACCAATGATTAACAAGTTTCAGTCGCTTCTGGTGTTCACTTTGATCCTTTCTTTGTTTCCTGTCTTTTTGAGAATCGTTTGCTTTGTTCATCAATGATGTCCGTAACGTCCTCCCGTAGCTCATCAGGTCTTCTGTCACTGAGGTTAAATGCATCAAATCTGTTCTTTAGATTTCTTAAAATTCAGGTGGGATAGACTCCAAGTCGTATTTTGGCTCTTGTGTATTTATGATTTTCTTCAGCTTTATCCTGAACTTAGAAAAGAGCAATAGATGGTCTGTTCCACAGTTGGCCCCTGTCCTGGTTTTAGTGGCTGATATTGACCTTCCCCACATTCTCTTCCTACAGATATAATCACATGTAGTCAATTTGTTTTCTGTATTCCATCTGGAGGAGTTTGGGTTATTGGGGAAAAAGTGTATTTCTTGTGAACAAGTGATTAAGGTTGCAAAATAACATCATGTGATCTAAAGTTTTATTTCTATCCCCAAGCCATATTTTCCAACTACTGTTCTTTCCTTTTTGTTTCCAATTTGTTTGATCAATTTCCAACTGAAGCGCAATGTTATCTGTGATAGGATTATATCTATCCACCTCCAAGTAAATCCAATCAATACAATTATTATTCAAATTTATGTACCAATTACAAAAACTAGAAAACTCTACCCAAGATTTTATACACACAC
>NW_022111371.1:39326-58053 GCF_000313985.2 Echinops telfairi
CCTTGTAAGCTGTGTTCAACATCACAACAGTTTCTGCAGCATTTTTCCCTGAGCAGAAAACAAAATTTCACAGCTGCATTCTGTCCTCTTAAATTGGCCATCACAAAAAAAGAGGGTCAAGCAAAACTGCTTGTATGAAAAATTTCACAGTGACCAGAGAGAACCTTCCTAGGTGACACCACTGGGTGCACTAACTCAGAGTGAGTTGCTTGATGCTCACCTAGCAGGGAAAATGCATACTCTGAAAGTTCCGCCCAGCTTTTCTATTTTGGGTTGGGTTTTTTTGTACCCCCATCATATAGATATAATCTTTTTCTAGCCTGAACATATTTGTTGTGGTAGTTACATAATCTGGTGTCAATTTGAGGAGTCAGAGTGAAGGGGTGGAGTCTAGGTTGTCAATCAGGTCATAGCCAGTGAGGCCTTTGTGAGGGAATGGCCTTACCTGAGGATTCTGGGAATTCCTATATTCCTCCATGGAGTTGGGAGACACTCTTTCTCTCAGCACATTCCCTGTGGAGAAGACATAGGGAGAGAAACTGATGGAGCCAGACCCCTGAAACTGGAGAAGCCACGTGGAGATTCCTGTCAGCACTGAGATGCTTACAATGCCACCAGATCCACAACACTTGCCACCCACTGGCCCATGATCTTTCTGCATTAGGCATCATTGCATGTTTTTCGTGAGTCTGAAGAGAACTTTATAGATTGATATGAGACATATGGGCTAATATAGGATTTATGGACTTGATCTGGGCGAGGCTGGGATGTTTTCTCAGTTTTCTCAATATTCAATGGCTCTTGTATGTAAAGTTCTTTCCTGTACGCATATGAGGTCTATGAATTTGTTTCTTTAGTTACCCGGACTAGCACATTTGTTTACATTTTCCCCTGCCCCACACAATCTCTTTCTGAACACTATATTTTTCCTTGTGAAAGATATTTTAATGAAACCTATTAATTATGATTACCCCTCAAATGTACATTTCCCATTTGTTTTACTTTTAAAAAGATTTAATTTATTTTTTAAAATTATTTTACTGGGGGCTCGTACAATTCTCATCACAATCCATACATCCATCCATTGTGTCAAGCACATATGCACATTTGTTGCCCTCATCATTCTCAAAACATTTGCCTCCCATTCTAGCCCCTAATATCAGTTGCTCATTTTCCCCCTCCCTCCCCCCTCATGAACCCCTCATAGTTCATAAATTATTATAGTTTTGTCATAAGTTACCCTGTCCAATGTTTCCCTCCGCCCTCTTCTCTGTTGTCCATCTCCCAGGGAGGAGGCAATACTTAGATTCTTGTAATCGGTTCCCCCTTTCTACGCCACATTCCCTTCACTCTCCAGGCATCGCCCCTCTCACCACTGGTCCTGAAGGAGTCATCTGTCCTGAATTCCCTATGTTTCCAGTTACTATCTGTACCAACGTGCATCCTCCTGTCCAGCCAGATTTGAAAGGTAGAATTGGGATCATGATAGTAGGGGGGAGGAAGCATTAAACAACTAGAAGAAAGTTATATGTTTCATCATTGCTACCCTGCTCCCTGATTGGCTCATCTCCTCCCCAAAACCCCTCAGTAAGGGGGTGTTCAGTTGCCCAAGATGGGCTTTGAGTCTCCACTCTGCACTCACCCACCTTTACAATGATATGATTTTTTTGTTCTTTGATGCTTGATACTTGATCCCTTCGACAGCTCATGGTCACACATGTTATCTGTTGTCCTATCCAAATTGCTGCTTACTACTACTGTCATTATTTTATTTTATTCTCTCTCTTCTTTCTTCTCACTTTCCACATTTACCTATCCCTCTCCCCTCATCTCCATTCTAACACTGTATGTTTTCTGGCTACTATTCAGCCTCTCCCTCATCACTAAACAGTGTCAAATAACTATATACAATCAAGTAAGTCACACAGCACTAACAACTGCACCATGGTGCTGTGGAAACAATAGTCAACTCACTCCAAAAATCAAGTAAATCAAACTCAAAAACCTTAAAATCAACCAAACCCAGTGGAATACTCTGAAAAAAGAGGTTCTGGAATTGCAATAAAGAAGTCTCAGAAAAAATGATGTTTATGTCCCTTCAAAAGATGTGAGGAATAAGTGGAACTATAGCAGAAACTTTAAAAACTGAAATCCTTTAACCAAGTGAATTCCAAAAGATGAACGATAAGATTATAGAATTAGGCAATGTAGTATAAGACCTGAGGAATAGAATGGAAGGATATAAGATTGAATCTGTGAGCTCAAAGGCAACCACTCTGACTTCAATCAAAGAAACAATCAAGAAAAATAGTGAGGGACTCTGTAGAAAGCCCCAGAGAGATGTGGGACATCATCAAGAAAAACAATCCGTGTCTCTTAAGGGTCTGGAGAAAAAAATATATATATATGTGTGTGTATATTTAAGAATATCTATAGATAGATAGATAGATGATAGATAAAGACAAGAAATAGTAGAAGAAAATGTACCCAACATAACAAAGGAGGAGAAAATAACTATTCAAGAAGTTTAGATAACTCCAAATAAGATCGACTTCCAAAACAAAAAAGTTACTACATGTCATAGTCAAAGTCTCTAAATTCAAGGAAAAGGAAGTAATCCTGAGGGTAGCTAGAGAAAAAATAACAATGTCCTCCCACAGCGTCCTCTCCAGTGAATTGCTTCTCACTATAGTCCCAGGATGTGAATATGCTAGGAGACAAGAAGGCATTGTGAAGGCAATTATGGTTGAAATACCATTTTATTTGATCTCCCTTTTGACCCATTTTAAAGTTGTTTCAGTTTATAATAGTTTTTGCCATATTTTCAATTGAGGTTTTACTCTGTTCTGTTTTGTCATTGTTTATGTTTGTTATTTGCTGTGTTGTATGATTTTTTTAAATATGAAATCCAGGCTAGGTGACTCTATACAGATAGTAACTGCCAGGAGTGTGGCATGAAGGGTAGAGGGTGGGGAAATGGGAATGAACAACAATGAGTACGAGAAACAGGAAAATGTTATAAAAATTGATTGTGCTGTTAATTGCACAACTCTTCTTAATATGATTGAATGAATAGATTATATAATTTGTTTAAAAAAGAAAAAGAAAGGGAGAAAAGTCCTGTGAACTAAGATCCAAGTTCTGAATGCAGGAAGGATTAGAAATGAAAAAGAAAGTACAGACAAAACAAAGGGAGGAAATGGGATCATAATCTTACATTGTGATGACTGCAGTCAATGAGGGAAAACAAAATGTGTACGAATTGTTGAATGAAGCCAGATTTGCTCTGTAAGACTTCTTCTAATTCACAATAAACGGTTTCTGTTTTGTTTTTGTATTTAAGCTAAAAATAAATGAAGTCTAACATCTTATGACACAACATAGATTTGGCCAAGTGAATACTGCCCAGGGACTTGTAATTTGAGCACATTGATGAGGGTGCTTGTATTGGAAGTGTCAGGATTATTTGAACATCGCCTGTTCTCTAGCTGGTGGACTAACAAGCGGCACAGCGTCCCATGTAGAAAATCCCAAGGAGACTAAGGAACCAAGCCATGGGCAGAAGCAGTGCCCCCTCCTGGAGAAAGTGGCAGCTAGATTTTCAGTACTTGTTGCTAGGTGACATCAAGTAACTCAGTTACATGGTATGAGTTAGGGTAAGGAGCCCTGGTAGTGCTGTTGGTTAAGTGTTTGACTGCTAACTGCAAGGTCAGCAGTTCCAGCCCACCAGCTGCTTTGCAAAAGCAAGGTGACACTGTCTGATCCTGTAAGGCTTTACAGACTAAGAAACCCTGTATAGGGTCACTGTGAGTAAGAATTGATTTAGTAGCAGTGAATTTGATGTTGAGTGGCTCCATGTGACAGACGACATCTATCTCATATGATTTTCTAGATTATAATCGTTGACTCCCAAGACTGGTGGTTCAAACCTACCAGCTTCTCCACAGGAGAAAGCTGGATCTTACAGCCTAGGAAACCCTAGATATGAGTTAGAATCAACTCTCTGGCAGTTGGGTTTGGGGATTCTGAGCGCTAATGGCTTCGTGGGTTAATGGCTGGGCTGCCATCAGTAAATTCAGTAGCTCAAAACCCCCAGCGGCTCCACTGAAGACTGATGAGGATCTTTACTCCTGTAAAGAGTTGCCGAGTAGACACTATAGCCTTGAGTTATTGTTTTTGTGTTTCATGTTCTTTTTTGTATTTTGCTGTTTGTTTTGTTTTGCTTTTAATGAATCACAATAGATTGAAAGTTGTTTTTTAGGTTTAATCTTTTGAAAGTAGATTTATAGGTCATTCTCCCACCGAGCCAATGAGCAGATTCAAATGATCCACTCTGTGCTTAGCAGCTGAGCGGTTAGTCATCACAACGCCAAAGAATCCTTTGAGATGTGCTGCCCAGCCAGACCTATGGGGCCATGGTGTTCCAGGCAGCGAGAGAAACCTGTTCAAAGGCACCAACTGGGGAGCACCCCCCAGGGAAAAGCACTGAGAGATTGCAAAGGGACACTTCACATGTATGAACCAGAAGCAGAGAGGATCAAATCACAAGTTGTCCTTTCAACAAAAACGGCAATATATCTGCTGTGACTCAGCGTTTGCACACAAAGCTGTAGAGCTTTAAAATGAGGCTCTATTTTTTGTAGTTTCCATCATAGATCTATTTCTGGACACACTGGAAAATGCCTCTCCTTTCTTACCTCCTTTTATTCTTTTTTTCCCCCCAACTTCTTTTCTGTATCTAATGTACATAATAGTTCATTCTGAGGGCGTAAAAAGAAAAGCTGGCTACCTCTCATTATTTATTAGATTGAAATCCTAATGATAGCCTTCACGATTTTTTTCGAAATATTAAACTCTTATTCCTGAAAATTGAGCACCTTAATATAGAAATATGATTCAGATGTGCACAATTGCACACTTCATTCTAAAGAAAAATTGCTGGAGCTTCTCACTCCTGTTTTTCTACCTTAAGCAATGGCAGAATAATACTAAGCAGGAGGAAATGGAATTGCCATTGATCATCAATTACTCTGTGGTGGGCATTGAATCTATAAGCACTTATTGGATGCTAACTCTTATCTTGTCCTCTAGCTACCTGATTTATAAGTATCCTCTATTTTAATGAAAACCTCTCCAAGAGGAAGATTCTAGAATTACTATTCTCAGACTCATAGGTAAAGAAACTTGAGACACAGAATGATTAAATAAGATGATACTTTACTTTGTATGTTTCTTTCATAGGCGATAAACCAATATACAAACTACCACCAATGTGTTGATTCCAACTCATAGTGACCCAATTGTACTGAGTAGAACTGTCCCACAGGATTACAAAGACTTTAAATCTTTACTGTAGTGGTCTGCCATGTCTTTCTCGCACAGAGCCACAGACTTCAGACTACAACCAGATTCTGGTTAGCAGTCAATCATTTAGCCATGAGAATTCCTGACTTGCCTATATTACCCAAATGCACAGGAGAACTAGACTAGGTGTTGTTGTGAAAGTGTTTTATGGATGCGATTAACATATACAACCAGTGAGCAATAAGTAAAGATTTTCCTGTATAATGTGGGTGGGTCTCATCCAATCAGTTGAAGTCCCTGAGAACAAAAACTGAAGTTGCCAAGAGAAAAGGATTGTGTCTCAAAATGATAACATCGATAACCTGCTTCAATGTTCAGGCCTAGAGAATTTGAAGTTGGAAGTCCCCACGATCGTGAGTGCCAGTTCTCAAACTTCTCTTTCTTTCCTTTTGGTTATGCTGCTCTAGGGATCCCTAAATAATACAAGAAATTTGGCCGAGATCACCAATGAGAGAGTAGAAGAGCAAATTGTTTGTCCTACGTGTATGTAACACCCAAGTCTCAGCTCTGTCTATACCAGTTACTACCATTAAGTCAACTCTGACTCATATTGACCCCATGTGTGTCAGAGTAGAGCTGTGCTCCATAGGATTGCCAACGGCCGAGTTTCTGAAAAAATAGCTAATTTGGTAGGTATTTCTTCAAAAGTGAATGGATTTGAACCTCCAACCTTTCAGTTAATAGCTGAACATGTTAACTGTTGCTCTACCCAGGGACTTCAGCTCTGTATCTAGAACCCCATGTATTTTACCCGAAAGCCCTGCAAAGACCTCAGTGATTATCTCAGGGTCAAGGTATGAATCTTGCCTTTGAAGACCTCACCAGTTACAGGCAAACTCAAGGATCTTATTGTAAATGTATGTTCAGATGACCCTTATCCAATTTTCTTATGAACACTTCCCCATTCCTCTGTCTGAAGAAATCCCATCATCCAGGAACAGCCAGGGGTCTTTCGAGCTTTCACAGAAAGAGTACTCAAGGGTAAGGTCATAGGTCTTGTCAACATGAAGGGGCCATGAGCATCTGGCTGGTGGCACAAAGCCTTTGGAACGTGCACGTATCTATGTGCTCAGAAAGAAAGCTTTATGCCATGGTTCACAAAGGTGTGTCAGAACACTCTGTGGGAAAGCAAACTGAATGTGAGGAAAAATAAATGTTCCAAGAGAAATGCTTTCATTCTATTTATTTTCCAATGACTGTGCAATGTCTAAGATTCAAAGGGTCTGAGGAACAGTTCAGAATACACAACTGGTAAAGAGCAGAGCAACGGCTCCGAAGAGCTTTCTCTGCTTTAATGGACTGTTTTCATAACTGCATTGGTCCACCTTTCAGTAGATACTTCCAACCTCATGGGAAAGATGAGTTGGATGCTTAGCAGGCAACTGATCATTGAGAGAACTCCATCGTGTTCTGTGCCTCAGCACCCTCACCACTGAGGCACCTCCAATTCCAGAAGATTTCGGGAAGATATGAAATATGTGGTCTCATGATAAGTAGCGTAGAGGAAGTGGCTCAGTCCAGTACTTAGATTCCTTTCCTAGATAGGGCAAACAGCAACTGGAAAGACTGGAAGTTGAAGTTGACCCACAGGTACCTTGAATGAAAGACCTACCTTTGAAAAACAAGCCATTAGTAGCTCTGCAAAGCAGAGTTCTTCTTTGTTATGTATGGTATCCCTGTGCATTGAAGTTGACGCTACTAGAAAATGGTAGTCTCCTGTGCCTTCTGCTAATAAAAAGGATCAAAGAGTGAGAATAGAAAGATAAGGAAGAAGAGGAGCAGAGAGAGTTAAAGAAAATTAACAATGGAAAGAAGAAGAAAAAATAACAACGTGTTGGCCAAAGAAATCCCAACTGGCTAAAGCTCTCCCAAGACTTGTCATTCCTTATTCTCCATATGGAGTGTGCTCTCGTGTCTTCTGTTTGGGAATACCTATAGCCAGCCCCCTCAAGAGTGCCACATAATTACTCAACAATTACCTGAAGTATTTAAATAAAGCATAGTTGAAATGATAGGTTAGCAAAAGTGTAGAAACTATGGGTTATACTTTGAAAAAGTTTACATTTTAAAAGGAGGGTTGGCAAGAACTAGGGTTACCTTAAGATCAATAGAATACCAGTCTGTGCAGCTGCTTTTCAAACAACATTGATAAAATACCGTGTTTGTCAAAGTTCTCGGCAGCTAAGAGCAGTAACTAACGGGGGACAAAGTAGAAAATGAATTCATCAAAGTGTGTTGAGCTGTCAGGAAGCCTGTATTTGAACATGGACAGAAACAAAGATAGTTTCCTCATCACCACCATTGGAAGTCATGAGCTAGTGCTCTGCTGCCCTGGAAGCCACTGCGAGCTGGAAAAAAGCTTGGGAGGTAACCTAAAGCATTGGGTTAATACCAGTCTCTAGTCTTCTCAGATTAGACCCAAAAATGGCAGCTACCAGTGGTGTAGTTTACCCACTGAGGGACAAGTCATAAAGGGCCGGCTGCAGAATCTGCAATCTTGTGTTCCAGCTGTGTCTCATCATTAACCTGTGGTCTGTAACTTTAAGAAGGCGCTCAACATCTCTTCTGGTCAAGTTCTTCATTTGTCAGGTAGGGATCCTATCTTTTAATCTATCCCACTCACAGGACAGCTATGAGAACCAAACGGAATGGTAGATATGAATGCTCTTAAACAATACTCAAATCATTGTGAAATTTGAAGAATCTCACTCATGGTCCTTCATTTTTCATTATTACAAGAAAGTGACTGGGTGCGTGCAAACAAAAACAATCCCCAGAAATATGCCTACCCGGAAGATAAAACCTCGGCTGCACCTGTCAACGCCTCAGCAGCTTGGCCAAAGTCAAGTTGGGCTTCAGTTTCTCCATTTATAAACTGGATTTATGGCTGTCTATCTCATAGGATTGGTACAAAGAAGATTCTAAATGTAATGCATAATGCCTAAAACTAAAAAAAGTACATTGATTGATAGATACATATGAATAATCAAAAGTAATGCTAGTACTAATGATCTCACTTTCTCTTTCCCTGACTAACTGATCCATGCTAACTTTCTCATCCCCTCTGGCAATGAATCACATAGAATTTCATTGCATCTCTTGATTTATTGTTTGGAACTGATAATTAAAATTTTATTTATGTTTCATTTACATACAATCTCTTAGATGAGTCCTTGGTTAAACTCGCTTAAACCCCAGCCACAAAAACTACAAAGCCTTCAAGAATGCCTGGCTTTCTGTGTCAGTTACAGCAAGGAAGGGGTTACTGGGGATTGTTGGGAGCGTTTGCTGTAGCATAAGGCATCTGACCCTGTCAGGATCCCTCGGGCTCTTCCCAGCATTTCTGCTTTCCTCTGCACACAACCCTCAGTGGAAAAGTACTGCCCAGCCTCCGTGAATTATTAATCTCATCATGACATCAAATACCCACCAGATCAAAAGAACAAGTGGCCCCCACAATGAGAATTGTGGGGGAAACAAAGAGCCAGCAAGATTCTTTTGACCATAATCAGGATTTCCCCTGCTTCCTTCTGGGATGAGGAGACACCCTAACACATTCTCAGCAACTTTGTACACAGAGCTCGGGCCTCATCAGGTTCAAACACACCTGATTCTTTGAGGGAGCCTAGCAGAGGTTGGGAAAGGTGTCAGTTCCCCTCGTTCTTCAGGGAATGATGCTACAGCAACTTTAAATGATCTCATGTTTTGAGTTCGTGAGGACTGATGCACGAGAGAAGGTCCAAGGGTTTGTCAGTTTTCTGTTTTCCCTCTCAGGGCCCAGGCACTAAATCCAACCAGATCACAATCGCTGGAGGGTAGAAAATTATTGACACATGGAAAATTCCAGTAGGTAAAGCCCATAGGAACTACCCTTGTCACACCCTACTTTACTTGGCAAGTTCTTAGTAAGGCTAACCTCTCAAAAAAAACCCTCTCCTTTTTTAAGTCAGAGAGAGAAGATAGCAGGACAGAAAGGTTGCAGCTAGAGAGCTTTGAACTCTGTAACCTTGAGCTTTCCTTCAAATTGGCTACTGAGCACAGGACTACAGAGTATACAAACAGACCCATCTGGGAATAAACATCTGCCATTTACGCAACACCAAGTGTAAGCCAGGTTCTCTGTCCGAGGTCTAATTTATAATACCAAATTTATTCTCACAATAGCCAAGGGATGTATAACTCGATGTCCCATTTTTCTGTCAAAGAAATAGGTGCTTAATATAATGTCATTGGTCAAGTTCAGCTGACCTGAAACTCAAACTCAGATTTATCGAAATCCAAGACGTTTAAGAAACATAACCATTTAGCAGAAGAAGCTGAGGAGAAAATAGCTAACTCCATAGCAGTTCCCAATTAGCAAGACAAAATTAAATCTATAATAGCCAGAATACCTATAGACAGCAGGCCCTGAGTATTACAAATGGTGAAAGTATTAGGCTTCTAGCTGAGTGGTTGGAGATTCAACTCCACCCAGAGATACCTCGGAATAAAGGCAGGGTGGCTCGACCTCTGAAAATTCAGCCATCGGAATGCTTAGACCACAGTTCCACTCTGCCATGCATGGAGTCACAAGCGTCAGAGTCACCCTGATAATAACTGATGTGGTATCTGCAGACAAAAGACCAAGAGAGCTCACCGGGAGCCTAATGGTCTCAGTTTTCCCAGCACTGAGGTGTTTCTCGGGATGTAAAAAACAAAAAAGTCATTGTTTAAGTCAAGGTGACCTCAGGCATGTCAGGACAGTTGGTCACTCTAGAGGTAGGTGAGGATCAGGTACCTGAAGGTAATCTGTACCAAGCTTGACCTTTGTCCTCTGAGGAGCAGTGACTGACAGGGCCAGGGGCTAGTTTGGAATGGAGAATGTGGCAGAAAGAGGATTTGGGTGTTGGATGAAGGATGACTTGAAGATGGCGAGAATGGAAGCCAGAGGCTTGTAATGAAGAAGGAAGTGTGGGATTGGAGAGACGAAGAGGGAAAAAATGAAATAAATAACTTACATTATCCCCCTTACCTCTGATAAGACCATCTTCTTAGTCTCATAAGACTATGTTCCTCGTATTAAATTTCTCGGAAGAAAGCCAATCAAAGCCAAAGAATTTATTAGATCTTGATTAAGCCAACTAGAATAGTTTTGGTTTATGATTCGGCACCTACCCAAACTATATTCAAACTTTGCTTTATCCCAAGGAAACAGAATGGAGAATAAACCCAAAACAAACACACCAAACTTACTGCCATCAAGTCAATGCTGACCCATAGTGACGGGGGAGAACCGCCCCTATGAGTTTCTGAGACTGTAACTATTCACAGTTGCAGAAAAGTAGAACTCCCCATCTTTCTTCCTCAGAGCAGGTGGTGCCTTTGAACTGCTGACATGGGGGATTGCAGCCAAATGTGCAGCCACTAGGCCACCAGAGCTCTTATAAATAAAGAGTAGGGCAGGGAAATTTCAAAAGCAAAAGGTTCTGCAGAGAGACCTGGAAAGCAGGCATAAGAACTCTGCTTCTTTTGAACTATTAAAAAAAATCATCTCAACATTCCTATAACAATCGTATCCATTGGTTTATTATACTCAGGTAACAGGGAAGAAGCTGCGACTCAGAGATGGTCGCACATTCTAGGGCTTCTCCTGGAAAGAGAATCCAAGGTAAAAAAATACAGCCAAATAAAACCGAATAAATTCGCCAGTGCTCCGAATAGTTTAGAAAACACAAATGTCAGAGTACCAACCGGGGTTGGGGTGCTGGGAGGATAGGCAGAAGGAAGGAGTCTTGCTTCACAGCTCTGAGTCACTGAAATGTGATCCTCATCTTGATCAGCAGGGCTGACTTTCATTTCCATCTGGGCTCTGGGACACGGAGGGAGGCAACGACAAAAGGGTGTTCAGAGACAGTAGAGTGTAAGAACGTGCTTTCTGAAGCCTCTGGGGCCTTACAGGGAAGAGACTTTCCTAAAGTTAATTACTCTTTGGCATGAACATCTGATTAGAAATATCATCTGAAAGTCCCACCTGCTGCGGATGGCTCCTGTTTTTGAAGTGGATGTTCAAAGAATGTTAAAATCCTAACATATAGCTTCATCTCCCATGGAAAGCAGAACAGTGATTATTTTGGGCCTCAGGAAGTTGGGATCGAGTCACAGCATTCATCGTTCCCCTTATGCAATCTAGGAGAACAGGGAACAGATCCGATGAGAAATTCTCCAGAGAAAACACACTGCCTGCAAAACGGGTCTGAGTCATTGCTCCAAGTTAGAGACCGGCTGCCTCCGGAATGGTGTTTCCACCTAGGGGCCCCTTTGCCCTGACATCAGGCTGCCCGTCAACTTTGGAAATGAGCCAGTAGGTGTTTTGCCCGTACGGTCACGATCTGTCCTTGTTGTCCTATGCGCTGCAGTGCTAAGGTACGGTGGAAAGGCACAAGGACGGAGGCCAAGATGGGGTTCTGCCCTCACCCGTGTGTCTTCGGGTTAAGTGACATCGTTCGCTAGGGCTCAGCGTTCTTCTCTCTAAAATAAGAGCTTTGATTCTTCTGTGATCAGCTCTTCTTCGGGTACTAATTTCTAGGGCTGTGAAAGCAGACCACCCCCACACTGGGTGTCCCGAGAAACAAACGTTCATCATGAGCTCACAGGTCTGGAGACCGGACCTCTGGAATCAAGGGGATCATCCTCTCTCGAAGGCCCGAAGGGAGACTCTGTTCTCTGACCTTCTCTTAGATTCTAGTGTTGCCAGCAGTTGCTGGCACTCCTTGAGAAATCACTCAAATCTCTGCCTCCTGCATCTTACAGCAGCCCGCCCCCCTTTATCCGTGTCTGTGTTTCTTCTCTTATTCTTATAAGGACACTGCTCACATCGAATTAAAGGGCCCCCTTGCTTTAATGTGTCCTTATCTTAACTAACTACATCTAAACAAACCCTATTTCCAAACATTTTTGGGTCCCATGAAGGGATGGCTATTAGAGGTACACTCTCAACCTTCTGTCTTGCAAGAAGTATGGCCAGGGTGCTCCTTAGAGGAAAGGATTGAGAGGCTTCATCCTACACACTTTGGGCATGATGTCAGGCGAGACCAGTCCCTGGAGAAGGAGGTCGTGGTTGGTAAAGTAGAGGGGCGGTGATAAGAGCAAGACCCTCAACCAGATGGACTCACACAGTGGCTGCAACAGTGGGCTCAAGCACAGGAACGATTGTGAGGACAGTGCAGGACTGGACAGCGTTTCATTCTGTTGTGCATGTCTGACGATTTAAACCAATTGGATGATATCTAACAATAACAATGTCAACTTTCCCATGAATCCCTCATCTTAGTTTCCTTTCTTCCCAACCTTCCCGATGCCATGATGAAGAGAGAATATGAGTTGTGAGCTGATGAATGGGCTTGCACAGAACACAGAGAGAGCCCGCACAACGCTCTTCTATCATACGCCGCAATGCTGTTGTATGTAGTATAGTAGGTAAAAGAAGGGAGTTGGGAAATTGTTAAAGAACAAATCCAAAGTAGTCTGCACCCTCATTTACTTTACTGAGCACCTGTTACGTAATCTCAATCAAGGCCTGGGTCTTGGGGTTCAGATGGTAAATAAAATATGATCGCTATCCATTAGGAACCCACAGACCTGGTGAGCAGAGGGAGGGAAAGCTTCATTATAACTCGATGCCATTAGGCAACGAAGCACTCAAGTCATATTGAGGTTAACGGAGACCTCGTTCGATCCTGCTAGGTAATGGAAAGCTTTGTAAGGGAGGTAAATCTGAAGAGGATGGCGGGTGGAAAAGGGACTCTAAAAAGAAGGAACATAGACCTTGGGCAGGAGTTGGGATAGTGACACGTGTATCTGCAGTTCAAAGTTCTGGGGCCAGGGGCCACTTGTATTTTAGATGCCACCTGGTTTGTTCAGCTCCTTGTGAGCCCATTTGGCAGGGAAAAACTTCCCCCAAGGTTCTCTTGGCTATAATCTTCATTGGATCAGACCACCAGACCTTTTTCACCAAGAACCCACTGGGTGAGTTAAATTGCCAATCCTGGGTCTGGCAGCTGAGTGCTTAACTGCTGCGCCACCGAAGTCTCCTTATATGACTGACCAGAGTCAAGTTACAGAGAGTTACAGGATCCCTTGTTAAGAAAAACAGCTGCCTTATCAATGCCTTTTTTGGTGCTGATATACCTAACAGGGAGTCCACACCTGTCATACCTCCACATGGATGTGTAGATCTCCAGGGAACTAGAAGAGAAAAAGAGAAATGACAGAAAAGTGAGGCATTTTAATCCTCAGTGCAATGAAACTGCAGGAGCATATCTAGGGTTGCACTGAACTCCACATCAGTAATCGGTCTACCTTTCATAGAACAGCTGAACCGCATAAGGTTGAAAGTCTCCTGCAAACCACTGAAGCTAGCTTGTGTTCACTTTTCCCCCATTGGACATTGATTGAATCATCTATTAGAAAAAAACATTTTTTAACCATGAATCCCTCTAGTTCTCTATTTCTTCCCTCCCCCCACCCACTAGCATGACTCCAGTTCTACCTTACAAACCTGGCTAGACCAGAGCAGGTACACTGGAACAGATAAGAGCTCTTGACACAGGGGATCCAGGACAGATAAATACCTCAGGAACAATCATGGAAGTAGCGATATCATGAAGATAGAAAGATCTCAGGAGAGACAGGGAGAACTAATCGCAATGATACATGATGTATAAACCCGCCACCCCCACCCAGGGTGATGAACAACAGAAATATGGTGAAGGGAGAGAGTGGATGGTATAAGATATGAAAATAATAATAATGATGTATAATTTAGCAAGGGTTCATGAGGGTAGGAGGAGAGGGGAGGGAGGAAAAAATGAGGAACTTATATCAAGGGATCAAGTAGAAAAAAATGTTTTGTAAAGGATAGTGGCAACATATGTACAAATGTGCTGGACACGATGGATGTAGGGATTGTTATAAGAGCTGCAAGAGCCCCCAATGAAGTGCTTTAAAAAAAACAACCATGAGGCCAAATTGGTATTAATGTTGAGGGTGTTCACCAAAACTCTTGGTTATACCGATTTCTTCCCCGCTCAGCCAATGCTGTAAAACTCTTTATTTAGACAAATTGCATTTCTGAAATCATAATTGGTTATTTTTATATTTGAGTAATTAAAACTAAGCATTTTATATTCTATTTACAGTCTGATTTTTGAGTAGTGCAAATATAACAGCAGTACTGTGATTTAATGGTAGATTTCTCTCCAGGGACTCAGATTGAAAAACTTCAAATCAAAAGCTATCCAGCGACAGCAGCGTAACCCAAAGGGAGGGGAAGCTGGATCCCTTTGAGACTTTGAAGACATGCTCTAAGAAGATTGTGCCAGATGAGGGCCTGCATCTCTGAGTGTGGAAAATCCTTGAGATGTAGGCTGTCTGGAGCCGCAGAGAGGAGCCGAGAAGCACGATACCATGGCGAGGCAGGTATGGGTCAGCATCAGACACAGGTTCTCCCAAGAGTTCGATTTAGAGCAATTCCTTCACCTCTAGGATTGGTTTCCCCTTGTTCACCAATTATCAGACCAATAATTCTTAGCTTGGAAGTGCTGTCGAATATTACATGTAATGCAATTCACCTACTGGCACCCAGTAGGTGTGCAAAGGACAGTAGTAATGGCAACAGCAATACGGTTGCTTTAATCAAGAGATCCAGACACCAAGGAGCAGTTTCATTTGTTTACTCTGCAGAAAGATGTCCGTCTTTATTGCTCTAATGACAGTTAGATGAATTTAGAGGCCGCCTTGGGATAGGATGCAGTTGTCATTGTTGATAATAAAAGCAGAAGTGAGAGAAGAATTAATCAGGGAAACAGACCAATTGAAAATGCTGGTCCATCACCTGGCTGGACTGCATCAATGCAGGCGAAGGAAAAGATGACGTCAGTGTTTATTCTTAACTCTTCCTCTTGGAGAATGCTGATTTTTGAAGTCTGGCTTCTGTTCTAAGAGCTCCCAACACACCTGGACTCCAAACAGCATTCTTTTAAAAATCCTTTTAGTTTTGACTTGGATCCTTAAAGTAAATGTGTGGACCATGCCCATGTAGTTGGTACGTGGATAGGAAGATAATGGTGATATATGCCCCCACAAGAACCAGGAAGGAAGGCAAGATTGTTCTTCAAAAATCAAACCAGAAAATCAGTACCGGTGGAATGAGATATGCAGAGTGACTTTGCAGAGACAAAGTCAGCTCAGACCAGACAGATGCTTCCGTTGAGTGGATTCCAGCCCATAGAAACCCCTAGAGAACAGAGTAGACCCACCCCTATGGGGTTTCCGGGCTGTGAATCTTTATAAGAACAAAAAGCCTCCTCTTTCCCCCTAGGAGCAACTGGTGGGCTTGAATTACTGGCTCGAATTGCTATTAGCATCCCAAGGAGTAGCCCACTACCTTGCAAGATCAGAAAGATGAGGATTAATCTCAATGAAGACATAAATGTACCTAGGGCAAAAAAACAAACAACAGTATTTGAAGTAGATGGCAACTGGCCAGCTACGGGAACACAGAGAATCCCAGCACTAAATGGTGTAGCCTGATCTAAGCTGCCCAAGGTTACGCAGCTCAAGCAATGCCCTGGGATTTGTAATGACTGTCAGTCACTTTGAAAACAGAGCCTGCCTTCCTTAACTCTAGGTATGACCCAAAAGGCCCTCCCTGATTGAGTCCTGGTCCATCTCATCTCTCATTTAGAGAGAGAGAGAGAGAGAACATAAATGCATGTGAAATGCCACGTGAAAGGGGCTGGCTGGCTTAAAAAGTAGAAGGAGTATCCTCGATATAACATAAAGCTGGTGAGATAGTCCACCTCTGCAGCGTGCAACACTGCAGTAATTTTTCTTCACCAGGAGAGAGTCATCTAAGAGGAGTATTTATTGAAGCAGAGTTTCATAACCATGCATCTGACTTGCTAAAGTAAAGGAATAGCAGAGAGAATACTTATTTGCTATTTTCTAATGGTATCCGGTGACATTTTTAATTGCTTTCTCTTAATTCCCCATTTTTTCTGACCTTGATTATACCAAATGAAGTTTGCAAAATCACGAGTCTTTGGGGACTGAAGAGGAGCGAATACGTTTTCCATTTCCATTTGGCAAAAGCATTCTGAAGATGAGGGTATCAAACTACTTCATGATGTCAATAAGCTATCAAATCCAATTAATTTCCTTTGCTTCAATTATATTCTCACCAGGCAAGGGGATGATGATGGCTTTGTTTTTCACAGAGGATGTCTAGGAAAAGAAAGAACAAGAAACATGGACCTTAGCTTCCTATCTTCCAATGACAATCGTGTTCCTGACTGTTCATCATTTTATAGTTCAAGGGACACACTGGAAACGTACAGGTGCTTTCCGCTTTGTTCCTGTGTCATTAGCATGGCTGCAGGACATTTCCTTGAGCACTTTGCCTGAGGTGGGGAGTCGAGCGTGTGAATCTTAACACCAGGGAAGAGCGAAAAGTATTTCTCGCCTATGCTGTGGAGGGCTTATCAGAGTTTGGGGGTTAAGGATTTCAGGGACTCTCCTAATAGCAATCTGTTTCTACGATAGGGAGTATGAAATGCAAAAGAGAGAAAGTATGTGTGTGTGTGTGAGAGAGAGAGAGAAGTAGAAGTGGAGGAGAGGAGAGGAGAGGACTCGAATTTTCTTTGGGGAGTCAGATGTAGATGAGGGGTGGGTAGGGATGGCTGGGCTTTAGGTGGATTACATGAAACTAAGAGAAAAGTATATTGGTATTCTGGGCTCCAGTGTGGTGCCTGGAAGTGAAAGGCGCTTTGGAGGAAGCTGGCACTGGGAGCCAGACTTGGGAGCCAAAGTTCAAGGCACCAGTGGCCAAGATTTATATAGGGAAGACTAAGGCATCTAGCCATCAAAGAACCAGGAGATTCTGAACAAAGAATTGGGCAAGTGAAGCAGCTCAATGAGTGAAGCCTGAGCCAATTCTGTGAATTTTAAAATAAAAAGTGTGTGGTAATACAGGCTGGAAATGAAAAAACTTTAATAGCCCTAACAAATCAATTAGCATCTCTCATTTACTTTTCTCTCCCCTTGTCTTACAGACAAGGCAGACCTCTAATTTTGCATGGAGAGAAACCATGCTGAACACCGTGGTGATCAATGTCCTACTGAGAAGTCCTTTTGCCAGCATACTACCCCACCACACTGCACACCTCTCTGATATTTCAAACAAGTAACAGATAGAGACCCACGACTAAAACCTACACAAATGTACACAGGGACATCCAACAGTTCATGGGAAAATTACTAATTTTTTTTCCCTTCTGATTCTATGAACTTTTTGAACGCCTCCACCTGGATGATCTCTAGGAGTGTTCTCTAGAACGCCATTCCCTGTCTGCCACAAAGATGCATCAAAGAAAAAGTAGGAAGAAGAGAATGAAGAATGAGGAGGAGGAGGAGAAAAGAAGGAATGAGTAAAGGACAGAAAGGAGAATGGAAAACAACAAGGGCAAGACAGAAGAAATCAAACCAAACATAAATATCACTGTGAGGGGAGATATTGCTAGCCCATCTTCTCAGGGAGAACCCTGAGACTCAGAAAAGTCAAGAAAAATACCCTTCATCATTCAGCACATGAGAGGCAACACTGAAAATGAAAGTTGAACCCTCAAGTCCTCTTCTTTCTTTGAGAGCAAGTGGTGTTGAATTTAAAGTTATAGAAACGCCTCACCCAGTTTCTCAAATGCAGCACCAATTGTGTCAGGCATCAGATTAGGTGCCAGAGAGTAAAGGCCCTGTCCTGAGAATTGCATTTGAACTGAAGGGAAGTAAACACTTTCCCAGGTTTAGTCATTCATGGCATTCATTTAGAAACTCTTACTGAAGGTGGAGAGATAAAAAGGGGCAGGGGGGGCGGGGAGGGAAGTGAAATCTTCTTCAAGACAGAGCCACTTAAAGTAAAGGGAGGAAGTAAAAGCAGCATGCATACTTGGAATGTGCTCTAGGCAAAATGAAGAAAAGCCAACTGCTTCTTCCACCTGAAAGAAAAGGTGCAAATGTAAGTAGGATGAATGGATCCTAGAAGATTATGGACAATTGGGAATAAAAAATAGAATGCGGCATCCTTGGAAGCTTTCAGGAAAAACATCCAGGTAAGAAGATAGGATCTAAACCTAAAACCAAATTCTAAGAGCCTTCAGATTCTAGCGAGGCGCCCTGGTGGTGTAGTGGTTGCACTTTGGACTTTAATGCACATGGTCAGTAGTTCAAAATCACCAGTCGCTCCTAGGGAGAAAGATGAGCCTTTCTACTCCATCATACAGCTACAGTCTGAGAAACTCCAAGTGGCAGTTCTACCCTGTCTAATGGGGTC
>NW_022111371.1:59367-60847 GCF_000313985.2 Echinops telfairi
GAGGCCCGAAGGGCTGCTCTGGCCTGCAGCTTGCCCTGTAAGGAGCAGCCTTTGAATCGAGGTACGCATTAAGTATGAATCAAGCTTGATGCCTGCATTTGGTGCACACATGAGTGAAATCCACCGCGATATCACTCCTTCCTTTAGGGGATTTTCTCCTCGCATTACACCTGCAGAACTCCATGTTCTTTTCTCTAGCAAGCCTGGATACATGATTAATATTTTAAGCCTCCCAGGTTCCGTTTTCCCTCGTTTCCAAAGTGCCTGAATGTTGGACTTTTAAAAATGTATTTATCTCCCCATCCAGACTGCTGAGGAGAGGAGAAATTGCAAGTAGAAGAAGACACAGCCACGGGGGCCTTCACAAATCCAGGCAAATCTTTAAATTGCTTCTGCAGTCATCTGGGCCTTTCCTCATTAGCATCTCGGATGCTACTCTTCTCCCCTGCTGACCCTCACTCTGGAAGAGAAGAGAGAGCAAGAGTGATGCTGAGAGCGTCTCCTATCTTTCCTGTCCAAAATGGAGTCTTGAAACGGATGGTGAGCTTTCTCGGTTCAGTTCAGAGAGAAATCCACTCACTTCCTCTCCTCCTGTCCTATCCTAGGCACTATTATCCCCTGAGCTCAGCTCCTGGGAGACTCTTCTGATTTCTCTCTCCCCAGAGCTCCCCCTTTCCCTCCAGAAAGCTCACAGGCTTCTTGCATTCACCTCACGCAGGGCTGCAGGCACCTGGTTATCTCCCTGTCTGCAGTCTCGCTACAGCATTGCTTCTTTGCTCGAAACACAGACTCTTCTATAGAGAAGTATGAAAAGCAGGCTGCACGTCCCAGGCCTGAAATCCAACTGCTTCTGTCCACATGCATTTCTGACACAAATTGCTCACCAGGAAAAGTCTCCACATCGCTTCTCTTTCCATTATTTTATCTGAAAATCATAAATGGTTATAACAGTAAATAGTAGACAAATCATGGATAACAGCAGAGAAAAGAACCATAAGTAACAGAATATGTGTCAGTGGTACCCAGATGGCCAGAGGTCAGGAAACAACGGCCTGGAGAGACTCTCCCAGGTCCCGTCCATCACTAAATGTCTAAGCTGTCTTTCATAGGCCCTTTCTTATTTCAACTTTGTACTGTGAATTGGATGGAGATTTACAGAGCACGTTATCAGTTTCACCTTCAATAATGTATAGGCATTTTATTTCATCTCATTGATTGCAATCCCCTCTATGTGACATCGCTGATTCCATTTCCATTTCCTGTGTTTCCTCCCCAGGTTTCTAGCCTTCCTCCTTTGTAAACCCTCCTGATAATCAGAATTCCAGGATTCTCATCCAAACCTGCTTCCTATGGTCTTTCCTGTCTTTGCTGTTAAGGGCCTATGTAGTGTGTCTTCCTGTTTCGCCATTTGTTCCTGCTGTTAATTCTCAGGGCGTCCATTCCAAAGGCAACAGGCACAGCATTGAACTGCTGCTTAGAA
>NW_022111371.1:62430-97235 GCF_000313985.2 Echinops telfairi
ATATGATTTTTTGTTCTTTGATGCCTGATACCTGATCCCTTCGACACCTTGTGATTGCGCAGGCTGGTGTGCTTCTTCCATGTGGGTTTTGTTGCTTCTGAGCTAGATGGCCACTTGTTTACTTTCAAGCCTTTAAGACCCCAGATGCTATATCTTTTGATAGCCAGGCACCTGGGTGAAGCTCTTTTCTGGGTGAAGCTCTTTTCACTGACCTTCATTTGACAAGTCATCGGAAGAATCAGAGATCATATTTCACTGCATAAAATATGCCTACTCATTTCAACTTGGAATGCTTGCTACCAGTAGATCCCTCTGTGCTATATCTTGTGATTCTGCCTCTGTGCGCTTCTGATTAAACATGAGCTGTCCCAATTGGACTAAATTAACAACCCTTTACACATTGGGCTGACTCCATGACACCTAACAAAAGCATCATCTTTTCCTCTCTTTTTCCCTCTCTATGTGAAAATCCCACCCCACTTTGTATACGATCCTTTTTGTTCTTCCTAGGCTCTCAGAATTCTTGGCTTCTGTGTCTGCTGATCCTAAAAGCCGATGTCTGTGCTGGGGGTGGCCACAAGCAGGAGCCTCCGCTGCCCACATGAAGGGACTGGTTGTTAATATGAAAGCATCAGTTTGAGGTCTCCAGAGAAATAAAATCCAATACTATGCACATGTATAAATGCAGAAATAGGGATTCATTTTAAGGAACTGGTTCATATGGGCTATAAATCTAAAATTCATAGACCACAATCCAGGCTGGAAACGCCATTAAAGAATGTCTATGTTCCATTCTTGAATCTAAATCCTTTCTCCTGGGAAACCTCCATATTAACCCCCCAATCCATCTTATTGGCTATGGCCTACCCACATTTGGAGAGTAATCTTCATTTAAGGCAAATGTCGTTCGACCACTCCACCATGACAAACAGGTTTGGTTTGGTTTTAGATGCCTCTGTATTTTAAGGTGCTTGTTGGTGAGAATATGAGGTTCAAAGCTGCTACCCCTTCGAACATGAACTAGAAGGATTTCTTTCAACCAAGCTAAAGTCCACAGTAGTTCTGAGTACTTAGAAATAGCAGAACAACCTCTGAACTTGGGATAGGGTTTGACAGTTTGCAAAGTGCTTTTGTATACTTGATTATCGCTATGACTCACAGCTACCACTTGAAGCGGTAGTTTCCCAATTCACAGATGAGAAAACTGAGGCTCAGAGAAGGCATGTGACTTTCCAAAGACTGTCACTTGTAAGTGACCAGGCTGAGCTTGGAAACAACTGCCACTCTCTTCAGATGCACTTTCCACCACCTCTAAACTTCCCAGTGCACAGTAGATGCTATAAATACTCATTCTCTCCTTTCATCTTTCTACATGATAACTTCAACCGTTGGTGATTGGTCATAGCTTTCAACAAGTAAACATAGAAAATACTCTTAGGTGTCAAACACCTGATCTTAATACTGAATATCTGAACAGTAAACCACCTAGATTCCCCAAATCTCACATTCCTAATCAATAAATGACTGCAAAAATTAATATCTTTTAGAAAGATTAGTACAAGATGGGTCCCAATGAGGTGGAAGTAAAGCATTCCCACATGTTCTACTTTTCCAACATGCTAGCAAGCACCATGCCTTCCCTCAATATTCTCCTTTAAGTTCTAGGGTTCCTAAATTCACGTCAACGTTTCTCAGAACATACAAATCACGAAGGTTGGCAAATGCTAAATTATACTTTCTGACATTCATTGCAATAGTCCCGCATTCACACCAAATCAGGCTGTTGACTCACAAGGCTGAGGAAGCTGATGAACCAGGCAATAGGTGGCAGTAGCAAATCCTCAGAAGCATGCATTAGGCAGAGGCAACCCAAACACAGGATCCAGAGCAAGAGAACAAATGTTTTTGAAGTTGCCCAGGGCAGGTCAAAATGGCTAGCTGAGTCCTGGACCAGGACGGTTTATAGCTACCTGAGTCAGAGTTGGTGTTTGTCACTGGGTCACTCAGCTTTAGTCTTCTGGCTATTTTATCAGGAAGCAAGGGGGTGACCTGTGGGGGCACAGAGATGGTGCTTTATGCAAGTCCGTGGCTTTGGTGGAGTATTGTTTTTGATTTCTAATGTCAAAAGGTTAAGTAGAGGATATGCTGTTCACTTCTGCACACATCAGGCAGACAAGAACTTGTCGTAGCCAGTTCCCCAGTGAATCCAGCCAACTGTTTTTCTCAATTAAGCAGGTAGGTGTCACTTTGCCTATTAAGGGAACAGCTTAGAAGTGGAAATTAGATCACATTTTTACACCAATCTCAAAGATGACAGTTAATCTACAGCCCATACCCCTAAAGAAAAAGGGGATGGTGACTTGAGTCATGCCTTCTAATAGGGTGGATGGACTCAAGATATGTCCCTCCTTACTCCTGACTCACTAGCATAATGGACAACCCACTCCTCAATGGCTCTCTGACCATAGGATAGAATTACAATGCATCAAAACATGGAGGACTCTGGCTAAAAGGGTCCTACTAAGTGATAAATTTTGCCACAAAGCATAAGACAACAGTATGCATTCTCAATTGCATTTGTAAAGAGGCAATATAACTATATCTTGAGAATAAAATAGGACAGAACTCATCTCTCAATTTGGGCACTATTGACATCTGGGGACTTGATAATTCTTTTGGGGTTTCTGGTGAAAACGGGGTGGTAGTGAAAGGGAATGGATTCCCCATGACTGTGGGCTGTTTAGCAGCATCATTAAACTCTACGTACCAGATGCCAGGAACATCTCTTCTGCACCGTGTACAAGTGTCCTCAGGCTTTACCAACTGTCTCTGGAGAGCAAAGTCCTCTCTGGTTTGGACCTCCCATTCTGGACAAGTAGCAGATGTTATGACTGGCCTCCTTCCAGCCCAGACCTAGAATTAAGAGGGGTGTTGGTGGCCTGGTGGAGATTAAGTGAAATTCTCCCTTGGAGTAGGTATTCTCTGCAGGCCCCTTTTACCCTATGAGAGGTGGCATTTATGCCAGGAATGCTTTACTTTTACAGGTCCACGTAGTTCAGTAGCAGGAAGAAATGTTGCCTTCCATGTGGGAGGTACAGGTTAAGTTTCCAATCAATGCACCGCCTGTGAAGCCAACCCCTCTCCATCAGTCTACTTCTTAAAATAAGCCAATGAACCCCCGGCACATCACAAGTGGCCTGATCTCCTTGTGCCCCTGAAGATGGCACAGTTGGGCAGGCTTCGTTTCACTATGCACGGATTCACCGGAGGTGAGGTCGACCCCAGGGCAAGTACGACAGATTTACTCCTACGGTGGCGGTTCAAGACTTTGGCTTTTGTGGAAGCCCAAAATACATTTTCAGGATCCACACAAGGAATTAGCCTCTAGTGATTTCCCTCTAACTATAATTGAGGGATGGGAGTAACCAGGTGATCAGAGAATATTATAGAGACACCCAGAGTAGATTAAAAGGATGGCTCTGATGTGAACAGTTAAAACCTTGTCGTATGATCTCCCTTTGATACACTTTGTGCTTGATCTAGTTTTTAATATTTTCTGTCTTTTCTTTTCCATATGGGGGTTTATGTCTGTGGTATTTTGTCATCTCTGTGGTATTTGGTAGCTTTCTTGCCTCTATTGTATATGTTTTTCGGTATAGGAAAGCCAGGATGGATGAATCTACAGAGGCACGAACTGGAATTGTTCCTGTGGGGGACAGCAGTGGAGGATGGGGAGGAATGGGGAGCTGAGGTCAAGAAGTACAAGAAGGAAGAAATTGTTTTGAAATTGATTGCGGTAGCGATTGTCCAACACTGCTTGATATGACTGAACTATGGTGTTGTGTGATGTCTGGATTAGGCCCAAATAGAATAGTTAGAAAGAAAAGAAAAGGCTTTGGTTTTTAAAACTAACCATGGAAGACTTGAGCCCTCTTCTCTTTTTATTAAACAGACAACAATAACAGCACAAAGAAGATCATTTCCCATCCTTGATTCCTATTAATTTCGAATAAGAAGCTAAGGCCCAACATACTCGTGGCTTCAATTGAGTTAAATTTGCTTTTCTTCCCACGTAAGGAGAGGCTTTCTCCCTCCCTCTCACAGGCCCACCCATGGTCCCAGGCTCTTTCAGAGACTTCAGTGGGGAGCCGACAACCAGGACCGTCATAGCCTCCTCTCACCCATCCTTACTGCTGTTCAAAACCTTGGCATGGGTTTCCCTCCCAGGGAGGCAGCACCTCATCCACAGACCCCAGATTTCTGATGTCAAACTTCTTTTGTTGTTCTTGTTATTAGGTGTGGTACTTTCAGTTTCAATGCATAGCAACACTATGTGCAACGGAGGGAACACCGCCTCATCCATCCTCATCCTCACAACGGTTGTTATGCTTGAGCCCATTGTTGTAGCCACTGTGTCAATCCACAATAGTGAGCCTTCCTCTTTTTCACTGCCCCACTGCTTTACCAAGCATGTCTATCTCTGGGACTGGTTTCTCCTATTAACATATCCAAAGTACATGGACAAAATCTCTCCATTCTTGCCTCTAAAGAACATTCTGTTTATACTTTTTCCCAAGATGGATTATTTTGTTCTTTTGGCAGTCTATGGTACTTTGATTATTCTTTGCCAGCACCATAATTCAAATGCAAGCTTCTGTATCATCTTAGCATAATCACACTTCCTTTTGTCAAACTCAAAGAACCTCTCTCTATCTCTGCAGCATGGACTGTGTTATTTCCCCAGTGGTTTTATTTATGCCTCTCTGTTTTCCTTATAGGAGCCTGATAGATGATGGCTTCCATATTGGGCTGCTAACCACAAGGTTAGTAGTTCGAAACTGTAAGTTCCCTGGAGGCGGGTATGAGGATTTTTAATCCTGTAAAGAAACCCATAGTTCTACCCTGTCCTAGAGGGTCTCCATAAGTCAAAACTGACTCTATGGCACTGAGTTTGTTGTTTGGGGGTTTTATTTTCCTTGCAAACCAGTTACCTGTCTTTTAAGGAGCCCCTGGGTGGATTTGAACTGTCAACTTTTCTGTCAGCTGACGATTTTAACCATTTGCACCACCCAGGGATTCCTATACTTTCCTTGCATCCACTTTTTATTTCTTAAAACTTAAGAGGTGCTGTTTCTTCTTTGGCATGCAAAAGACAATGGTCCATCCTCATCATTTCCTTTCCCCGGCCATTTGACTTACCCTGTCAGGAAGTCCGAGGAAGTCCCTTTACCTGGCTTCACTTCTTTCTCTCTCTCCAAGCATCCTCTAGTGTCCACACTCCGCCCCTGTGGGATGTGATTTTCCACAGCCCCACATTGGGTAGCTAGGTCTAGTTCAGCCACTGAGACAAGCTCCATTGTCCCAATAAGGCTGATTTCTTTTTAATCACTATCTGGCTCCTGGGACTATTTTTCAATTGGTTCAAAACCCACAGAGGAACAAGTATGATTAATTAGTTGCCTCAAACTCAACACAAAGGCCCAAGGACTCTCAGAACATTGTTTTGTTTTCTGTCAACCTTGAATAACATGAAAGGCATTGAACCAAGATTGATCCCCAAATTGAATAGTGCTTTCTTTGCATGATTCAGTAATTCTGCATGTGTTTGCCTGCTGCCTGAGCATTCGTTGTCCATACCTCTCTTGAAGCTGCTACCTCACTGAACCGACGGTAAGTCCCACTCTCAGCTCTAAGTGCTATGTTGGGTTCAGAGTTCAGCATGTGTGTGCTGAAGGATTGATTGGAAAAGGACATACCTCTCTCAGCTCCGCCCATTTGGGCCATCTTTGACTTGGTCAAATGTCACGCTTGGCAGCAGACAATATGATAAGAACGGATTTGGGGATGGAAAACACCCCCATCTAAATGTTAGATGTTCTATAGGAGCAAAATATTTTTTTTAAACATAAAGTAAGCCTCAGTTAACCTGCAAAAGCCTAAAGATATAAGCAGACATACACGCACATGTACAGTGGCTCTAAAAGGGTGTTAAGGTAGTCTTTCTTTTTTTAACTTGACTGGTATTATTCATTCATTGGAAACCTTTACACAATACCCTTGTACTGTTTGACCCTTGGCAAATCTCTCATTTCCTCTGAGTCTATAAAATTAGAGTGTTTCCGTTAGTGATATCGACCCTCCCTGCTATTTCAAACATACAACCAGCTCTATGGCTCAAGTGTATTCTTAGTCCAGTATCGAAGAGGTGAAGGTGCAAACAGCTACACTTCTTTCTACCGATTGTGGCCTGCTGAAGCCTCCAGATAGTCTTTTCCTGTTTGCAGGTACATAGAAGATCCAGCGGCTGTTAACCGAGCCATCAAATACCTATCAGAGGAGTCCCCGCTGAATTTTTGAATCCACATGAGCAGTTCAGACCCAGCAGGAGACAGCTCAAATGGATGATCCGAGAGCGGTCAGGGGAGCTGACCAAGGAGCACTCTTGATCATCAAAATGAACAAAGGTGTTCTTTTCATCGAGCTCTCAGAAAGAAATCTAACCCGTGGGTGTTTTTGGAGGCACATCCTCTGGCCCGAGTCTCATTCATTCTCACCTTCGGCTTTTCTACCCTCCTTGATCTGGCAGCTTGCCACCTTGGGGGTGGGGGATGGAGTGAGCTGCCTTGGGTTATAAAGTGTCAGGCACTGCATTTAAATATTACTCACCCAGAGCAGTTCAAGGTGCAGGTCAGCCCAAAGTATTAAGTTAAATACATTGGGAAATACATTATCTTTTGAGTCACAGGGGTACAGTTCCGTGAACAGCAATAGGATTTCCTAGTTGATGTATGACTCCACAAGAGGTGATAGCTCACCTGCCCTAGGAATAATGGCAATAATCCCCTCCATTGGAATTCCACTCTCGGGTCCACGGAGGATTTTTACATCCATTATGTCCTAGGACTTCCTCAGGGGAGTCAGCAAAGCCCAGAAGACAGCGCACACAAAGCCAGGGAGACATAGACTCAGGGCCTACTCTCCCCATTGAGCATGCTATGTCAATTTAGGAAAGGCACAGGGTCTCTCAGTGTGGGAAACAGAAAGCTGTCTCCCAAGTCATCTCCCCCAAATATATGTTAGACTGAGGACACTGCTTGCAGCTAATGATAAATGATGGTCAAGTTACCTCCCTGAAGGCAGTCAGTCAGCTGCCAGACTACTGTCTGGTCCACACCACAGGTAGGGCCCACCCCCTGATGTTAAGGACAATGGGCTACTTCTCTCTAAAGGTTTGCGATCATTAGTCTGGTCCCTGTAGGTGGGCTTTACACCCTCCTGATAATGGTTTCAATGGAGATCCAGAGAACAGGTCAAACCTGCTCAGTGACATCCAAAGTTAGGCTGCCATCCTGAATCTAGGATCCACCTTTCTTGTCACATGTATACCCCCAATCCCTCCTCTTCCTTTGGGTGTATACCCCAAGATTGTCCCCCTCCCATTGCTGTATTATCTATAGTACAACCCCTTCCTCTGACGTATGTATTTACCTGTAATTAGGGGGCTTGCATGCCCTTCAAAAGTATAGAAGCCTGGGTTAGTAAATAAGATCCCCCTTGCCGCTCTCAGCTTTACCCATACTCGCTCCCTGTTCCCTTTCCCTTTGTCCTCATTCCTCTCCCCCTCTCTCTTGCCCTCAGGGGCGGAGGTGAGCATGCTACCATGACATGTGTCTGACTCAATTATTTCGATCTCTCATCTATCCCTCATGCTCTCCATAGCTTTAGTATAATCTCTAAGTATATTAACCATACAATTGCGCTTACTGAACCCGTGATTAGTTGTTGGGGGCTCGCCTTTACCCCCACCTCTCAGAGCCTTAATTCAGTAATTATAATTTTCAAATGCCAGTAATATCTGCCTACAAGGTATCGAGGATCTAAAACAACCTTTCAAAATTAGGGGTCATAGGAAATATCCAGTTAGAACCGCTCTGTCCAAGGAGGAAGGAAGACCACAGAAGAACGGATACAATCTGAACTATGGTGTTGGCAAATATTATTAATGTAACACAGACTGCCAAAGAACAGAAGGATATGTCTTGGAGGAGCCAGAATGCCCCAGACTAGTTAGGCTGACCAGAGAGTAGCGAGCAGTGAGTGTGTGGAGGGTGTAAGCAGGAGGGAAAGGGCTTCCAATAGGAAGGCTAGCGAGTGGTGGCAAACTGGGGTGCGCACGACCAATCAAAGGCTTTCAAAATTCAAAAATTTTAGAAACATTACACCCCTGGTAAAACACAACTGTGGGTTAAACTGGCTTGTATGGAAGGCCAGTTTGTAACTCTAGTTTAAATAAACTTCTAGCAGTGTCGGTACTCAATCTCAAAATGGGGGCAAATTAGCACGTTGACATATGTGTGTGATTTAAAACTTTGGACACTGTTTGGGGGGAAGTAAATTGAAAAAGAAAACTCTTAAGAAAAGGTATTTTGTACCTTGAATTAATCAATTCAGGCAGTGATGTCAGTATGTTTTTAAAAATATTGGGCTAAATGAAACAAGTTTTAAAATACCTTCTTTCATATTTATTTGTGAAAACTTGGTGAGAATGAGAGTTAATCACAACTAAGTTTTATTCTTTTAGTAACAGAAATGATAGAAATGCACACCATGTGCATTTGAGTGCCCATAAATGACTGCAAAAGGGACAAACGGATCTGTCTTGGATGAAGCATGGCCAGTGTGCTCCTCAGAGGCAAAGATGGCAAGACTTTGGCTTACAGACTTTGGACATTGTGTCAGGAGAGGTCAGTCCCTGGAGAAGGACATCACGTTTAATAGCGCGGAAGGATGGTGAAAAAGAGGAAGGTTCTTGGCAAGATGCAGTGACGCAGTGGCTGCGTCCATGGGCGCAGGCAGAGAAACAATTGTGAGGATGGCGCAGGACTGGGCAGTGTTTCATTCTGTCGTCTCTATGGGTAGAAGCCCCCTCGATGGGACCCAGCAACAACAAACATCTTTCTGGTCTTTTTCTTTCAGCCCAAATCCTTCTGACATCAGGAATAATATCCCTGATGCCATGTCCTTGTCTGAATTCGAGCTTGACTTTCTGAATTTCTGGGAGTTGTCGGGTGAGGTACTGTTGCAGATAGTTTTAAATTTTCTTCAGCAAAATTGTGCTTATAGTTGATGTTAATGATAATGATGAATGGTTTCTGCATTCTCTTAAATCATCTTTCTCTGGAATGTCTACAAACATGCATCTCTCCAGTCAGCAAAGGTAAGCAGATAAAGCACTTCCATTCATGCAATTTTTATATCTTCTTTCAGTAACTAATTTTATGGAATTTTAAAACCCTTTGCCTCCAGTTTACACCCTTCACTGCACTCACTAGTCTCTCCCACATTGGGAAAACATTCTCCCCATGGACTTTTAAGAAGGGTTAAATGAACATTAAACAGCGTATGATACATTTGCCTAATATAAAGCGTTGTGTATACACATTGAGATTTTCGAAGCAACATTTAAATACTCATGAATATTTATACTCAACCACTGATGTTTTATCCTTGTCCTGAGATGGTGCATAAAAACACCATGCTATGTCACCTTCTAAAGTCACCCTCTTAGTATCTATGGAATTTTACTGTATTTTACAGAGTTTGGAGAGTGGCCTGGGGGTGGGGGGTGGGGGGTCTACTATGAGATTAAAACTAATGGCTCTTTCCATAAAAAGCGATCCTCCTCTTCTTACATGATAATCAAACTAGACTCAGGACCCTTCAGCTTAGGAGTTCATTTCCTAGTTCCTCTCGTCAGTAGGGATAGCTGAGGCTCCATGTATTCATAGAACGTGAGTGGAAACATGGAGCTGTAACTTCTGGGTCAGCATCTTAACATGAAATAAGATTGTCCTCTTCCTCCCTTCCTTCTGTATTTCCTCCTGGCTGGAATATGCATATAATACCAAAATAAACAAACTCACTGCCATCGAGTCAACGCTGGCTCATAGGGACCACTCCATGGGTTGCTGAGACTACAACTGTTTACGGAAGTAGAAAGCCCAGTCTTTCTGCCTCAAAGCTGCTGATGGTTTCCCCGCCAACAATGGGGATCACAGCCCAACGTGTCACCATGGCACCACCAGGCCTGCTAAAGGGAGAATAGTCAACTCAGAGCCCCCGATGAGCTCTACACGTTGAGGAAGGCAGAGTAATAAGGTAAATATATATCAACCTTGAGTGTTCATACTCTGACAGTTGCTTAATGAAGAGACACGTTTTATCGCGTTTGAACAGGTTCTATCAGTCAAATGGAATTGTTAACTAAAACCTTCCCAGGCCACAGAACATTCTTTCTGGGATACTTCCAACTTGTCCCACCTACACTCCTGGGTGGTACGCATAGTTAAGGGTTAGACTTCTAGGCAAATGGTTGGGTTTTTAAATCCAACCAGTGGCATCTCAGAAAACAGGCCTGGTGATCAGTTCCGGAAGGCCACAACCTCAAAAACCACAGAGCAGTTCGTCCTGCTCATATGGGTTGCCACGGTGGGAACTGAGTGGACAGCGACTAACAATGATCATCCCTCACATGGTGACCCTTTCTCCTCCTGTCCTCCAGGAAAGCATAAGGCAACCTACTGCTGGAGCCTCCATAGTCTATATTCTCCTGGACCCCTATTTGCTACCAAATTTACATAGAATAAATTTTGTGTGTCAACTTGGTTTGGCTGTGTTGCCCAATTGTTGAGTAAAACATTAGCTGCTATCGTGGCGTAGGCGTGAAGTAATTACATGTGATGAAATGAGACAGCCCCCAGGAAAGTAGATTATTTTTCATAATGTAGGCGGGTGTCCATCAATCAGTTCAAGAACACACCGAGTGTATGTTCTTCCTCCAGGCTAGAAATGAACATTTTGTCACAATAAGCTCAACCTTCACTCTTCTTGCCTACAGAGTTGGGGATTGAAGTCTGCAGGAGGCTCAAACGGTCAGCTGCCCTGCAGATCTGGGAACTTCAGCAGCCCACCCCATCTCAATCATATAGATATGTATGGTTGTATTTATCACTGATTTGATTATGTATGGCTGTGGCTAATTGTGTTGCCCAGATGGCCACAACTAAGATGAACGCAATGTGCATCATCAGGAAACACTGCACCATCGTCACAGTTATTGCTCGGCTTGAGCCCATTGTTGCAGCCACTGCGTCAGTCCATCTGGTTGAGGGCCTCCCTTTCTTCCTGCTGACCCTCGACCACACATGATGGTTTTGTCAAGGGACGAGTCCTCCTGAGAACATGTCCAATTCACGTGACACAAAGTACAGCCAATCGGGCTGTACTTCTTCCAGGACAGATACGTTTGTTTTTCTGACAGCCCATGGTATATTTAATACTCTTTTCTGTATTCCAATCCAAATGTATCAATTCTTCTTTGGTCGTCTTTATTGCTGGTCCAGTTTCAACATGTGTACCAGGGAACTGACAATATCATGGCTTGGGTCAAATGCACCTTAGAGTTCCCAAAGTGACCTTTTGGTGTGTTTAAAAGAAAACAAAACAAACGTTAGCACATATTTCCCTAAAGCAATACATTATCTTGTTTCTGGACTGCTGCTTCCATGACAATCCACTCTCAAAATTTCCTCAGCAGGAAGTAGCTTCTGATCTCGATGGAGCCACACTTGGTTTCCCTGGCTTTCCTTCTCATGATGTCAGTATGGATCTCCCACAGTCTTATTGACCAGAATGACAATGGGAATGTCTGCAACTGAAATGTTACAGGTAATAAATCATCTGAATTGACGCCCTGGAAAGCAACCCTCCTGACCACTGCCATAAAGAGCACCCTGGTTTTCCCAACGCGGACTTGCTGCTTCTCTGCCCTGTCTTTTGGCATGGTCTCATCTCCAGGACCCAACTCTCTCAGATGTCAGAATTGTTGTAGATGCTTTTTATAGACAGACCAAAAGGCTACATTACAATTAGAAGATGAATGTTGTCCTTAATTAAAGATCAAAAGCGATGTGACCTTAGAAAGAACTGCAAGACAGACAATCTCCTCCAGGCCTGCATTTATCCCTAGACTCTATTTAACATTCTTATCGTCTCAGACTGGTTTCAGACCAGCAACTATAACCCTTGCTACCATCAGTTTAAATTTTGGTTCGCACACCAGGAAACATCACGCTGTGGCCACAAGCAATCCTGCAATTAGGAAAATCCTTCAACATTCAAGTGGGAATACGGTGTTTGCACAAATGAGGCACATTGGTATGCTGAATGGTAAATGTAACAGCAAAATAAAGTGACCAGCATAATAATGTATATCTCAACCTCAGTGACATGATAGCTGTTGTGAGCACCTTCTTTTAATTCACCAAATAGTCACCAAGTGCTTACACTCTACCAGCCACCGACTCTACCAGGTGCCAGGCATGCAGAGGTGACTAAGACAAGATCCCAAATTTCAGATAGTCTAATTTGGAAACCAAAGCCTGTAATTCTCTGTGCATAAAAT
This sequence comes from Echinops telfairi, assembly GCF_000313985.2. Classification (NCBI taxonomy): domain Eukaryota; kingdom Metazoa; phylum Chordata; class Mammalia; order Afrosoricida; family Tenrecidae; genus Echinops; species Echinops telfairi. The sequence continues at coordinate 74,894 of NW_022111371.1, forward strand.
GTTATAGGGAGCGTAAAGAAGGTTGCCAACCCTGTGTCTAGCACCAGTTTGGACAGGGTGTGTGAAATGTTCATATAGGCAACACCAACTTGTACCGTAAAGGATTAATCCCTGATCATCAGGTAGAGATAAAGAAACTCTGATGGCACACAGTGGTTGAGTGCTTGGCTGGGAAAAGTTAACAGTTCAAGCCAGCTCACCAGCTCTGAGAAAGACTTAGAGATTTGCTCCCATGAAGATTAAACAACCCCAATCCAAACCCACTTCCATGGAGTCAATTCTGATTCATATCAACCCTCTATCTAAATATTACAGTCTAGGAAACCAGTTGCATCAATGGGCTCAGGATTAAGAACAATGAAACACCAGGCGGTGTTTCATTCTGTTGGGCATAGGGTCTCTATGGGTCAGAACCAATGCAATGGCACCTGACAACAGGAAATGGCATGAAGGAGGTCTACTCCATCCTATAAGGCCATTAGCATCCTAGTGACATAGTAGATTAAGCATTTGTGCTAGCAACCATGAAGTCAGCAGTTCGCATCCACCAGCTGCTCCACAGGAGAAAGATGAGGTTTTCTATTCATGTAAAGATTTACAGTCTTACAGAAGCAGTTCTAATCCATCCTATAGGGCTTCCATGAGTCCAAATAAATTTAATGGCACTGAGTTTATAAGGTTATTATGAATCAGAATCAATTCAACAGCACACAAGCAGGCAGAAACGGATTGGCTAACAGAACAGGTAAACGTAATGACAAGGGTAAAGGCTATCCACTGAAGAAGAGTCATGATGTTTCAAAGGAAGAGAAGCAGCTGGTGATAAAGCTACAAGGTGTGGTTCTAAAATACTAATGCTGATGAGAACTCTCTGGAGAGATTATAGAAAATACCATACTGCCTCCACCAAGAATATTAAATCAGAATTTCTGCCAGTAAAGCTAGGCCTTGACACTTTGTAAATATTCCCAGGGACTTTGAATGTTCAGCTAAAGTTAAAGCCACCTGAGTCTGTAAAATGTGGTATGAACTGACACATAGCCACAGCTGTGGATTCAGGTACACCAACAATCACGAGGATGGCTCTGGAATCAACTTGAGGGCTGACGAGACACATGGATCTACGTCAGTGCCCTGAGCTGGAGGAGCCACATGGACCTACCCTGATGCAACCAGACCTCTGAAGCTGGAGAAGCCACATAGAGACCCCTGCCAGCACTGAGATGTTTCTAATGCCACTGGATCCAAAGACTTCCTACCCACTGGCCTGTGATCATCCTGCATTCGGCATCATTACATGTATTTTGTGAGTCTGAAGAGGACTTTATAGATTGGTATTGGACATATAGTTTAGTATCAGACTTATGGACTTGAACTGGACTGGGTTGGGATGCTTTCTCAGAGTTCAATTGCTCTTCTGTATAAATCTCTTTTTTATACAGATGTGTGTCCATGGGTTTGTTTCTCTAGTCTATGCAGACTAACACAGGGACTATACATTGAGGAATCTTCCACCCAGTAAATTTAGAGTAGTTGATCGTGACCAGTACACTGAGATTCCAGGAGCTAAGCAATTCTTGAATGTTATTAAGGCTCCATGCTTTGATTTTAACAACGTAACTTTCATTTGATTCAATCTTCCAAACGATTATTTAACCTTGCTAAATAAGCTTAACTCATGTGTTGTTTTCTAAATCATGAGTTTTATGTTACTTATATTAGAGGCTCAGTGCCAGTGTTTGGACTGAACAGAGGTCAAAGAAATGACTCTTTTTTTGACTCATAGCACTGGCTACTCATTACAATATTAATAGTTACCCATGCAAAGTCTTCAGTGACATCCCGCCAGCATATGCAAATAGGCATTGAGGAAAATGGAAATGTATGTAAATGACATGGAAGTTCTCCTGGCCAATTAACATCACAAATCCTACTTACCTTCCACTTTTAATTTAAGTAATCTTTCCATTAGGAGGACCACTTATGAAGTTAATCTGGGAAGAAATCACATCATGTCAATTAAAATGGTGTGACAGTGAGACCACCCTCAATTGGAAACTCTTAACAGATGTCTTAATTAAGCTTCTCCATGGCGGGGTGACCAAAGGCATTCTGAGAAAGTCATTTGCAAGTCTACATCTGAGGGATATCTTCTCCTTCAAACATTTTCTTCTTTTTCTTCCTTCTGTTTAAATCCTAGCTATCTCAAAGATTTTCTTTGTGCATCCCCCCCACCAAAAAAAAGAGACTTGATTCTTTTTCATTTTTCTTCCTACTGTCAAAGCATTCCTAAGGGAATAGTCTACTCTAGGCATCAGGGCACTACAAGGTTCAATTTATTTGAAGTCTTTTGTTTTATCTTGAAGATTCATTTAAAATTTGCCTTCTCCTCACTATAAGATGTAGGCTTATTTTAGTTTAAATGATTTGCTTAAGGTCATACTCCAGCGAGTAAAAGTTAAGCCATGTCACTCTACAGAATAGAGTTAGAGATATCGCTTAGTGTAAAGAGAGCATTAGAAGCATTCAGATCTGAGTTCAAAACTTTAGGATGCTCAGCATGGGCCTTGGGCTAGTGATTTAAATAGACTCTGGGCTCCCAAAAGCAACCATTTCTGCCTGGTCTGCTCTCCTTCTCTATCCAAGTAGAACAGTTCCATCGGGTTTCATAGGCTGTCGTCTACTTAGGAGCAGATGACCAACTCTTGCCTTCCACATCTCGCTAACGTAAGCTCCGACATCCAATCTTTGGTGAGCAACTGAGTATTGAACCATGTGTCACCAGAGTTCCTTTAAACACTCACACTGAAAAAAAACTCAAACTCACTGCCATGAAGTCAAGTTCAACCATCTATACCAGGGAGGAGCCTGCTATGTGTTTCTAAGACTGCAAATCTTTGGGGGTGTAGGAAGTCTTACTTTCCTCCCATGGAGCAACTGCTGGCTGACCTTGTGGTTAACAGCCCAACAGGTAACTACTGTACCTCCAAGGTCTCCTTTTGAGACAGTCATACAAAATCAAATCAGCCCACTGCCATTGAGTGGATTCCAACTCATTGCGACCTTCTAGGACAAGGTGCGACTCCTGCTATGGGTTTCCAAAAATGTAACGCTCTATAGGAGTAGAAAGCCTTGTCTTTCTCTCTTGGAGAATCCGGTGGTTCTGAAGTACCCCACCTTGCAGTTCACTGCCCAATGGGGAGCCACTATGCTGCCAAGTCTCCTGCTTTAAAACAGCTATAGACAGTACTAATGAAAGGAGTGTGATTAATAAGTGCAGGTGGAGTTTGATCCAACATCATCATTTTTTGACAACTGTTTTTTTTTTTCTGACCCATTTTTTTAAAATCATTTTATTGGGGCTCATATAATACATCACAATACATAGATCAATTGTGTAAAGCACACCTATACATTTGTTGCCCTCATCATTCCCAAAATTCGCTTTCCTCTTGGGTTTCCAGAATCAGCTCATTTTCCTTTTTTCCCCTCCCCCTCCTTTCCTCCTCCGCCTCCCCCATGCACCCTTAATAATTTATAAATTATTATTATATCTTATCTTACACTGCCCGGCATCTCCCTTCACCCACCCCTCTGCTGCCCATCCCCCAGAGAGGAGGTTATATGTAGATCCCTGTGATCAATTCCCCCTTTCTACCCCACCCAAACGCAGGGAATCTGGGACAGATGAACCCCTCAGGACCAGGGGTGACAGTGGCAACTGTTTTTGTCATTGTTAATTGCTGTCAAGTTAGTTCCAACTCAGGACCACCTTATCTTTAATGTGACACAATGGTGCCTGTGCCCGTGCCATCTTCCTTATTGTCTTATGCTTGAGGCCATTATAGGAGGTAGTGTGTCAACCCATTGCATTGACGGCGTTCATTGTCATCACAGACCTCTGCTCTATCAACCACAACAGCCTTTCTAAAGAGGGTTTTTCCTGACGATGTGTCCAAAGTAAATGAGACAAGGACCCCCCTCCTCGCTCCTAAGGAGCATTCTTATATACCCTATTTAGAGCTGACGACTTTGATATTTGCTATAAAGTGAACTATGACTTTTGTATTCATGGTCTTTGTAAGTCCTACTTTTACATGCATATGAGACAACTGAAAAAAACAAAAGACAAAAAACCATAGCTTGGATCAGGCACACTTTAATCCTTAAAGTAACATCCTTGCTTTTCAACACTTTAAAGAGACCTTTTAGCTATAGTTAATGTAGTTATGGCTTTTCTAGCCTGAATCCCTTATGTGGTTTATTGTAATTCTGGACTTTATATGCCTGTGGTTATAGGCCTATTTTGGAAGGCATTCCCTACTAACAAACAGGAATAGGTTGGGACTAAGAGGTGACTTTGGAGAGGTGTGAACCAAGCCACACTCTGTTTCCTTGATTGCAACTTTAAGATGGCACCTTAAAACCAGACATGAACCAGGTCACACTCCTTCTTATCCTTGGATATATAACGGTGCCACCATACAATTCCACTTCCATTCATCGTCTCACCTGGAAAGGCAGACCTCTAATTTCCTCACTGAGATTTGGGAAAAGCCAGAAGATTCCCCTGAAGCTTTGGGCCATTTTTTGATCTCCATCTTTGGAGCCCACATTTGACTCACCTCTGGCTCTGAACCCTGCATTTGGCTTGCCTCTCTGCCTGACCAAGCATTTTGGACTGAGCACCACCCCGAGAGAACTTTCCTCAAAGTTTTGTGAGTTTCTGTGGGACATTGCTGTGAATCGCACAACCCAGGGACATGGAATATACTCTAGAGAGAAGTACTGGTGTAATGGAGCGAAGAGGCATTTTGTAGTTAGACAACTGGGACATCTTCAATCTCCAACTCCTTGGAACTAATCTGGTATTAATTCTCTCAAAAGAAATTATTACCACAGTCTATGAAGCAAATTTACCAAGTGCAACGAGTTCTTTGATCTCTTGACTGCTGTTTCTGTGAGCACTAATTGTGGATCCAAGCAAGATGAAATCTTTGACTACTTTACTCTTCTCTCTATTTATCATAATGTTACTTTTTGGTCCAGTTGTGAGGACTTTGGTCTTCTTTACATTGCGTTGTAATCCATACTGAAAGTTAGGATCCTTGATCTTCATCAGCAAGATCTACAAGTCCTCCTCACTTTCAGCAACCAAGGTTGTGTCATCTGCACATTGCAGGTTGTTCATAAACCTTCCTCCAATCCTGATACCACATTCTTCTTCGTATAAACCAACTTCTCTGATAATTTGCTCAGGACACAGATTGAATAATTAGGGTGAGAGGACACAACCTTGTTGCACACCTCTGATTTTAAACCATGCAGTATTCCCTTGTTCTGTTCACACAACTACTTCTAGATCTATAGACAGGTTCCATGGGAGAACCATGAAGTACTGTGGAAGTCCCATCTTCTCAAGGCTATCCATAGTTTGTTATGAACCAGTCTAATACCTTTGCACAAAATCACAATGTGTACTCAAATATATTGATGACAAGGAAGATGATGTTTGTCATGTTTGACATAACACTCTGCAATCCCTCTTCAAATAAACTTGATTCCCAAAGATTTTGCACTGACTTCAGCTATATCTAGTATAAGTATTTCAGGCTTGTTTATGCCTAGATTTGAAAACTTCGGTGTTTGAGATTTTTGTCTCCTATCAGACATAGGAGAGGCTCAACTGTGCCTTTGGTTGAGCACTCATACCCAAAACAAGTGTTTTTCAAAGGATCTCCTGGGCATTCAGCAGCCAGAGTAGGAAGCACTAAGTCAGGAGACCATGTAAATCAGGTGAAAACTAGAGAGAGATGAGAATAGACTGGGATCCAGACAGAGAGAAAATTATAGTAGATTAAAAAGACAGATCTGATTTGAATGGTTCAAACCTTGTCATTTGATCTCGCTTTGGATGCACTTTGAGCTTGGTTTAGATTTTAATATTTTCTGGGATATTTTTCTGTTTGTATGTTTGTTTCTTGGTTGGGCTTATCTACGCTGTATTTTGTTATTGTTGGTAGTGTTCTTGATTCTGTGTTATGTATCTTTCTATGTTTTCCAGTATATGATTCTATTGAGACAATAGCTAGACTAAGGGTTCCTGGGGGTATGCGGTGGAGCAGGGGGAGAGAGGACATAATGGGGATCCAAGATCAAGGAGTGCAATGGAAAGTGATTGTGGTAGCAATTGTGCAACACTGCTTGATATGACTGAACTTTTGAATGAAATGACGTCTGGATTTACCCTAATAAAATGATTTTGGGGGAAAAAAAGATAATGCAATCTTCCACAGGCCTGTCAGCAGGGGGTGGGGCAGCGCAGGGGACGGAGCTTGGTAGAATAAAGAATATCATGGACTTCGGAGGCTTAGATCTAAATTCAAATCAGTTTTATCGCTTACCTTGTGATGTAAAGCAAATTTATGTAATCTCTCTAAACCTCAATTTCTTAATCTGCAAAGCGGAGATGAGAAAGCCTGGTTGGTCGAGCGGCCTTAATGAACAGGATGTCTGAGCTAACGTCTGATTTCCGCACAATCACGGATGCACAGCATACGCTCAGTTCTGTTCCTTTCCGTTTTTTCTCCCCAACGACACATGAAGTAAGACCGTCTCCTTGCTCTCAGCCAGACCATCCAATGCCCCTGCTACTAAATGAGAGTTTTATCGCTCCTTCCCAGATGTGGAATTATACTATTAGTATCATGCCTACTGTATCTTAATCCCTTTGCTAAGGTACCATGTTACCTTGAATTTCTACAGTATTCTGGCCCTCCTAGTCCTCTCCCAGCTTGCTACAAAGTTATGAGTCCATCCTTTTCCAATGCCCTTGTTCTAGTAATAACCTTCTTTCAGAAGAACATCTCTATCCCTCTCATGTCCTCACATTGTAGTATTTCTAAATCAACTGGGTATCTGTTTACAGTTACTCGGTCTCTTTATACTGTTGTGCCAATCCATGTAAAATCTTCAGAGCTGTGTATGCATCCTCTTTTTGTGTGTTTGTAACATTTTGTTTTGGCAAATAAATTACTGGAGAAACAATACTTGAGACAAGGTTAAACGCATGTTTTAGCATCATCTGTCTGCGTACCAACTTCTTCTTATCTATTCATTCAAACCAACCAAATAGAACTTGTATTTATCACATTTTGACTTTGCCACATTATATACAGCACACAAGAGCAGCTTGGTGTCTTAAAATATAATTTTCAAGATTGATATCATTTCCAAGGATACATGTGAGCCTGGTGGACTGAAGCCCAGATGTGTAAGAGGAAACCTCAAAATTGAAATGTGTGAGTAGCTAATTGCACACTCTGTTACTGGTCTTTGAATATGTGGGGCTTCAAACAGGTGCTCAGAAACATCTGGGGGAGTATCAAGACTTTGCTGGATTTGATTTGCTTGTATAGTCTCTTGCGTATACACTCAGCAACAAAAAATATTTTTTAAGAGTTCACTTCAAAATGATTATTATTCCAAGAAAGACATAAAAAGATTAGAGAAACCCTCAACCAAACAAGAAACAAAACCAAAAGAACAACAGTTATTTCTGGAAAAACAATCTGAATCTTGCTTTTATCTTGTTCTATGCTATAGGTGACTGTTTAAACCCACCAGTCACTCTGTAGGGGAAAGATGAGGCTAGGGGCTCCCAAAAACTTTTACAGCCTCTGAGCAAGAAGTTTCTGAAACTTCTTGTTGCTAGGTCATGTTGAGTCAGTTCCAACCCATAGCAACCACCGTATGCACAACTGAATGAAACACCTGCACCATCCTTATCATTCTTCCTATGCTTGAGCCCATCCTTGCAGGCACAGTGTCAATCCATCTTGTTGAGGGCCTGCCTTCCTTTCCTTTTTTTAATTAAATAGGTCAAATATTGCTGTTCCACACAATATTTGACCTATTTATTAAAAAATACATTATGTACTTATCTGAAATTCAGATTAACTTGGCATTCTGCATTTTATTGATTAACCTTACTTTCATGGATGCACAATTGAGCAAAATGGAAATATTCTTGCAGCTTCCTGTACATAAGTGCTCCTCCTCATTCAACTACAAGTCTCCTGAGAGAAAGCACCATGTGCCCAATCGCAAATGTTCTATATGTTGGTATTTGTTGTGATTGTTAGTGACTCTTCAGTTAGACCCAACTCATCCTGGGCACACTGCAATGAAATGCTGCCTAATCCTGTAACCTTCCCAGATAGGCTGCAGGTCAGACCATTGTGATTCGTGGGGTTTTAATTGGTTGGTTTTCATAGATTGACTGCCAAACCTTTCTTCCTACACTTGTCTTTGGAAGTTCTACTGAAAGCTGTGCAGCCTCATAGCAGCATGCTCACTTCCACTGACAGATGGGTGGTGGCTACGCATGAGGAACACTGGCTATGAATGAAACCAGGTTTCATGGAAGGCAAGATTTTTATCACTGACCACCAATGGCTGACATGGATACTCAATAAGTATTTGTTCCCAAACGACAGATAAGAAGAGAAGGAAGTGAGGCAAAGAAAATGCTTTTAAAATCTATAATTTTATATTCTCCTTAACTTAGAAAACTAGGATTCTTTCTCATTCTGCCGCATTTCTGTTGTCAATGCCTTTTGATAGAGTAGCACAGTTCTTCTTTCAAGGAATCAGTTTGTGGGTGTATTTTTTTCATTACCTTCAGGAAATTTTTACTTGTGCATGATATTGAGATAGTTCAATAATTTCCACATTCTGTCAGATAATCTTTCTTTGGAATGGACTCCAATATTTATCTCTTCCAGTTAGTTGGCCAGGTAGTTGCCTTTCAAATTTCTTGGCATAGATGAGTAAGCACTGCCAACACAGCCTCTGTTCCCTGCTCTGTCAATTCCCGGGGCCTTGCCTTCACCGATGCCTTTAGTGCAGCGGGGACGTCCTCCTTGCATACTACTTGTGAAAAACAAGCATTGTCGTTCTTGTATCACTGTTGGGCTAACTTAGTTTCCTTTCAGACTGTGAGTTCGTCAAGGCAGCACTACATTTTTCTTAATTTTACTCCTACCCCATAGTGCCTTAAATAGAGGAAACATTCGATAAATGGCTAAAGAAAAAGCCTTAAATACCTAATAAAGCTTTTGGGTCCTTTAAACAGATCCTGGAGTCCTTGCTGTAGAATGATTACACTTTCAGCTTCTAATTTTAAAAAGGGGTGGTTTGAACCCCTCCTGAAGCTCTGCAGGAAAGTGATCCACTTTCGTAAGCATTACAGCCTAGAAAACCCTATGAGGAAATTCTACGCTATCATATGGGGTTGCTATGAGTTAGAATCAACTAGAAAGCATTCAACAAAAACAGCAACAAAGGGCAAATCCCAGACTGCTCTTGCAAAGAAGACAGCTGTGTTGTCTTAATTAATGTTCTACATTTGATCTCAGTGAGCTCTGATGGCCTGGTGGTTACACCTTGGGCTGCGAACTGCAAAGTCACCAGTGTCTCTTTAAGAGCTAGGTGAGGTCTACTCCCATGAAGAGTTACAGTATCAGAAACCCATAGGGGCAGTTCTGTCCTGTCATACAGGGTGGCTTTGATTCAGCATCTACTCCTTAGCAGTGTGTTGCTCCATTTTACCTCTCCAGGATCTACTATCCATGGTAGTTACATAACTTCAGGTCAACTTGAAGATATATGAAAGCGAAGGGGCGGAGTTGAGCCTGTCAATCAGATCACAGCCTGATGGTGACTCCTTGTGGGCTTGGCCTTCTCATAAGGAGGACCCTGGGAGCCTCTCCCGGTCCCCTCTCACGGCCTTTGCCATCCTTCTAGCAGACCTGGCTTTTCCCATAGCTCTGGAGATGTGTCCACCACCATTGGATCCACAAGACTTGGCATCCATTGGCCTGTGATACTCCTTCGTCCTGCACCATTGCATGTGGCTGCTTGAGTCTGAAAAGGGACTTATGGACTTGAGTTGGACTGAGCTGGGATGTTCTCTATATTATGTATGTTTTCTACATATATGATTACACATAGATTAATGTATTAGTCTGGGTACTTTGGAGAAACAAATCCACGGCGACTCACATATAAGAGAGACTTTTATGTAAAGAAAAGGTGCATCACGAAAACATCCCAACCCAATGCTGCCCAAGCCCACAAGTCCAACATTAACCCATTAACACAACACCAGTCCACAAAGTCCTCCACCTCACAAAACAGAGGCAATAATGCCGACTGCAGGAGGAAAGCTGAGTCCATGAACATGTAAGCATCTCAGCACTGGCAGGGGCCTCCACACGGCTGCTCCAGCATCCAGGGCTGCATCGGGATAGGTCCATGCGGCTTCTCCTTGGGGATGTCTTGTAGGAAGTCAATCTTGCAAGCTGAAGCAGGGAACTGCTAAGGCAGCTGCACCCAATACAACGATCACAAAACAAGAGACCCGAGAACTAGAAACTAGAGGCTTCACCACCCATTTATCCCTCCGCCTTTCAACCAGCACCACATGTGATTATCGGCCAGGCTGGCACAATTAACTAACTCAATGACTGTCACTGGATTTGTTTCTGTAGTCAACCAGGCCTAACACACTATCCATTCCAGCCAACGTCGACACAGAACCCACACATCAAAATATGGCTCCCAGGGTTTTGCCTCTCTCGAGAACTTGGCCTAATGCAGGGCTCTTCTCAATGAGGGCTCCTTCTTCACTTTTCCCCATAGAAGGTATCATCTTCTGTCTTAAGCTTAAGGCAGCTTAAGTGCAGATACAACAACGCTTAGATGTCAGAAGAAAAGACTACACATTGATCACTCTAAAGAAATCATTTTTTGTTGCGGTTAGGTACCGTGGGGTTGGTCGGGACCCACAGTGACCCTATGCACAACAGAAGCAAACACTGCTCCATCCTCACATCCTGTTCCTATACCTGAGCCCATCATTGCAGCCACGATGTCAATCCATCTCCTTGAGGACTGTGTTAGGCTGAGTTGACTAGAGAAACAAATCCAGAGACACCCATATATGTGTAAGAACGAGTTTTACATCAAAAAGCTTTATATATTAGGAAAAGATCCCAACCCAGTCCAACTCAAGTCCGTCCATCCTAGACTAGTCCATGAGTGCCTCTTCAGGTTGACACAGTCACAAACAATGACGCAGAATGCAGAAACAGCACAGGTTGGTGGGTACAGCCAGATGGCAGTGGATGCATCTAGATCCCTGGCAACAACCAGGGTCAGCCAGCAGGAAGGTGATGTTAAAGAGAGGTTCCCATGATCCTCCTTATGAGAAGTCCACAGCTACAAGGAGTCACCATCAGGCTGTGACCTGATTGACAGGTTGAATACCACCCCGACACTTTTATATATCTTCAAATTGACATGAAATTATGTAACTACAACAAGGGCCTTCCTTTTTTACACTGCCCCTCTATTTTACCAAGCATGATGTTCTTCTCCACGGACTGGATGTTTCATTCCGACAGACCATGTGTTAGAAGAGGACAACAGCCTTGGTCAAGCAGAGGGTCAGGACCAAATGGGCCCTCCATGAGATGGACCAATTGGCACAACAGCTACTACAGTGAACTTGAATCTATCAATCACTGTGAGGATGGCACAGGGCCAGGCAATGTTTGTTCTGCTAAACAGACAGTTTCCAGCAGTCAGAGCCAACTTGACACTAACACCCATAAATGAATGTCAGCTGTTAAAGTGTGCGGAAAATAAATAACAGGTTTTCTTGGGTTTTGCACTCTCCGGTTAGGTTCCTAGAACCTCTGTGAGTCTCAATTTCCTCCTTAGCAAAGTTAGAACAGCTTCTTCTCTTCCTACCTTAATCATCACTCTGCTTGTCCCAGCCCTTCAGAGCTGAGGGTTATTATTGGCAAGTCTTCTCTCTCGATTCTGCAGCAGATCAGCGTTGTGGAGGGAGGTCTGCCTGCAGGTAGAGTCTACATGTCATCTACTGATCTGGCAGTCACTAGCCAAATGGTTGTTATGGCTATAGTGAGTCCCTGAGAACGAATTCCTAAATCATTAGATTGAGCATCATCTCAGCAGCTCCTTTGTAGATACTCAGTTTATAAGAATGGGCTTCGTAACAGGTAAGATACATACGGCTCATCTTTGCGCAAGCTCAGAAAATCTTCTTAGTTACATCAAGGTTCTCTCTCTAGAGATTAAACCCTGATCCCACCAATTCTTTTCTATGACAATCTCAAACCCAAAGGAGTCCCTAGGACGGAGACATTACTCCACTGCAGAGATGTAGGATAGACTCAAATATCACTCGGTTCAAGTCTTGGTCTCTTCCTTCCCTGAAAGTTTTCCTGAACAAATCACCCCTCTGGCTCTTTGTGTCCTGAGCTGAAATGAGATGCGTCACAGATCACAGAGTGGTTACTGGGAGTACATCAAGTAAATCTCTCACCACAGTTCTAGACTAGAAAGGCATTCTGCACATATGAGTTCCCTTCTTTTACCTTTGAGAAAGGCAAGCTACTCTCTACCCTGTCCCCACATCCTATCCCATGTTCTGAAGCACAACTTCTTGTATCCAAAGTTTGCTGGGCCTTTGAGAACACTGAAGTTGACTCTTCTGCTCACCCTTCTTAGAACCCCATCTAGTAGCCTTGTGGATTGCACCTAGGCTCAGAAGACCTTTGGGTGTGGTTCCTGCTACTGCTGGAATTTTATGGTAAATAAGGATAGGATGTGTGAGGTTGGAATGCATATTTTAAAGCACTGCACCAAATAAGAGGCATGATCTTATTCTACATAATTGTTACTCCTGCAGATGAAGCAGAGAAATGTCCACTTATCACCAGCTCCTGGGTCCATTGTAACATGCCCTTTTCTAATAATTTACCTCATGCAATCTCTACAGCCAGCTAGCCAATTAAAAAAAGGGGCATTGAGGCTCCAATCATTCCATGACTGGATTCACATGGAAGATTTGAGTGAAGGAAAAATAAAATTAGTCTCACGGTATAGATCAAGCTCTTTGAACTGGGCCATACTACCTACCCAGGTCCCTTTCTTCTTGGTGGTGGTGGCAGGCAAGTGGGCCCCTGAGTTATGACAACCCCATACATACCAGATCAAAGTACTTGCCAGTGCCAAACCAGCCCCATGAACCCTTTGCAGATGAGACCATTTTGTGAACCATCGGGTTTTCATGGAGCCCTGGTAGCATAGTGGCTATGCATTGCACTATAACCCACAAGGTCCACAGTTCGAAACAACCAGCCCCTCCTTGGGAGACAGATGGGACTTTCTACTCTCATAAACAGTTAAAATCTTGGAAACTCACTGGGGCAGTTCTACCCTGACCTATAAAGTCACTATGAGTCAGTATTGACTCCAGGGCAATGTTCATTTACTGATTTTTAAAATAGATTTCCAGGCCTTTCTTCCTAGTCCATTTTAGTCTCAGAGCACCACCGGAACATGTTCCATAACACAGTGACTGCAAGCCTGCCCAACAACGGTAGTGGCTCCGCATGAGGAGTATTGCCTGAGACTCTAACCCAGGCCTGCTCTGTGGAAGGTGAGAGAGCTGCCACTGAACTGCCAAGGTGCCCAAAGTGTATTTAATAGACCAAGGATTGTTCCAGAAATCCCATCAGAGGGACTCTCTCCATCAATAAGAAATGAGTTGTTGTTTATTTCTTAAGGGAAAAACTAGGAATGAATACTAGCTCATGTGAACAGCAATGCCTTGGAAAAAATCCCACAAACTCACTGCCCCTATATAGGCAATGCCAACTCACAGTGACCCTGTAGGCCAGAGGAGACCTGTCCCTGTGGTTCTTCAAGACTGTAACTCTCCGTGGGAGTAGAAAGCCTATCTTTCTGCTGCAGAGTGGCTGGTTTTGAACAGCTCACTTCGTGTTTAGCAGTCCCAGGCATAACGCAGTGTGCCACAAAGGCTCTCACAGAGGGTGCTCATAAAAGCCTTGCTCAGTGAAACACAATATTTGTTTTGGGGTAAGTAGATTTTAAAATTGCTTTCCATAATTAAAAACAGTACTGGGTCTTTAAATGATCTGACATGAGAACAAACAAAACTACCCTTAAGCTTTCGATCCCAGTACAACTATTATTGTTAATATTCTTGGTATTTTTCTCTGGTCTGCAAGGTATGCATGCTTTTCTAAATTGTGATCTAATGATATGCAAAAATGAAGCACAGTTATTTTTAATACCGCCTGCTTTCCCTTAATGAGACCAAATTTATTTCTGTGGAAATTTAAAAAGTATACATGAAAAAATAAAATATACAGACTTTATTAAATATAGGGGCAATCAAGTATATAATTAACAATAACCAGAGACAGTTACTTTTGTTTATTTCATCACAGTCTTTTTCTACTTATTTTAATGTGGCTGAAATAATAGCATACATACTGATATGAAGCATAAAGAACACACATCTTTATAGTTCCTAAATGGAAGATAAAATAAAGAGTGGCTTAATGATAGATAATGTCTGCCAGCGGGTGGTTTATTTCTTTCCAAAAACCCAGGTTTTTCCGTATAGATCTTAAAGATGCAGAAAACCATTATTCAAGCTCGGGAGCATTGAAAGTGGCCACTGGTCCCTCTCTGCAGCTCCCCTTTCACACAGAAGCAGTGGACTTCGGTTTATTCATTATTCCGTGGCGTTTATAACGTTTCAATATGTTAGCAGTCGCGGCCAAGTGCTTCAACAGAATAGCAGGGAATTACTGTTGAAAATGGTCGTCAATTATGGATAAAGATCGCACCTGAATTTTGAATAAAAGACTGAAAACACATGCTCTTGAAGTCAGAGACCTAGATGAGGAATCAATGATTGCATCGCAGCAGGGCTCAGCCAGACTCATGGGCGTGCATCTCCAGGAGATTCCCAAGTATGGACTGGATTTCTGGCGTGGAACGGATTCCTAAACCCAACATCGTGAGTGAAGGCAGATACTCATTTGAATAGTCATTCACTCTCCTAAAGGTGGCCTTGGCTCCAGATGATCACGTCAACACAGAGGAGCGTGCCATGCTGGGTTTGTCTTGAGGGAATTTTTGACTTCCTGCTGCAGTCTTGGATAAGGGCTCGACTGCTCTTGGCAACTGGCATACTGTTATAAATCTATGGCCAGGCTGCCCTACCAACTGGAAGCTGGTGTGGGGATCACTTATTCCACACCAGTCCATCGCAAGACCTATTCTGCAATCAGGCAAGCGCAAGCCCACAATCTCCACTTTTCTAATGGGATGGAGAAGTCCAGGGGGCCCAAAGGAGGGAGGAAGAGAAAGGAGGGGACAGGGGCAGAGGGTGTGGATGCTCTACATTACCTAGAGGATCTTATTGTCAACTGAGTCCATCCTGGACGAGCCCCCAAGTTGCTAGGGGTCGTGACCCCCTTTCAGGGTGGTGGTGATGTGGTGACAAAACAGAGACTGAACAAGCAGGTAGGAGGATGCAGGGCAACAGGTTTATTGAACAGTAAAATTAGGATACACTTAAGACAGACCCCCAGTGGGTCTACTTTTCCAAAAGGGCGAGTGTAGTGAGACCCCACCAGAGATGGCCGGCCCTTTTTATATGTCTGGCAGGGGCCACTGAGTCCAGGGCTGTGGTTTTTCCACAAGATGGTGATTGCCCCTTGCGTTAGTCTGGTACATTAGAGAAACAAATTCACAGAAGCTCATGTATATAAGAGATAGTTTTATATAAAGGTTATATGCACATCAAGAAAACATCCCAACCCAGTGCTGCCCAAGTCCACAAGTCCAACATTAGCCCATATATCTGACAACAATCCACAAAGTCCTCCTCCCTCTCACAAAACACACGCCATGATACCAACTGCAGGAGGAAAGCCGTATCAGTGAGTGTGAAAGTATCTCAGAGCTGGCAGGGGTCTCGACACGGCTGATCCAGCACCCATGACTGCATTGGGGTAGGTCCATGTGGCTTCTCCTTGGGAATGTCTTGCAGGAAGTGAGGCTTGCAAGCTGAAGCAGGAACTGGCTAAGGCAGCTGCACCCTGGTCCGACCATCAGAAAGCAAGAGACCCGAGAACTAGAAAGGTAAGGCTCACAGAGCCATTTATTTCTGTGCCCTTCAATTAACCCCACATGGGTTTAGCAGCCAGGTTGGCACAATAAACTTTAACTATATCACCCCTGGTTGTCTAGGACACAATTATATCCTCATTTGGCAAGGTCCTGGGGGGTCAGGCTCGGCCTCTAATCTTCACGTTTCTGGCATGTCGTGACTCATCAGTCAGACTGGTCAGGCAACTTTTCCTGTCTAAGAACACAACCCCTTTCCCCTTGATTGTGCCATTCCTGGCATAGTAAATCATATGACTTCAAAGTCAAAATGGCCAATTCCACTCTATTTCAGCTCACTAACACCTATGACATCAATCTTTATGTGCTCTGTTTCATGTTTGATGGCTTCCAATTATTTCTCGGAATTTCCTGATGTTTCATCTCATTTTGAGCTTTATCAGAAAATGAAGATTCCAAAGGCTTTAGTCCCCCATTCAATTTACCATGTTCAACTCTCCTTTGAGAAGGCAGCTCCTCATCCGTCATATTGAGAGTAACTTCCTACCTGAGTGGCCTGTCCTCCAGCAGGATCTCTGACATCGTTCTGCTTTCATTCATGAGACCTCCAGGATCTGACAATGTATCAGTTATATGCAGCGGCTCCTTCCTCCAAAGCGAACAGCTGATTCCTTTTCTGTTTCAGTCTAGAAGCTCCAGCGATACCTGTTCACTTTGGGTCACCCTGCTGGCCTTGAAATACCAGCTTGACATTGCTTCTAGCTTCACAGCAGCACACCAGCCACCCACAGTACAACAAGCTGACAGACAAGTGATGGTGCTAAAGGGAGCGGGGCAGTGAAAAAGAGGAAGGCTCTTGACGATATGGACGGACACAGTGGCTGCCACAATGGGCTCAAACACAAGAACAATTGTGGGGGGTGGGGTGGGGGACTGGGCAGTGTTTCGTTCTGTTATGTAGGGTGTCTAGGAGTCAGGCCATACGGGACAGCCCCTAACAACCACAATATTCAACTCTTGAGGTGGCACAATGGTCTACTGAACCTACTAGTGGTTCCATGATGGAGCACTGATGAAGCAATGGTTACAAGTTAGGTGTCTAAAAGCAAGGCCAACAGTTCGAAACCATGGGAGAAAGACAGGGTTTTCTACTCCTGTAAACAATTACAGTCTTGGAAGCTCACGGGGAAATGTCACTCTGTCCTGTAGGGGTTCTATGAATTGGCAACTACTCACTGGCAGTACATAGCTCCATGGGAGAAAAGATATGGTCATCTGATTCCATAAAGATTAGAGCCTAGGGAACTCTATAGGGCAGTTCTACTCTGTCTTTTCAGTCTGCGGAGTCATAATCACCTTGATGGCACCCAACAACAACATCCAACCTTGACATGCAACGAGGGGATACACAATGAAAGAAGGACACGAATCTTTCCCATCTCTATCCCACAGAACAATAGCACTCACATGCCAATAAATGGTGGTGGCCTTCTGTTGTTTTTCAGTCCAAGCTATGGCTTCTTCTTCTTCTTCTTTTTTGAAGTTGGCTTCCTCTTCTAATACTTCATAGGTATTTTGCTACATATTGGAGAGAAAGGGATGTTAGTAGATTTCAAACCAGCAGTTCATGAATCCTCTTTATAAGATAGACTCTAGGAAGCCAGAACCTAATGAAGCTTTTTCTCCTGCAAGTAAACTCCTCAAGGTGTCTACCTCCCACTTGTTCCTGCTCTGCCCTGGGGGAGGATGGAGTCTTCGTTAACAAAGAGCAAGAACTTAATGAGATTGAGACATCACAGTACAGTGGCTGAGAGCTTTTAATTCTGATCTCTGAAACATTTGCTAATGTTGATTAAATAATGAAAACAATTCCGGATTAGGAAAATGCAAGTAATCAGCACCACACAACAGCTATTGTCATTGATTTGTATATTTAATGAAAAAACTAATTATTGCATATTCATTATTTTATTAGAGTTAATACACCAAGCCAACTGCGGAAGAATGAGAGTCTTAGAGAACAAGAAAAATTTCTTTCTCCTAGGAAAACTGAAAGGCCAAAAAAATCAAACTCATAGCAAAAAGAGGACATGTTTACAATGCAAGGAATTTATTTAATATGGCTCTTCTAGCCATGGCTTTTGTTATTCTCGCCAAAAGATCTTGGTTTTCCTGATGACTCTAGGGCAGAGGTAGGGGAAGCTACTGATTGGATTCTATGATTCAGCTGTGAGTGTTAATGGTGATTACCACCCTGAAATGAGCCATCTAAGAAACACAGGGAGACTGAATCTCTACTACCAGCAAGAGAGAAGAGAGGAGCATATGCTTTGAACCCTGAGATCTCTGTGCCTTGAACCCTCCTTGAAACAAGAGACAGCTTTGACACCAGAGGAGTGGCAGAGCAATCACAACAGCAGAACCAGGAGGCAGAGCGTGAGGCAGAGCAATGAACTTCCCAGTCCTCAGAGCAAATAAAGCTGAGTGCCTTCGGAACTGACTAGCTTGTGGCGGCGTGTACCTATGGGAGAGCTGGGTGTGCTGAATCATAAAGATGTATCTGCGGGCCATACACAAGAGTGAAGTGCCCTTTTGGCATTTACTGACAGCCCTAAAAGAGCTTTGTGCCATTGTCTAATCATGGCAGAGGCCAGGCCCAGTGGTTGAGGGTCAGAGAAGGGACTGCCTATGGGCATAGCAGAGAAGAAAATGCCCTGGTTGACAATTGTATCCTATGTATTTCTCCTCTGAATTGTAACATGTTAAGTTCCCGAATAAATCCCCCAACTGTGAGCATTGTCTGTGAGTTCTGTGTGGCCCTTACAGTGAATTATTGCACCCAGCAAGAAGCAGACAGTGCCTTGGGAGGGATGGTTCGAGGGTACAGGAATATCTGGCCTCGTGGCAATTCAGCCTTGGGAGCTTGCGGTCCTATGTGTCCCCCTTGCCATTTCTACAGGTCCACATCAGTTTCTGTTTTACAGTACCTTACCAAACACCAAATTCATTGCCATTGAGTCGATGCCAATAGTACCTTAAGAAGTTCAAAACGTGTGTTGAAATGGATACTGGATAGGCAAAATAGTATACCCTAAGTTATCCTGCAGTTCAATGAATGGGATCGGGTGCTAACCTCTGAGGCCATTCAGAGGTACCTCAGAAGAAAGGCCTGAAAACACAGCCGTTGAAAGCACTATGGAACCCACTTGCACTCGAAGAAGTCTGGAGTTGCCATGTGTCAGAATCACTCCACTCTGTTAAGGCACCCAACTGACTGGAACATTAACTCAGATCCCCTGACTTCTAGGTCCCCATTCCCTGCACACATAATACAGTTAAATAATATTGAGCAAGCTAACTAATATTAATGGCATAATGCATTGGGTAAATGGGCTGCACAGGAATTCTTTAGAATATTGAAAAGTAAGGGTGGAACTTTGAGGACTAAGGTGCGCCTACCCAAGCCACAGTCCTTTCAATTGCCGCATAGGCATGTGAACATTGGGTAGTAAATAAAGAAGACCCAGGAAGAATCAACGCACTAGGATTGTGGTGCTGATGAAAAGTATTGGAAGTACCATGGATTGACAATAGGACAAACAAATCTGTCTTGGAACAAGTATGGCCACAGTGCTCCGCAGTGACAAGGACGATGACAGTCTTACATAGTTTGGACAAGTTGTCAAGAGGGACCAGTCTCTGGAGAAAGACATCATGCTTGGTAAAGAAGAGGGGCAACAAGAGAGAGGAAGGCCCTCAATATGGATTGACAATGGGCTCAAGTGGCTGCAACAATGGGCGCAAGCATAGGAATAATTGTGAGGATGGCACAGTGTTTCGCTGTTTTATACACAGGGTTGCTATGGGTCAGAACTAACCCTATAGCTCCTAACAACAAGAACAAGCTGAGAACATATCATTTTCTGTACTAAGCCCATCCCACCACCTAGTTTTGTAGTACTTAGACTGTACTTTTCTTACTGTCTTTACAACATGCTGTTGTTGTTGTTGGAACTCTAAGCTGAAATTTCATTCCTGATATCATTGTGATCAAGTCCCTGGGCGACACAAATGGTTTAATAGAAAAGTTAGTTCAAACCTATCCATTGGTGCCCCAAAGGAAATCCTGGTGGTCGTCCCTAAAGATCCCAGTGAGGAACACCCCCTGGAACTCAGTCTGTGCTGTCATACACGAGGTCACCGTGAGTCGGGTCGACTCAAGCGCATTGTTAATGGTGATTTCAGATGTAGGTTTTACCTTTCTTTAAACCCTGGAAAAGAGTAGGAAACTGTTGGTTCTCAAACATAAGCCCCAGATGCCCTTCAGAACCAACTTCCCAAAGGCATTCACGTCCCAAATGGCGTGCAGCGTCTCTGGGTTGGATTCCGAGCCAAGCTTGGGGTAGAAAGCTTGTGTATCTTTTCCAGCAATGGAGTCTCTTTGTTTCTCTGCCGCAGCCTTGGAGATATTCCATTCATGTTCTCTGTCATAAAACAAGAAATGGTTGGTCTCCGTTCCCGAACGACACTGTCTCTCTGATTTAAGTACTCTTCACCTGTGAGTGTCCTTGGTGACTCGTGAGCCATATTCTCTCCTATAAAAGGCACTAAATTAAAGGCCACTTTGGTCTCTGTTTAGTCATTTTAAACAGCGCTGTATGCTGGCTCCTTTCTTCAAAGAGATAGTAGACCTCATTTCAAATGTAGCTGCCCTTCTGAAGACTCAGTCCAGGTGACCTCTTCTCCATCAATTCCTCCATCACCATGGCAGCACCCCCCAGCAGCCCCAGATTGCGTCATTGCCCCTTCCTATGAAAATCTTCATCCTCTCTCGCCTCCCAACTCATCTACACGTCTGCAAATGAGCCATGTTCCACAGAGCAGCCAGAATAGTGTCCCTCCTTTCTCAGATGTTTTACTGTGAATTGAGCGAAGGATTACAGAGCAAATCGGGTTTTCATTGAACAATTCATACAGATTTTGTTGCAACCACTCTCTCTCCTTTGACCAATACAAGTCACGCTCCCATACATCTAATTCTTCATCCTCCATGTTTGCATTCCTGCAACATATTCACTACCCAGAGGTCAGAATGTGCACTCTAAATATGATCGATCAGGTCACACTCTAATTAAAGTCCTTCAAGTTGAGCACAAATCTCATAGTTGTGCTCATTCCGCACCCCATCTCACCCTATTATGACCGACAGCTTGTGGTCATTCCATAAAGCATCGTTTTGAAGGACTGTTTTCCCCCAGCACCCTTCACCTCCATCATGCTAATGTCCCCTGGCCTCGTGTCTTCCAGGTAGTTTGCAGATGGGATCAGGCTGAATACACAGGTTTCGTTTGAGTTTTTAAAAGATTCTAAATTATTCCTATCCTAGAAATCATATTAAATTGTCCCCAGATCATACTGAGACCCTTCGTCAGATACTGAAAATAGATCAAGTCAGTCAATTACATCAAATTCTTTAAGGGTTCCCACACTGCCCCCTTCTTCCAAGACAGATCAGTTTGTCCTTTGGCAGTCCATTGGACTTCACTATTTTTTACCAGCACCATAATTCAAAAGGAAGCACTCTTCTTTGGTCTTCCTGACTCAGTGTACTTCTTGGAAGAAGTGTAGCCAGAGTGATCCCTAAAGCCAAGGATAGCAAGACTTCTGACATACTTTGAACATATTGTCCGCAGAGAACAGTCTCTGGAGTGGGACATGCTGCTTGGTAAAGTGGAGGGGCAGTAAAAAGAGGAAAGTCATCAATGAGATGGCTTGACATAGTGGCTGCAACAATGGGAACAGGTAGAGGAACAATTGTGAGGAAGGCGGAGGATCAGGCAGTGTTTCGTTCTGTTGTACATACGGTTGCTATGGGTCAAAACTGACTCAATAGCACGTAACAACACCCTAACACATTACCTGCAGATGTTGAATTATCCAGATAGCTCTCCAGGTTCATTTCTTGAGGATCCCTTAAGTTCTTACCATTTCTAGCTATAAACAGATGCTCATTCACACAGCAATAACCCCACCACACAAGCTCACAAGTTCATGTCTTTGCATATATCATTGCTTTTGCTTTAACTACACTGTAGCCTCTTCCTTCTGATCATTTGGTGCCAGGTCTTCAATACCCAACTCAAGTCTTCTCTGTGAAAGTCTGTGAAGTCTTCCTGATCCCTTTCCTCGTCTAGGTGGGATTTGCAACCTCTCCCATGCTGGCCCAGTGAGTTAGTTTATTGTGCCAACCTGGCCGATAAATGCATGTGGGGTTAATTGCAGGGCGGAGGGATAAATGACT
>NW_022111371.1:98626-105289 GCF_000313985.2 Echinops telfairi
GCTTCCTCCGTTTTCATTTCGCCTGCGTCATGTCTGGGTTGCCTGGAGATTTGTGGCTGTTGTTTCAAGAAAGATAAAGTGACAACGGGAGATGGATCGTCTCCTTGATTAAAAAGTGGCACTCAGATGCATCAGCTTCCTTGGAACTCAAGGAGGAGAGAGGTACTTTGAAGCTAGTATCTACTTCAGAGATACAAATCCTTGGGAGCAGCTAAGGCTGGCTATCACCATCAATACTGGCTCACAGAAGACCACCAACGCAGTGCCTTGGAAAGAGGAACCAGAGCCTTGACTCGGGATGAGCCTTTGAGCAGCCAAAACACAGATGTGACATAGTCCAACCAGGCTGCCTTCAGACTCCAACTCATCACGGAGAACTGCGGGGACCTGGACAAATCCTGTCTCTCTCTAAGCAGAGGTTTCGTCACCTAATAGAGAACAGGGACCACGACAATACACTTAGTGGGGTTACTGATGTGGTTGAATGGGAGAATACTCGGGTTTATCTGTCACTTCAAGTTCAACCAGAAATAGTGATTATCATTAAATAGCCAGACCTATGTATAACAGCTGCCAATTGTTGACTACTCTAAACAAAATAAGAAGCTGATGAGCACATTTAGACTCACGTAACCCCAGCTATGGCAGAGTAGAACTGTCATCTATAGGGTGTTTGGGGAGCATCACCTGGCCTTTCTTCTGAGGCAGCTGTGGGTGGATTTCAGTTAGAAGTCAGAAGTATTAACTGCTTGCACCTCATTGAGCACATGTGCTATCTACTATTGTACCCATCTTATATTGTATATGATGGTCTTTATATTTTTTCTTTTCTCCTAACAGCTCTTTAAAATAGGCATTATTATCCTCGTGTTAAATTTGGAAAAGCTATATTTTAGTGGGTCAAGCAAATTATCTGGTGACATTCAACTGCTGAATGGTCTCTCTAGCAGAATCAGTTGCCTCCTTTTCTGTAGACCCATGACAGTTAATTATTCCTCTCCAACTCCTACAGCTTCCAGAACGATTTGTGGCACCAATGGAAGACTAGCCCAATGGATTCTCCACTAACACTGTCCGTCTGGGCTTCGGCTCTGAATATAGTCACTCTGGGAAACCGGACAGAACTCGTCCTTTTCATGACTTTAGCTCAAGAATATACTAGCCTCTGATTTTCTACTCTAAGGGTAAAAGAGTAGGAAACCTGTTCCCACCACTTCCAACCCACAAGATACCTGGTCTCAGCTGCCTTCTCCTGGCCTCCTTTTCCAAGGACAAAACTCTGCCCTTGTAGGTTTTCAGGGGAAGAAGCCCAGCTGCCAACTCAGTCAAATACCTAGAACCTCCCTGCACCCTGGCTGCTAAAGAGTAAACTCATCTCCCCATCTCAATACAGACTTTTTTCCTTTTTTTCACTAAATACTTAATCCACCTAGTATAGTGACATTTGTTTGTTTGTTGTTGTCTGCCTGACTTGTCTGTCTTATCTGTCTGTCTGGTTGGTTGGTTGTTGTCATCCCCCTACTTTCTCCCTCAGACCAGTGTGTCCCTTGGGGCTTGGTTGGAGAAATGGGGAAGTCCTAGAGCACCCTCTAGAGGTTGCAGTGCCGTGACCAGCACATAGCACCACAACCTTGTCTGTATGAGACTGAAGGTGCAATGTTTGAATTGAACCGTGTGTGTTGATCAGATGTATGTGCCAAGAGCCCTAAAAGAATGGAATCAAACCCATGCATGATCGCTTCGAAAAGTGACTCGCAGTCAAAAGGAAAATCTCAACAGCTCCCTCCTTGTGAGCAGAGGCAGAAAGATCCTGATTCTCCCTGAGGACAAGACAGGTGGCTTGGCCCCGGAGCAGTGGTGTCAGGACCAGGGGTGCAGGGGCAGAACAAACCAGGTAATACTGCCAGATGCAATGATACCAAAGCAACAAACTATAAAACACTGTGCAGTGTGTCATCCAAAGTTTATTATTTTTCAAAACTGTATCCCTGACGTAGTTATAATGACAAAAGCATGCTTTGCGTTGTATATCCAGATTTCATGTATCCGTAGATCCATAAGGACAAAATGTGATGGTCATTTCCTTCTTGAACCTTTTAATGTGCTCTGGTTCAGAACTTTCATTATTCGTCAGTTACAATAATGCTTTGATTCACTGGGCTCTGCCTGCATCCTGCCAGAAGCACTTGCTTGCTGTTATTTTCATAGCTGCCTCTTTTCATCAATGCTGAGCTTGTCAAACTTTGTGTTGTTTAAACTAAATTCTTGTGGTGATTAGTATATCAATAACTTCTTGGAGAATGAAGTAGCAATTAAGGAAAAGAGGAAGGCAAACATTTTTTAAGACTTCTGCTCAATTAATAATATTGTCAAAACTAATAATGGTGTCTTCAAGGCAGAAATATTTTAAAAAGAACTTTGTGGTTTGCATTATTTAAAACTAAAACTATGGAATGCTGCATTTCAGAAATGTAACTTTCAACTGTATTTATTACATGGTATGCCATGATTAAAAGAGATAATAAGCATTACTAAGGAGCCCTGGTGGTGTAGTGGTTGCAAGTTAGGCTGCAATCCAGATGGTCAGCATTTTGAAATCATCACCAGCTCCTTGTGAGAAACACTGGGCTCTTTACTCCTACAAACAGTCTCAGAAACCCACAGGGGGGTCACTATGAGTCAGCCTTGAATCCATGGCAGTGAGCTTGGTTTTGAAGGATTCTATATGGTCTGATATAGGAAGAAGTTCAAGGTGGCCAGAGGTGATATTGTGAGTTACTGGACTAGTCACACCAATCCTACTGATGCCAAAGCCTTAGGGTCTCCTGAGCCGTAGGCAAGAAGCAATAGCATGGGCCCACCATCTGCCCCTAGGTTATAAGTTTCAAATATCTCACCAACCTCATACCACATGTCTGTCCATCTGCCATGCTGTGACACCATGCATGTTGCTAAGATGCTGGAAGCTATGCCACTGATGTTTCAAACCAACAGGATTACCAAAAGTAGTCAGGCTTCAGCAAAGCTTCCAGAATAAGGCATATTAGGAAGAAATCCCTGAAGATTTACTTATAAAAAGTAACCCATGGAAATCTTTTGAAACACCACAGGATATTTTCCAATTAACTGCTGGAAGATGAGCCCCTAAGGTTGGAAGGCATTCAAAATACGACTCGGAAAGAGCTGCCTCCTCAATGTAGAGTCAGTCTTAAGAATACTGATGAAGTAAAATCTTGTGGCCTTCGCTAGCTGATGTGGTTTGATTCAGGATAAAAAAAAGAATGGCTGAAAATAATTAGAATTTAGCATGTTCTCAAGGATACCAGTGGCCATGAAGATGATGCAGGACCAGACAATATTTCATTTTGTTTTACATAAGGTTACTATGAATCAGACTTGACTCAATGGCAACTAACAACATAACAGCATGTCAACCAGGCCTGGTGGCATAGTGGTTATGCCTTGAGCTGCTAACCACAAGGTCAGCAGTTCAAAACTACCAGCCACTCCATGGGAGGAAGATCGGGCTTTCTACTCTTATAATTCTACCTTACAAATCTGGCTAGAACAGAGCATGTATACGGGTACAGAGAAGAGCCAGAAGCACAGGGAATCCAGGACAGATAACCCCCTCAGCACCAATAATGTGAGTAGCGATTATCAGGAGGTGAGGGAGAAGTTGGGGTGAGAAAGAGGGAACTGCTCACAGTGATCAATGTATACCAACCCTTCCCCCCTCTGGGGGACAGACAACAGGAAAGATGAAGGAAGACAATGGTCTATATAAGATATGAAAAAAAAAGATTTATAAATTATCAAGGGTTCATGAGGGTGGGAGGGTGGGGAGGGAGGGGATAAAAATGAGGAGCTGATACCAAGGGCTCAAGTAGAAAGAAAATGTGCTGAAAATGATGATGGCAACAAATGTACAAATGTGTTTGACGCAATGGATGGATGGATGTGATAAGAGTTGTACGAGCCCCCAATAAAAAGATTTTTTTTAAAAAAAAAGAGTTTCTGTCTCGGAAACCCTGCCCTATAAGGGTCGGAATCCAGTTGGCGTCAGTGATTCAGAGTTGGAATGGCAGACCCCAGAGTCCTTTTCAAACACAGAAAAGGGGAGAAAGAGATGCTTCCTCCTGACACCACCCTCGGGCCAGTGAGAGGCACTGAAGGTGACAACCTGCCCAGTGCCAAACGCCAAAGATGGGAAAAGGCAACTTACATCAGTCAAACAAAGCAGTGGTCGGTGTAAAGAAGACTGGTGGGTGGGGATGTGCTGGCTGTGACTGGGCCCCTGTGCCCGGCTACGCATGGGTGTCAGCACCCAGTGAGCTCACTTTGGAAGAACAGTGAATGTGGCTCTCTCGAGAACACTGGCTGGTTATCCCTGGCTGTCAAGTCTATGCCGACTTGTAGCAGCCCTGAGTGATGACAGCGTAGAACTGCTCCGTGTGATTTAGATTCAGCAAGTGGAATAAGGGTTCTGCAGGAGGGGGACCCAGAGGTGGTGGCAGGGTGAAGTGATGCTGACATCAAGGGGGTGCATAGAGAAGAATGTTTGGAAACTGATTGTGGTAACATATGTCCAATTCTGCTGAACGTGATTGGACTATGAAATGATTTGATGTATGTACTAATCCCAAATAACAATAATAAAAAGCCTTTATAGAAACAGACTGCCGCATCTTTCTCCCATGAACCTCCAACCCTTTGGTCAGTAGTCAAATGCTTTAACCACTGCACCACCCAGTTCCTTCGAGAGGAACTGCTAGGAGCTGTTGAATTAACTACTGCTCTCACCTCAAACCACTGCCTGAACCCCCAACCTTTTAGTACAGAGCAATGTTAGCACTTTTGCAGCTCCTATTTTTCAAAACCCGCCGTCAAAATCCAAGAGCGGTAAATCCATAGAGACAGCAACTGGAGTAATAATTACCTAGCGGCATAGCAGGGTGGCTGCAGAGGAATGGGTAGCTAACAACAGTGAGTAAGAGAAAGAAGAAAATGTGCTGAGATTGATTGTGGTGATGATTACACAACGCCCCTGAATGTGACGGAATTTCTAAATGATATGATCTGGGCAGGTGGGGACCAATCGCCATCACGTCATCTCTGACGGCGAACAAGGCAATCAGAGAGTAGAGTTCTATGTTAAGGTTTGGCTGCTATAAGTCTTTACAGGGACAGAGAGCCTCGGCTCAACACGTTATTATCTGCACTGAGGATGGGCTTGTTCAATTGCCTAAACAGTTCTGGCCCTCAGAGTTTGAGGGCACACCCTGAGGCGGGGTCCACTGGGGGCTGCTCCTCCCAACAGTAGGCCAGAAGGAAAACAGGGCAGAAAGTGTGGGTGCAGCTCCACTCCCTCATGGGTCAGGGAGCAGCAGCTTTCTCACCAATATTCTTTGGAAGAAGCAGGCATATTTCGAAACACTGAAGGGCATGTCTTGTGTCATTTCAGAAATAGCTTCTCCTCTGCTTACAGACAATAGACAATCATCGTGCTCTGTTCACTTCATTTGCGTCCCAGGCAAAGGAAACTAGCCATCCAAAAGAAAATGTACAGACCATTGTTGTTGAGTCCCTTCTGATTCAGAGTGACTCCTTGGGTCTCGGAGTAGAACTATGCTCCATAGGGTTTGTCATTCGCCAATTTTGGGGACGGAGGATGGGGAGGGGGTGGTGCACATCATCAAATCTTTCTCCCAAGGCACCTCGGAGTAGACTTCAACTTGCGGCCTTTGTGTTAGCAACCGAGTTTGTTAGTCATTTGCATTACTCAGGGGCTCTACATGGAAGGAAACAAGGGTCTTGAAACTTTCTCCTAAAGATCTGTTCTTAAGGCTTTGCCTTCCAAGGGCGATGCCCTATGAACTTGGAGCATCTGAAAAGGAACAGTTCCCTGTTGTCTTTAAATCCATGATGCTCTGAATTAAGTATAGGTAGAGTGACCCTTAGAGGCAAGGATGGCAAGACTTGGTGTCATATACTTGGCCAAACTGTTGGAAGAGGTCAGTTGCTAGAGAAGGACATCATACTTGGTAAAGTGGAGGGGCAGCAGCAAAAAAAAAAAGAAGGGTCTCAAGGAGATTGTTGACAGAGTGACTACGACAATGGGCTCAGCATAGGAACAATTGTGAGGGTGGTGCAGGACTGTGCAGTGTTTCATTCTGTTGTGCATAGGGTCACTATGAGTCAGAACACACTCGATGGTACCAAACAACAACAACTGAGTTAAGGATGGGAACCGGGCAGATGGAGGCAAGATCAGACATCTCAAAGATCGCTGTGCCAATTTTCTTCTGAGCAATATTGGCAACATTCTGGAGAAAATCTTCACCTGGGCTTCCTGCATCAGCAAGGATCCCCATTTACACAAGCAGGGGACTCACTCCAGTCAAGGCAATGGTGCCACCAGATATCATTGCTCAAACCTAGCTCCGGGGAAGTCGTTGCTCATAATCATGGCTTCTTGCAGTCTCTTTTGATTTGGCATTGACCTTGGGTCTCTGCTTAGCTATTTGTTGACTCTATATACAGCCTGATGTGTTTTCTTCCCAATAGGGTTCTTGGAAAGCTCCCCCATCTGGCCCAAATCTCAACATTCCCTCTGCTTCGCTCTCTGGGAACTCATCTGATTCCTGCTGAGCCTAATGTCTG
>NW_022111371.1:106402-110846 GCF_000313985.2 Echinops telfairi
GTGTGTGTGTGTGTGTGTGTGTGTGTGTGTGTGTGTGTGTGTGTGAATGATGTTGTCTGGCTTTGGACTTTTATGTTCACTTGTAAAATATAAATATTATTTTCTACTTGTAGGTGTGTGTGTGTGTGTGTTTGTGCGCACACACATGGGGATGGGGATGTGAGAAGTTGTGTGTGAGAGATGTTGTATGTCAGGAGTATGTGTGGAGATGTTTGAGTATGACTGTGTGTGGGTGTATGTGTGTGAGTATGAATATGAGTGTGTATATATATGCGGGTGTATATGCATGTGAATGTATGAAGGTATATGTGGGTCTTGGTTTATATGGGTGTACATGGGGGTGAATGTGTATGGGTCATGGTGCCTCAGGTCCTATATACTCACTTCTAAATAATGAATGTTAGCTCTAAGTCTTTTCTACATGTGTGTGTCAACGTGTGTGCACATGGGTATGGGGGTGCATGAGTGAGGAAGGGTATATGGGTACAGTGTGTATACGTGGTAGGAGTGCATGTGGGTATGTGTGTGGTAAGTGCATATGTGGGGAATGTGTGAATGTGTATGTGTTTGTGGGGGTGTATGCGGGCAGTATATGAATGTGTGAGTGTGTGTATGTGAGGGGAGGAGGGGTTCAGGGTATGCATGTGCAGCTAGCTGGGTGTGTGTTGTAAGAGAGACTAGTACTTATGAGAGAAGCAGGGCCAGCTCCTGGATTTTTATGCACCCGTTCCTCAAATGCCACACATTTTCCTGTCATTCTTTGAGTACATCGTCCTTTTCTGTTTTCCCAGGGCAGACTCGAGCCCAATAAAGTGTGTCTCTATGCCCATGCTTCAGTCACATGCTTGTTCATTCACTCCGTGCACATTGATGGCTTGCCCCTCCGGCCCTCTGCAGACCCTCAGTGTCACATATCAGAAAGCACACACTCTTTGGTCAACCAGTCGGACAGAATACATGTATGATCCAGGGCAGGAAAACAGGCTCAGTTTCATTAGCAACTCCTAAGTGGCAAATGAAAGAACAGTGCCAGGAGCTTCCGGATGGAGGGAAAGGTGACGAAAGAATGGGGAAGCGGGGGGGAGTGGAGCTGGAGGAAGGACTCTGATGAAGCTTTAGCAATTGGGAAAGCATTTGGGATCTTCAATGGCTCACAAAGGAACCTCAGACTAAGCTAGGATGGAGATGGCTTTACATGGTCAGGAGATGACCATTCGAAACTTTCAGGCTCAAGATTTATTTATTAGTCTTCCCAGAATATGTTATCATATTCCCCCAGAGCAGCCAGCTGGAAAGATGATAAGCCATCAGGGCAGTGGAGGGGAGAGGTGCAAGGCCCTGCCTGTACTGGTGCACCCCATGGGAAAAAAATTAATTTTTCCTCCCACAGTAAATACACAGGCATTTGTTAAGCTCTATAATCTCCACAGCCCCAAGGCACACTCACATGGATATGAAGCATGACAGCCCTATTCTTAGACCCCATGCTGGGCAAGGTAGCCCTCCCCTGGACTCCACCATTCTGAGCCATAGACCTTGAGTGAGTAATGTACCCTCTTTGTCTCTCAGATCCTTACTTCACAAGCTAGGAATGATACTCCCTGGCCACTAGGGAATTTGGAGGCAGACCCTGGAGTCAGGAATGGTTCAGAAGTAGAACTCACACATCTTCTGCAGGCAACTGCATTTCAGTCTCCTGGTGAGGCATCTCAAGAGCAGTCATCATCCATCTACCCTGTTTCCCTGAAAATAAGACAGTGTCTTGTATTAATTTTTGCTCCCAAAGGCGCGCTTGGTCTTATTTTCAGGGGATGTCTTATTTTTCCATGAAGAACAATACGGTACACATTTATTGTTTATTGTTTTATTAAAAGAGACCTTGCACTTCCTGTCTGCTCCAGCTGCACTGTGACCAACAGTGAGCTGCACAGCGGTGCACGCCGCTAAGGTCCACAGTCCAGAGTTATGGTAGCTTCAGGGGGGCTTATTTTCGGGGAGGTCTTATTTTCGGAGGGGTGCCTTAAATTTCAGCGAGAGGCAAAACTGTAGGGGTATCAAAAAGGAAGTGTTGCTGTGATGCTGAACAGGTTCCAGCAGTGTTTCCAAAGTAAGGGGGACTAGGAAGAAAGGTCTCAGGATCAACTTTTGAAAATCAATCAATGAAAACTCTAGGAATCTCAACTGTCTAATTCACAATCATGGGGATGGTGGAGGACTGCGGCCTTTCAATAGGGTATGCATGAGATCATTATGAGTCATTGGGTCCACTTAGCACTAGCTGATAACAACAATAGACCCTCCCTCGCCGAGATGGAATGATCATCCAACCACACATCTGTGTTGGCTTAGGTTCTCTAGAGAAGCAAAACAAGTCACGCTTGTATGTTATGAATAGAAAGAGATTAATATGAAGAAATTACTTACACCGTTGTAGAAATAGGTAAATCCAGTCCAGTTCAAGTCAGTGCTCTCGAAACTCGTGGAAACGACTGACCAGGAAGCAGGAAGCAGGATGACAAAGCAGAGGAAGCAGGGAGCACAGGCTGGTGGAGGCAGTGATCGAAGTCAATTGAATGAATCCACCATTGGTAGTCCACTGACAGCTTCTGGGATTGGCGGACAAGGCAACAGGGGGAACCCAACTGAGCATCCAGCTCCAACAGAAGACAAAGGGTCAAAGAGGATTTGACTCTGCGCAGTCCCTTTCTCTTCTCCCCAAAGGCTTATGACACAAAGAGGTATCATCAGGCTACAACAAACACGCTAGGCTGAGCTCCACCCCGAGCCTTCCCCAGGATTGTCTAGTAGACATTCCTCCAGATCCCCCAGTTGACATAATCCCTAGCCATCATAACGTCACACTATAAATCATGTGTCACAGTGTTTAGAACGTTTAAAAGGTTGTTTACATTTCTCAGCAAATGTTATCAGGCGATTGTTATTGTTGTTGTTGTTAGCAGTGTTATTATTACAATGTCAGATATTCTCACACCATGACATCGGTCGCATAAGATTGAAATTGCAAAGTGTGTTACTGGGATCGCCCACTAAAGAGAAAACACCAAGTAGGCAAGGGCTGGGCTGGGTCACTCACTGCTTTACCCTCAGCCTGAATCACAGCAGGTGCTCAGTGTACCTGGAGGCCGGATGAAGTGTGTAAGTAGTGGTTTTTAACTCCTTATTGCCATCAGCCAGACACCTCTAAAAATATTGATTTCCAGCCCAAGCTCCAGGAATTTTGATTTCATTAATAAAGATCAGTCTTCTCACTAACAGTTTTTAAAAGTGTCTAATGGGGAAAAGGAAATGCGGGCCACTTTAAGAAGGTCTCAAGTATCAGCCAGGCCAGTGATGTCCCAACTTTTTTTTTTTAACAGCTATTGTTGTTAGGTGTCGCAGTGTTGGTGTGTAGCCCGAACAAAACACTGCCTGGTCCTGACTTTGCTTGAGGACATTTTTGCAGCCACTATGTAAATTCATCTCGTTGAGAGTCTTGTTCTTGTTTGATAACTTTGACTTTACAAGCCCAATGTCCTTCTCGGTAACTGGTCCCTCCTGATACATGAGAGGGTCTCGTGCCGTCATTTATAAACAGCATTCTAGGCATATTTCTTCTAAGATCTATCTGTTCATTCTTCGGGCTCTCACTGCCATTGAGTTGCTTCTGACTCATAGTAACCCTCTAGGACAAAGTCCAACTACTTTCCCTCCAGCTGCTTGACCAAGAGTGTCCCAGGGGTGATTCACAAACTCTGAAGGATAAACATTCTCAGATCAGAACCACCTTCCTCCAAGTCAGAGCTTGCATCTTCCACTGCCCTGCCCGATCATCCTCGCTGGCTGCCCTCGGAACTCAAAAGCAATCTTCACCCTGAAGCTTTGTCTGAAACAGACTGCCACTGTTTTTCTTTTAGAGCCCAATGCAGGCACTCTCTGCTCTCAGTAAACAATCATTCTCAGGCCTTGCAGGGCAGAGGAAAGGAGAGAATGCCTAAAATCTATAAGTAAGTCAATGCGGAGTTTATTCAGGATGCTGTGTTTTCTCCAGGCAGTGCTTTGTATAATCTCTCTTATTTTGCCGGCCAAGCTGCCTCTCTAGCATTTATTACTGCAGACAACCCGTTAGAAGCTGTTTTGATTTATGCACCTACATTCCATTATGGAGGTAAGTTTATAGCACGCTGCTGTTTCTGCTGCTGGCATGTGAGAAGGAGAAAGGGGGCGGAGGGAAAGGCATGAAGGAGGCAAGAGTGGGATAGTCATTCTACCAGTCAGAGGAGAGCCAGGGACGTGGGGCTAGGTAGTCTCATGAAATATTTAATTGGTTCTCTGGGACCCAGATACATACACACTCACAGGCACACAGCTGCATAAGACAACAAATGTTTATTTAGCGCCAGGTTTCTTTTCTAATTGTTGGACAGTAAATGGGTGGATTGGTCAG
>NW_022111371.1:111279-121430 GCF_000313985.2 Echinops telfairi
AAAGGAAGAATGGAAATAGGAAATGCGGAGAAAAATCAAAATGTAGCGTTGACACATGAAGGGGATTGCAGTGGGATGAGCTACAACAGAATGTGTACTAATTGTTGGATGTAAGACTGATGATCGGATCTATAAACCTTCACCCACTTCACAATAAAACATTTCTTAAAAAAATAATTAAGGGTTTGCGATATTGAGTTTGGGCAAAATATATATATTTATAATTTGGAGGCGGAACACACCCAAAGGAAACTCCACACCGTAGAAAGTGATTTCATTCCATTACACGAGATTACATCATGGAACAGCAACTAGACTAGGGCTTAGCCAAGCCACTGGGGAACCAGAACCTACCCAAGCTCGCACATAACATTGACCAACAGAATTGGGAATAAACTAGACAGAGTCTTTGCTCTTCTAACATACCCTTGTTTCTACCAGCATGTTCTTGGTGAAAATAATGATGCAGCCGCCTTTGTCTCCCTAATAGTGCTTCGTGCTTGACTCATTGGTGGGAGGCACACAATATCTGTTGAATGAAAGATTGAATCTGAGGCAAGGAATAATATAAAGTCATAATGTCAAGATAATTTCTCAGTTATCATTTGCTGCATGCAAAACACACACTCACACAAGACCTTAACCAAATACAGCAATCGCATTGATGGTTCATACTCTCCTAATCTCTAAGCAGTTCACTCACACAGTTCATGCATCTCGTGATGTGGTATGGTCTATGCTAGAATAAGTACAATGGCTCAGCTCTCTTCCGTGCATTTCTCATCTTCCATCGAACTACAGCTGGACATGTCTTGGTAGTCATGCCTAGAGACAAGGCAGCAAGCACAAACATCCAAGGTCTTGAGGTCTAAGCTTGGAACTGGAAAACCATTACTTTTGGTCAATTCTGTTAAATCACTCAAGTCCCTCCCTATTTAGTGATAGGAACTGCAATATCACTAGTGATATGTAAGGATAAAAGTAAGAATTGACCATAGATTCCCAACAAATTAACAAACATCGATTTAACCCCAAACCTCAAGTGAAATCTATTGCCCTCTGCAGGACCCAGGCCCATCTCCACTCAGGCCTTGAACAGTCCCATACTAAGTCAGGAAGGAAGGAAGGATGTGCCTGAAAATATTTCACTGTATCCTGCATTTCCACCTGCACTTGTTACTTATGTCTTTATTGAGTCTTGATTGGAGTTGTCCCACCTCTGTGTTACCCTCTCCTTTCTCACACCAGTTCTTCCCGTTCCCTTCTCCAGCAATCACCCAAGACAGAATGTGCTCATAGTAAAATAATGTGATGTAACTTTAGGTCATGGATTGAAGGTCTATCATGCACAAGGCACTCTGCTAAAGATCTTCACATGTACTATCTTGTTTAATCTCTGAAATAATTATAATGATCATTCATGTTAACACAAAGAAACAAGAAGAGGAAAATTCAAGCCACTCAGCCAAGATTCAACAACTAGTAAGTGATTAGGCAATCAAACATCAGTAATATCACATACAAGTAAAATTTTGCTGAATATTGTTCAGCAACAGTTGTAGCAGTACATTGACAAGGAGTTGCTGGTTGTGATAGTTAGGTTTATTGTGCAAAACTGGCCAAAAGGAATATGTGGGATTAATCAGGTCACAGTTTGATCTGAGGTCAAAGGAATAAATGGTTCTGCAAACCCCACCCTCTTGCTCTCTGGTGATTAGACCAGTGTGGCAATGCTTTAGCTAATTCTCTGTCTCAACCTGTAAGCTACACTACCTATGGGACAAACCAACCCATGAATCCTGTCACTAGAACTTGAGGCTCCTTAGAGACCTGCTTGGTCAATCTGCATACATTGCTTGAGCTTGAGGCTGGTGGATCCTGTCACCTTGCATTGCTTGAGTTCAATATCCCATCCTGGCCTGCTTCCTTGACTTTGGACCAGGCAGCCCACGTGAATTGAAAGAATTACAGCATATTAACTGATCCACGCAAATGAGTTGAGGTGAGCCCTTTGTACTTCTGTGTGGACTAATTAGCTGTTATATTCCTTCTTGCTGTGTAAACCTATCATTTTATATATATATAAAAATAATTGATATACTTTAAAAATTTTATTATACATATAATTATATATACATATATATGTATGTATGTATATATATATATAAAATCATAAGTGTCCTGGTTTTGTTTTTATAGAGAACCCTGCTTAACTCACCATTTGCAAGCCAAATTCAGAAGAGTTCATGAAACAAGAAATATCATTGTTTAATTCAGATGCATTTTGGGTAAAAACAGAGAAAACCAGAAATGTGTTTACTTGTGCTTTATTGGTTATGGTAGGAAAATAGCCTGTTTAAATCAAAACAAATTATGGGTAACACTGTGAAATATGGCATTTCCAGAATGCATAATTGTATTCTTGAGAAACCTGTACATAAGTTAAGACGTCCGTATTGGAACAGAAAAAGGGTATACTATTGTGGTTTAAACTCAGAAAAGGTGTGCATCAGTTTTATCCTTTCACCATACTTACTTAATCGGCATGCCGAGCAAGTAACCTGAGAAGCTGAACTATATGGAGAACAAAGTATAAGGACTGGAGGAGGCTTGTTAATACCTCGAGATACTCAGAAAACACAACCTTGTTTACTGAACATGAAGATGTCTTGAAGCACTTAGTGATGAAACTCAAAGACTACAGACTTCAGTGTGAATCACACCTCAGTGTAAGGAGAAAGCAAATCTTCACAACTGGACCAAGAAACAACATCATGATAAATAGCAAAGATTAATGTTATCAAAGGTTTCATTTTACTTGGGTCTACAAGAATATACTGTCACTATGTGTTGTAATCGATTCAATGACAGCGAGTTTATTTTATTTTTTGTTTTGGAAGCAGCACTGAAAAATCTGAGTTGCATTTGGGCAAATCTGCTGCACAAGCCCTCTTTAATGTGCTGAAGAGCAAAGGAGTCTTTCTGAGGTCGAGGGTGTACTACACACAAGCCATGGTCTCCCAGTCACTCTGTAAGCATCGAGAAGGAATGAAGAAGAAGAAAGAGGAATCAGTGCATTTGAACTGGTGACACAATATTGCTGGCAAAGAACATGTCATTGATCCAACGACTGCCAAAAGAACAAGCAAATCTGCCTTGGGAGAAGTACGGTCAGAAGGCTTCTTGGAAGTAAGGATAGCTAGACTTCATGTCATGTGCTTGGCTATATTTCCAGGTGATACAAGTTCCTGGAAAAGGACATCATTGTAGGTAAAGAAAACGGTCAATGACAAAGAGGATGACACTCAACAAGATAGATTGGAAGCAGCGTCTGCAACAGTTGTGAGAGTAGTGCAGGAGCAGGCAGCGTGTCACTGTCTTACCTCAGGTCACTATGCGTTGTTACCTACTGGACCAACTAATCAAGTCATGTTTCAAGTCTACTTTATGTTCCTAACAATACACTATTCCTCCTTTCTTAAATCCAGTTTTCTTTCACAAAATTATAATACTAACCTTGGTTACTAATTAGTATACTTTTAAAACAAAACAACTATGTTCTGCCCTGCTCTTTTTATCAGACACGAAAAAAAAAAAAAAAAAAGAACATTTTTCCCACAAAAGCTTGTAGTGTGTGGTGTCTATATTTCCCCTGGAGATAGGGATAAAAATGGCATTGGATAGGTGGATAGAGCTATTATACCTTTGGCTCTATGTAATATCCACCCAGGCTTCTTCACAGAAGACAAATTCTCTGATTATTTAGTCATCATACAGATTGAATAAGTATGGTGGGAGGATGGAACCCTGACACACATGGTTCCAGATTTTAAGATATGCAGTTTGCCTTTATTCTATTTGCACCACTGCCTCTTGATCCACATACAAGTTCCACATGGTCACCATGAAGTATTGTGACATTCCCTTCCTTCTCAATGCTGTCCTTAATCTGTCATGAACCACACAGTCCAATGCCTTCACGTAGTCAATGAAACAAGCACAAGGAAGCATCATTTTGGTAGTCTTTACTTTCAGCCAAGTCCTATCTGATGTCAGCATTGATATGCCATGTTGTACATGCTCTTCTGAATAAGGTCTAAATCTCTGGCAGCTCCCTTTCAATATACTGATTTTGGATGATTATCAGCAACATTTCACTTGCTTATGATAACAATGATAATGTTCTATATCCATCGGGTTGCCTTGCTTTGGAATGAGTACAAATATTGACCTCTCCCATTTCATTGGCCAAGTAGCTGTTTTCCAAATTACTTAGCATAGATGAACGAATGTTTCCACAGCTTCATAAGCTTATTGAAACTTTTCAACTGGTATTTTATCAGGTTCTTTAACCTTTGGGGGCTAATTCAGCTTGGAATTCTTCCTTTAGTACCATTTGTTCTTGAAGAATGACTTACATGAAGTAGAATGAAGCATCATGATTGGAGGAGGGCTTATTAACAAGCTGTGATATGTAGATGACACAACTTTGTTTACTGAAAGTGAGGAGGACTTGAGACATGTGTTGATGAAGATCAAGGATTGCAACCTTCAATCTAGAATACAGCTCATTATCAAGAAGACCAAAATCCGCATAACTAGACCAGTAGGTGACATCATCATAAAAGGAAAAAAGGTTAATGTCGTTGATGATTTCATCTTGCTTAGATCTTGCATAGATCCATGCTCACGGTAGCAGCAGTCAAAAGATCAAATGACACATTGCACTGGGTAAATGTGCTGTACAGGAACTTTTCAGGTAGTGAATATTAAGGACATTACTTTGAGGACCAAGATGTGCCTGACCCATGCCATAGTGTTTTCAATGCCCTGTGTGCTTGTGAAAGTTGGATATTGAGGAAGGAAGACCAAAGAATAATTGATGCATTTGAATGATGGTACTGGAAAATTGCATTGAAAATACCACGGACTGCTAAAAGAACAAATTCATCTATCTTGGGAGAAGTATGGCCAGAATGCTCCTTAGACACAGGGTGGCAAGATTTTGTCTCACAACTGTCAGCAGAGACCAGTGCCTGGAGATAGACGTCTTACTTGGTAAAGTCGCAGGGCAGCAAAAGAGAG
The DNA here is from genome assembly GCF_000313985.2 of Echinops telfairi. Lineage (NCBI taxonomy): Eukaryota > Metazoa > Chordata > Mammalia > Afrosoricida > Tenrecidae > Echinops > Echinops telfairi. Next base: position 116,365 of record NW_022111371.1, read on the forward strand.
GCATACTGTCTGTGGGGAAAAGGATACTTGGTCCTTAGGCAAATGGGACAGGCCCACCGCCTCCCGTGGTTCAAGGCCCATGGGAAACGCTGATGGCTCACCTCAGGAGCTGATGAAACAACAGCTGGCCTGTCTCTCCGCCTGAGATAAAACGGGTACTTCTCCTCAAGCTCCCTCGCAAAACTGCAGAAAGCAGCGGTCTGCAAACTTATCAGTTACCTCAGGTTCCCAATCTTGTCCTCCCTTCCTGTCTGAATGCTCAAATAATTGTCAACTGCCCCTCTGGGTAAATCTGTCACACATTGCAGACTACGGTCAGGGAATGTATTTAAACCTGCCTTGAATAAACTACCGGGCTCTGGAGGGTCTTTACCACAGGGACCCCTGGGTCTCAATTGCATCTATCTATCCTTTTTTCTTATCTATAAGTTTTTCTCATGGCAGCTCATGCTCCTCTGGAACCTGTTAGATTTGTAAGATAAGGGCCAGTCTCTATCTTACCTTAAATCCTCCTACAAGGTGGATTGATACAGCAGCTGCCTCAGCGGACTCAAACATAGGCACAGTTGTGAGGGTGGCACAGGACTGGACAGTGCTTCCTTCTGCTTACAGAGAGTCATTATGAGTCTGAACTGACTCCATGGCACCGATCAACAACACCACGATCTTTCAGAACTAGATGGCTGATCTTTCTTCTGGGTTGCTTCTGGTGCTAGACTTACACTGCCACCCTTTTAGTTAGCAGCCAGTGTGTCAAATATTTGCACCCAAGGGCTCCAATAAAATGGACCCAAAGAAACTAAATGGATTTAAGGATAGCTGATTCATAGGCCTTACTCCTAGGAAACCAACTTGCCTTTAGGCACAGCTGAGATATGTACGGCCAAAGTCAGGCTTCTGAGAAAATGTACAGGCATAGCCAGAGAGGCAGATGCTAAGTGGTCCTAGAACAAGGCAAAAACTGAGGTAAGAGCCAAATGGGAGGCTGGGGGTGGGGTCTAAAAAAAAGAGAGGTAAGAGACTATCAAAGAGGGCAAAATGGGAGACTGTGGGGCTCATTCAAGAGATGGGCATTCTTCCATTGCAGGTGGACTTCCACCTTCCCTGGAGTGCCCTGGCCAGGATGGGGTGGACAGCATCAAAGGGAAGCATGGTGACCCCCTCATTTTGGTTTCTTTGTTCCAGACAGGCATGTAGGACTGCATTAGTATGCTAGCACAGGGCCTCCTTTTGTTGTGGCAGGTGCTGCAGGAATTCAGCACAGCTGATGTTTCATAAAATTATGAGCCTGCCGAGCACCCTGGGAGGTCAGGAAACCCTGCCTCTCACATCTGGTCCAACAGTTGATCAGTGCTCCAGCTCAAAAGTATTTTTCAAATGCTGTTTATTGTACTTCATCATCTTATTTGCAGAGCGATGTGCCTTCACTGAAGAACATGTGGACAGGCAGTAAAGCACAGAGTAGAAAACAAAAATTATTTGAAATCTCACCACCCAGGGACAGCCTACTGCTCTTTTGTTATCTCCTGCTCCATCTCTCACTCTCTCTCCCTCCCTCCCTTCCTCCATCCTATTTTCTTTCTCTCTGGCATTCTCTCTTTTGTGCTCTTTCTGTCTCTGTCTCTTCTTTCTCCCTCTCTGTCTCCTCTGCCTCTCCCAACCACCCACTTCCATGATGTGTGTGAGGGTGTCATGGGGTGGGGGAGAGGCAAGCAATGTGTGTGTATTGTAAATATATAGCATGTAGATGCAATTTTCCTGTTACTGCATACTTGACAAATAAACTTGAGAACAAAGAGGCATTGCATGCAACACATTCCAAAAAGAGCCCACTAATACCTCCCTATGTCTCAGTGCCTAAACTGGCACTTCTGCCCTCAATCACCGCACACTGCTTGGTCACCACCAACTCTTTTCCCATCTGTGAAAGAAAAGTAGGGAGCAGAGAGGGCCAGTCTGTGATTAGTGAGTGGGAAGGCCAAGCCATAGTATATCTAAGAGCTAAGCAGAGGATCCATATAGAGCATAGAGGAATTTCCAAGAAAACCGCTCATCAACACTGGGAACCTCACTTCCCAGTTAGACACTGGCTAGAGTGCAATTCTGTTTATTTGTTCTGTTCCTGCCTAGGTGGAGAAATAGCACTGAGGAGACAGAAGATCAGAAAGAGGTATTCATGGGGTAACCTGTTGCCATGGTGATCGTGGCGATGATGCAAGGGGCACTGCAGAAGATAGTCACACAGCCTACTCTGGTCCTCCTTGTAAGAGGCATCCTGAAACCTCTTGTCTAATTTAAAACTTCTCTCCTCCTTGCAACCTATACCTGATTTGGGCTGGGGAATCTGGGCAAGCAAGGGTGTGTTCCCAGGATCACTTTCTTCAGTCTTGCTTGCTTCCATGATTTATTTCACCCCTCCCCGCCCCACCAGGTTCCCATTGCTATTGTTAGCTGCTATCAAATCCACCCACCCCTAACTCATGAACACCTGATGAACTAGGGAAGTGAACACTTCACAGTCATGCATCATCCTTATGATTGTGTGTGGATCAGACCATTGTGATCCACAGGATTTTCACTGGCTAGTGATCACCAGGCTTTTCTTCCTAGTCTTAGCCTGGAAGTACTAGTAAGTCCTGTTAAGTATCGTAGCAATATACAACTATCTATGGAGAGATGGGTGTTGAGTGCATATGCAGTACACTTCCTGGGAATCTAAGTCAGGTCTTCCACATGGAAGACAAGAATTGTACCAAAGGAACTATCAATTAGAACTCTCTAAAAACATAAGCGTCCTGGTGGTGCTAAGCGTTAGACTAAATCACAAGGTGAGTGGTTCAAGCCCAGCAACTGCTCAGACCCCTTTAGGGAGAAAGATGAGACTTGTTCTGTACCAATACTGACTGGATTGATAATTGCCTGGGGTCATGGCAGGAGAGAATGAAGGGAATTGGGGGGCTAATATCAATGAGTACGAGAAGAAAATGTTCTGAAATTGATTGTGGTGTTGATTGTATACACCTTCTTAATATAATTGAATGATTAAATTGTATGATATGTAAATGCCAATAAAACTTTTTTTTAAGAGAAAAAAAAGACCTGTAATCTCAGAAATCCTGTATATGATCTCTGTATATTGGAGGCAACTCAAACACAGTGGTTTGGGGTTTGATTTTAAGGAGATTAGAAAGGAACCCTAGTGATGCAGAGATGAAGTGCTCACTGCTCAAAGAAGGTCAAAGATTCAAATCTACTAGCAGCTTATCAGGAGGAAGATGTGGCAATCTGCATCTTTAAAGAATGAAAACCTTGGAACCTAGATGGTGGATTCCTACTCTGTTTTATAGAAGCATCATGAGCAGCATTGAATAGACAGCAGTGGGTTTTGTTTTGTTTTTAATTATTTTACTGAGGGCCCATACAACTCTCATCACAATCCATACATACATCCACTGTGTCAAGCACATATGCACATTTGTTGCCCTCATCATTCTCAAAACACCTGCCCCCCACTCTAGCCCCTAATATCAGTTGTTGTTGTTTTAAAAGGAGTTTAGAGGATGTGGTGACTTTGTAATCTACCATCATAGTTAAGTAGAAATTCCTTGCTCAAAATACTCTCTAAAGTTTCATGTTAAAGTGGCAGTCAGAGAAGTAGGACTGAGATTTAAGAGGCAGCATGAAGTGGCAACATTCGCATTTGCGGGACTCTGAAGTTTGGTGTAGGCCACTAGGCATTGAGGCAGCTCATGCGTGTTGCTCCTGGTTGACCAGCTCACCCATTGGTGGAACAACACCTTGAAACACAGGGAGGCCTTTCTGGATTTCTGCCTTCAGCATCTCCATGTCCTTGTCCCAGGTCCAATTCTTCTCCTGACTGCTAATTCAACTGAGCAATCATGACTTTGGAACCAATGCCCTAGTGTGGTAGTTACATAATCTAGTGTCAACTTGAGGATATTAAGAATGAATGGGATGGGGTCTAGCCTGTCAGTCAGGTCACAGCCTGATGATAGCTCCCTGTGGGCGTGGTCTTCTCATGAGGATTCTGGGAACTGCCTCTCTTTCTCCAGGGAGGTGGGCTACTCTCACTCTCTGCTTTCACATTCCTGTTGACAAACCTCATGGAATCGTGCTGATCACAGCCAGAGTTCCGGAGCTGGAGGAACCACATGGAGGCTCCCACCAGCACTGAGATGCTTCTAGCACCACTGGATCCACAAGACTTTCTACCCACTGGCCTGTGATCTTCCTGCATTAGCATTGTACCATGTGTTTTGTGAGTACAATGAGGAATTTATGGACTATATGAGACATATGGGCTAATATTGGACTAACACAACCAGCATGACTTTTCCACCAGCTTCTACAATGGTATTAAGGTCTTTTATGGGTTGAATTATGTCCTCTTCCAAATGTACCTTGGGATCCTAACACCTCATATTTGTAGATCGAATTCCTTTGAGAATGGGGTTTCCTTTATTATGTTAACAAGGCCATATTAGCATAATGTGTGTCTTAAATCTAATCACTTCTGAGTCATAAAGAACAGAGGACACACAGAGACAAGTAGAAAGATAAAAATAGATACCACATGAAGAGCTCCAAGTAATCAAGAAACAGCAGGCTACAGACATTGATACAATTATCTTCCCTAGAGCCAGATATAGAGAAAGTTCCCCTACCATAAACTCCCCACTTCTGTCAACTCGATTCCAGTTCATGGCAATCTAGAAGGTAAACCTGTTTGAAAGGGTTTTCCTGACTGCCATTCCATTATGTTGATTCCTATTCATGCTGTTAGGAGCTGAACAGCCCTAAAGACAACAGAAGGGAAAATTACCAGGTCTTGCATTACATTCTCAATCATTGTTGTGCTTGAATCCATTGTTGCAGCCACTGTGTCAATCCATCTAATTAAAGGTCTTCCTCTTTTTTGCTGTCTCTCCAGTTTACTAAGCATGATGTCCTTTCCAAGAACTGGTCTCTCCTAATACGTCCAAAGTATGTGAGCTGAAGTCTTTCCATCCTTGCTTTTAAGGAGCATTCTGGCTGTACTTCTTCCA
>NW_022111371.1:121640-122888 GCF_000313985.2 Echinops telfairi
AACAGATTTGTTTGTTCTTCTGGAAGTCCACGATGCTTTTGATTCTTCACCAGCACCAAAATTCAAATGCATCAATTCGTCTGCGGTCTGCCATCTTCATTTTTCAACTTCCATGTGCCACTGAGGTGATTGGGGATAGACTTGGGTCAGACATATCTTTGTCCGCAAAGTAACATCTTTGCTTCTTAAGATTTTAAATACATGTTTTACAGCACTCGTTTTTTTCCCAAGTCTTACTGCCGCCATTTTCATCCACAAAAAAAAAAAAAATTGGTAATATCTCATCCAGGATGATACATATAGACAATGCCCAGGCTTCTGCCATTATGATAAAATAATAATAATTTATGAATTATCAAGGGTTCAAGAAGGAGGGGGAATGGGGAGGGAGGGGGAAAATGAGCTGATACCAAGGGCTCAAGTAGAAAGCAGGTGTTTTGAGAATGATGGTAGCAACATATGTACGAATGTGCTGGACACAATTGATGTATGTATGGACTGTGATGAGCTGTATGAGCCCCTAATAAAATGATTTTAAAAAGAATGTTTTAAAGGTCATTGTGTAGATTCTGATTCATAGTGACTCTATTATAGAGCACAGTAGAACTACCTCAGGGAGGATCCAATGCTGTGAACATCCCGGAAGCAGACAGCCACACCATTCCCCACAGAGCAGCTGGTGGATTCAAACCAACCTTTCTCTTAGCAGGGCAGTATTTTTATGACTACTCAACCAATGTTGTTTCTGCCACATTCAGAAACCCTAAATTCTCCACGTCTTTTCCTAGCACTTTTCTCTGAGTCAGTAGGAGTTCTGATGTCAGAGAGAATTAATGATTAGACTACTAACCACAAGGTCAGTCGTTCAAACCCAACCAGCCCCTCCTCAGGAAAAAGATGAGGTTGTCAGTTCCCATAAAGATTTACAGTCTTGGAAATCCTATATAGTGCCTTTGTGAGTTGGAATAAATTTGGCCACGGTAGTTTGGGGTTTGAGGCTGGTGCTTAGGAGCTAATATTTTCCACTAAGAATATCTCAAAGGGCTGTTTCAGACCATTGAACACACCAAGGGAATTTCAATCATCTCTAAAAAGAAAAAGAAATTTTAATATGTTGAATAGTTATACTATGCCAGACAATTTTCCAGGCCCTGCTCTATTTCCCTTATAAAGTAGTAAGGTAGAAGTTATTATCATTGTTTTTTGAGATGAACAAGGAAAATATTAGAGAGGTTAAAAAAAAAAAAA
>NW_022111371.1:125886-132386 GCF_000313985.2 Echinops telfairi
TATATATATATATATGGAATGTGCTCATAGGTACATGATTATCTGCGCTGCCACCTGGACACAGAACCAATCAGTCTCCTGAGGGTCATTTTAGCTCTGACAGCTGTGGTTCACTTCTGACACTGTGAGGCTCACTTTTGTCAACATGCCTGGTGCAGGCTCAGAAAGCTATTTTTCACAAACATTTGATGATATGCCATTGTTTTTGCTCTCAAACAATCTGACTAGAATATGGATTCTTGAGTCTGGCAAGCACATCATGAGACACACTGCCAGCATTCATTTTTTTAAAGTCTTTAGTTTTGTAGTACTACCCCTAGGAATTCATCCTACAGAAGTAATCTAACATCACACAATTGATTAAACACAAAGATGTTAATTAAACTGGTACCTATCAAAGTCAAAAGGGTGGACTAGCTGAATATGTAGCTCTAAAGCCTTCTTATAAGTGGTATTGAAGGAAGAAGTGCAAGCAGCCCTGAAGGCATTAACAAAAACAGGGCTCCCAGAATTGATAGAAGACCAAATGAAATAGTTCAATAAGCTGATGAAGCCTTGGAAGCTAAGAAAATTTGGAAGGCAGCTACCTTGCTAATCCACTGGAAGAGATCCGTTTGTGCTCATTCCAAAGAAAGGCAATGATAGTGAATGCAGAAGTTATCAAATAATATCATTAAGATCACATAGAAATAAAATGTTGTGCAACATTTTTTAAAACTGCTGCAGCAAGACATAGATGAGGAGAAGCAAGAAAGTCAAAACAAGTCAAAAACTGGGGTATGTCGTGCCCCAGGTCAGATGGATTTCAGCTGAGAGCAGAGAATACCAGAAAAATACTTACTTATATTTTATTGACTGTGCAAAGGCTTTCAACTATATGAATTATAGCTAACTATGATTAACATTGCAAAGAATTTGAGAATATGCCATGGTGTTCATGTTCAATCTGTACACAGACCAAGAGACAGTTGTCCAAACAGAGCAAGAGAATACTGAGAAGTTTGAAATCAGGGGGAAAATGTGTGTTGAGGTTGTATCCTTTCCCCATTCTTATTCTGTCTGTATACTGAGCAGATACAAGAACCTGGACTATGTGAATAAGAATGCAGCATCAGGATCGAGGGAAGACTTATTAAGAATAAGTCTGTAATATGCAGACAACACAACCTTGCTGGCTAAAAGCAAGGAAGAATTGAAGCTCTGACTAATGAAAATCAAAGAGTGCAGCCTTCGTATGGATTGTTACTCATTCTACATAAAACAAAAATCTCATAACTGGACCTATGGACAACATCAGGCTAAATGGATACAAGATTCAAGTTGCCAAGGATTCATCTTAGTTGAATCCACAGTTGATACTCTTGGAAGTAGTCATAAAAGAACAACAACAAAAAAACAAATGACATATTGCAGGCAGCAAATTTGCTACCTAACCATCCAGTTAATTCAGATTTATGATTACCCTAGAGTAAAACTCCCCCTTTGGGTTTCCAAGGCTTTAAATCTTTAAGGGAATAGGCAGGCTCGTCTTTCTCCTACAGATGCTAGTGAGTTAGAACCCCCTTTAAGTGCTAAAGAGCAACAATGGCACCTTAAGGACCAAGACATGCATGACCCAAGACATGGCATCTTCAATCACCTCATACACATCTGAAAGCTAGACAATAAATAAGGAAGACTGCAAAATAATTTTTGTATTTGAATTGTGGTATTAGTAAGGAATATGGAAGGTCCTATGGACTTCCAAAATAACAAACACATCTGCTTTGGAAGAAGTATAGTTAGATTGCTCCTTAAAAGTTGGGATGATGTAATGTGTTACTCAGGCTGCTCACTAAAAGGTCAGCAGTTCAAAATCACCCCAGCTCTGAGGGAAAATGGGGAGGCTTTCTATTCCCATAAAGACTTACAGCCTCAGAAACCCACAGGGACAATTCTACCCTATCCTATAGGGTCTCTATGAGTTACAATTGACTCAATGGCAATGAGTTTATTATCAGGAGAGACTAATTCCTGAAAGAAAGAAAAAAACATCATGCTTTGTAAAATAAAGGGTCAGCAAAAGGAGGGAAACCATCAAGGAGATGGACGGGCACAGTGGTTGCAACAATGGGCTCAAACATATCAGTAATGTGAGCATAGTGCAGGACCAGGCAATTTTGTTTCATTTTACATGGGATTGATATGAGTTGGAATAGATTTAAAAGCCCCTAAAGTTGAGAAGAACCCTAGTGGTGTAGTAGTGACACGACTTGCTGCTAACTGCTGAGTCAGATCAACTCAATGGCAGTGAGTTTGGGGTTTGATTCTAACAACAACCACATCTTCATCCTGAGCGAGATCAGTGCCTGGAACATAGAGAGCACTTCATCTATGTGTTTGGAGGAATGGCAACGATGCCAGACATTGGTAGATAAGGGTTTTGGGAGGTTCTATGCAAAAGCACCTTAAAATGCAAAGGTCGTCGTGAAAGAGAACTTCCTCCCGGCACCAACTTACATCACAAAGAAGTATGGGACACGAGCTGTAGGCATGTCTGTAAGATTCACACACAAAGCAAAGAGGAGCAGAAAATGAGAGAGAAACTTCCCGTCATTGTCCTCCTTCACTTTGCTGTTCCCACCGACTACATCCCTATTACAAAAGGAGGACTCGGTTGTTTTCAAATGGGCTTTTGCACTCTTTCAAACATGTGCGAGACACCAATACAACGACACAGCTGAATAGGTACAATAAGATGAAAGCTGAACCCCCGATGGCAGGGCTTTATCAAGGCTAATCTGAAAGTTGCACCCTCCCTTCCCTATCAGTGCTTCAAGATGCATAGACGTTGACAGGACCAACTTGGTCAACACAAAAACCTTCCCCTTCTTGTCTGACTGCCTCGGTCAGGCACTTCTCATATTGTTGGTGCCTGAGAATCTCATTCCATGCCTTCTCTGATAACCACATAGTCTTGCTGCTGGGGTCCAAAGCCCCATTTGTGTCCACCCCATTCTTCATGCCTTTGGGTGTCTACCATGCTTGGTGAAGGATTTGGGGGTCATATAGAGTTAATAGACACTATTCACTAGCATCCCTGTTCAAGTGGCTCCCAGGACAGGTGTCATTCTGCCATCCTTTAGATCAGCCTCTGCCTGGAGGCAGCACGAACTATGACCAGCTTAGACGTCCTGTCATTGTACATTTTCCTACTTGATGAGACTAGGCAAGGCCATGTCTTATGTCCTACAGGGGTGCTGTTGTTGTTGTTGTTTGGTGCCATCAAGTCGGTCCAACCCACAGCAACCCTATGCACAACAGAATGAGACAATGCCCGGTCTTGCACGTCCTCGTAACTGATTCCATTGTTGGAATAACTGTGTCAATCCGTCTTGTTGAGGACCATCTTCATTCAGGGTTCACAACCTAAAAGTTCACAGCCACAAGTTCCTCTCAGATATATATCCCATATCTGCAATGGTCAATGAACTTCTTCCAGGTCTTATCTCCTCAGAAAATCTACGGGTAGATTGAGGATGGATCATTTTGGTCTTCCAGCAAGCAAAGCAATCCTAGTTCCTTGGGGAGCAGGCGGGGGCTGGTGGGGATCAGATCACGTTAGTGATATTATTGCTGTTGGGAAGTCAATCTCCAACTCCTGGCAACCCCATCCACGACAGGGTCAGACTGTTATGATCCACGGGGTTTTCACTGGCCCCGTTTTGTCAAGTAGATGACCAGGCTTTCCTTCCTAACCCATCTTACCCTGAAAGCCCTGCTAAAGCGTGTTCAACATTACAGGAGCCCCAAAGCCTCACTGGTGGGCAAGGGGTGGCCAAGCATGAGATTCCTTGACTAGGCATGGAACACAGTTCTCCCACCTGGAAGGTGAGAATTCTGCCACCACTTGTCCTTTTGCATAGTCATTCTTGAAACAAACAAAAATAAAATTGTGTACTGCCATATCATCTTACTGTCAAGTGATTCTAAGGGACAGGTACTGAGTCGAAGAGACACCTCTGAGCAGTTTGATCGCAGTACTTGTAGAACACCTTTGGACTCAGTTAAAAGTTGTGTGCTTGACAGCATTTTCTCCAAATCTATTAAATTATTCATCCACTGAAAACAAACCCTCAAAAGCTGACTACTTTTCATCTCCTCTTTCATTTATTCATTCAATAAATATTTACTGAGCACAGTGGATACCACATACTGTACTGCTCCATGTGTGCGCTATGAGGAATATCAGCAGTAGGCACTGATATTTGCTGAATGAATACAGTCCACCTAGAATTGCTCGATACCACAGCCACATAGTAACAGAGCTGGGTTCATGTCCTCAGTCTAACCCCAGAGATCCTTTGACCTTATGTTACATTGAAATCTGTGCCTCTCAAAGCACAAATCCCACTGGTGTTAAGAAACAAAAGTTGGTCTCAAGCCGCTTAGAATTTAAGAAACTGAGGTGCTCAAATGCTAACCAAAAGTTTTCAAACCACCAGCTCCTCTGCAGTGTGTGTGTGTGTGTGTGTGTGTGTGTGTGTCGGGGGTGGGGGGCGCAGGATGTGGCTGTATGTTTTGGTAAAGATTTATATTCTTAGAAACTCAGTACAGCAGCTTTTATATGCCATCTCTGTTCACAATGAGTCAGAATCAATTAAGTGGCAGTGAGTTTTGAAAACATTAACCTTTTCTGAGTATCTTCCCAGGTAACATTCATTCAGCTATGATATATTTTTCAAGGGAGACTGGGTGTCATTAAACATTTTCAGACACAGGTAAAGTGATGATCCTGGAGATTTGACATCATTCTGACCATTGGAGGAAGCTGCTACAAGAAGAATAGCTCTGTGAAACTACATGAGAAATTGAAGGAAAGTTTCAATGAAACTTCAGGGTCTGCCCCAAGGGAAGTGGTCCAACTGATCTTGGGGGCTGATCCCCAGAGCAGAACCTGGGGATAGAGTTATGGTCACAGCAGGTATTTGGTCGACTCCATTCCTGCTTTGTGCTTACTGAGGAACATTTTGAGACCTATTTGCTCCCCCAGGCACACCTATTGGGAAGAAAGAAGAAGGTTTCTGCTCCCATGAAGACATATGGTCTCAGAAACCTACAGGGGCGGTTCCACTCTGTCCATAGGTTACCATGATGCAGAAATGACTGGATGGCCATAAGTTCGGGTTGGTTTAGAGCCTCTAGAGAGGCTCCTGTTGGGGCAGTGGATGATGTTTTTGGCTGCTAACCACAGGTCAGCACTTTGAACTCAACAGATACTCTATAGAGAAATGAGGCCTCCTGCTCCCATACGCCCTGCAGCCTTGAAAACTCAAAGGGGCAATTCTACTCTATCCTATAGGGTCACAATGTGCAGGGACCAAGCTAACAGCAGCATGTTTGGTTGCTTTGGTTTGGTTGTGTTGTATTGTATTATTCTCTCTAATCAATATGCTCGATCATATAAGTTAGAGATCTTCATGTAGCTCTCCACAGTCTATAAGATTATATTGGAGAAGCTGAGACTGAAGGTTTTCCAACCACCTTCTAGTTCCTGTATATATCTCCACCCTCCCCGGTTCCAAATAGGCACCCTATCTTCCAACCCTACTAAGCCATCTGTTATTCTCTCTCTTAATGCTCATGGAAGCAATAGTCAAGAGATCCAACAATACATTGCATTGGATAAATATGTTGCACAGGACCTCTTGAGCAATTCAAGGTGTTCTGTAATCATTCAACAAATATCAATGCCTACTGCTGATATTCCTCATAGCACATGGGATGGTACAGTAAGTGGTATCCATTCTGCACTCAGTATATATTTATTGAATGAATAAATGAAAGAGCAAATGAAAATTAGTCAGCTTTTGAGGTTTTTTTTTAGTGGATGAATAATTTAATAGGTTTGGAAGAAAGTAATAACAAGTGTTGAAAATCAAGGATGTTACTTTGAGGATTAAGATGTGTGTGACACACGCCTTAGTATTTTCAATTGCCTCATATACATGTGAAAGTTGGATGTTGAATAAGGAAGTCTGAAGCAAAATAGATGCTTTTGAATTGTGGTGCTGGCAAAGAATATTGAAAGCACCATGGAACACATGGGTACAAATAAGAGCTGGAAACACAGGGAATCCAGGAGAGATAAACCTCTCAAGACCAACATTGAGAGTAGAGATACCAGGAGGAGAAGGGGAAGGTGGGGGAAGAAAAGGGGAATCAATCACAATAATCTACATATAACACCCTCCCAGGGGCATGGACAGAAAAGTGGGTGAAGGGAGACATCAGTAAGTGTAAGACATGAAAAAATAATAATACTTTATAAATTATCAAGGGTGCATGAGGGATGGAGGGTGAGAGGAAGGGGGGGAAATGAGGAGCTGATACCAAAGGCTCAAGTAGAAAGAAAATGTTTTGAAATGATGACAGCAACAAATGTACTAATGTGCTTGACGCAATGGACGGATGGATAGATTGTGATGCGTTGTCCGAACCCCCAATACAATGATTTTTTT
>NW_022111371.1:133791-135751 GCF_000313985.2 Echinops telfairi
ATTTCAGGGATCAGTCTCTCCTGAAAACATGTCCTAAGTAAGGGCGACCATGTCTCATTATCCCCTCTTCTCAGAAGCATCTGGCTGTGTGTCTTCCAAGACAGGTGTGTTTGTTCGTCTAGCAGTCCACAGTCCTTTCAAGATTCCTTGCCAGCATTGCCATTCAAGCACATCAATTCTCCTCTCTCTTCCTTATTCATTATCCAACTTTCACATGCACAGGAGGTAATTGAAAATGCCACGTCTTGGGTCAATCACATCTTAGTCTTCAAAATGACATCCTGGGCTTTCAATACTTTAAAGAGGTCCTGTTCAGTAGATTTACCGAATGTGGCATGTCCTTTGATTTCTCAAGTGCTGCTTCCATGTGCATTGATTGTAGATCCAAGTAATGTGATATCCTGGAAAACGAACTCTTTCTCTCGTTATCATAATGTTACTTATTGGTCCAGGTGTGGGGCGTTTGTTTGCTTGTTTACAGTTAGGTGTAATCTATGCTGAATGCTGCAATCCTTCAACTTCATCAGCAAGTACACTGAAGTCCTCCCTACTTTCAGCATGCAAATTCAACTGCATATTGAAAGTTATTAATAAGTCTCCCTCAAATATGATGCTATATGCTTCATGATATAGTGAAATGTCACTGATTATTTGCTCAAATCCAGAAGGGCCCCAGTTACCTACCCAGTTTGCCTTTCTCTTCAGCAAGTTCTGTGCCTGGAAATCTCCAGCTTGCACTGCCACGTTGAGGTGAATGAAGCATTGTATTCCCCACGAAGCCTGTCCTGGCTTTATTCCAAATCCCTCTACAATCGTCCCTTGGTGCTTTCCGGGCTCCATATGGACCCCAGTATTATGATTACTTTATGTTGCTGTTAGGTGCCTTCGAGTTGCTTCGGACTCAGAGTGACCCCTTGTGACAGAATAGAACTGCCCCATTGTGTTTTCTTGGCTAGAATATTTATAGAACCAAGTGGTCAGATATTTCTCTCACCACCATTATTTCAATCAGAAGCCAAATACTGTTTAACTGTTGATGCCACCAGTGCATCTTGCCTGATTTAAAGTATCTATCAATATTCAGGCACTGATCAAGTTAACTGCTGTGTTAGACAGGGTTCTCTAGAGAAACAAAACCAGGACACTTGTGATTATAGTAGATAGATAGATAGATAGATAGATAATAGATAATAGATGATAGATAGATGATAGATGATAGATGATAGATAGATAGATAGATGATAGAGAGATAGATAGATAGATAGATAGATAGATAGATAGATAGATAGATATACAAAATGAAGTAATAAACAGCTAATTAGTCCACAGAGCAGTACAGAAGGCTTGGTTCAACTAATTTCCATGAAACAGCTAGTATACTGGCAGTCCTTCAAACCTCACAAGGGCTGCTGGGTGTAAGTCAAGGAAATAGACAGCCGAGTCTTCTTTAGAGCAATACAGGCAGTCCAACCACAGGCAGCAAACAGCAGGGCAGGTCACCAATAGTCGGCCAGATGACAGGGTCTGAAAGTCCCTAGCTCAAGTGATGTACACACCAGCAGTGTGGCGAAGTAGGTCTCAAAGGAACCTCAAACTATAGGAACATGGTCCACGGGTTGGGCATCCCACAGGTAGTGTAGCTCACAAGTTGAAGCAGAGAACTAGCTAAGGTAGCTAGCTGCACACAGATCAATAGAGAGCAAGAGACAGAAAGGCAAGGCTAATGGAGCCATTTATCTCTTTGCCCTTCAATTAAACTGTGACTTTATTAATCCCACATGGGTTTATTAGCCAGGTTGGCACAATAAACTACCTATCACCACTGCCTTTCTCCTCTAGTAGACTGAGCTCAGCAGGGCAAAGAGCCTGTCTAATGCATCTCAAAATAGTCTTAGAATAAAGACTGAAATAGAATCTGGTGTGTGTGTGTGTGTTTCCCAATCATTTATCTCATTAACTC
>NW_022111371.1:136653-138280 GCF_000313985.2 Echinops telfairi
TAAAATGGGTGCATATGCCAGGAATTGAACCTGTTCCCACACAGAAGATGAACATGCTATCACTGAGCTACCACTGCCCTCACATACATATGTGTGGGGGCTTTAAAAAGCCCGTGCCGAAAAAAAAATTGAATGGAAAGATAATGGAGTTGTCCCATGGAATTCTTGAATTCTCCTCATATACACATTATATGTTAGTATCCTTTCAAGGTCTTTGTTCTAGACAATGTTAGCAATCAACTGACTTTAAAAGCAAGTCTGCTCAGTACCTGCCTCCCACATATATCTGCACCCATCTAACCCAGGGAATGGGAAGCTGGTCCTGACCCAGCCCTGAGTACAACATTGTCTGTGGGTGGGAGAAATATATAGTACACACACACACACACACACACACACACACACACACACACACACGAGGTGATTTGTAAGGGAAAATGAAGCACAAGGCAGGTTAGATTCCCCAAGGTTCTTAAACTGGTAGTTAATTGAATCCAGTGTTCCAAGACCTTAATTTCAAACAAGGTCTTTGGGAGAAACAGTCAGCTGCTCTCCCTCAGGCAAAATGAAAGCCGTTTTCCCTTAACTCAGAACTAACAAAGCTCCGAACTTCTTCCAGCTTCATCCTCCTGAACAGAGGCTCTGGCCTCACCCGAGGGGGCTTTTGGAGGCGCCGAACCCAACCTCCTCCAATCTCTCCCCATCTGGCTTCTCCGCAAATGTGGTAGGTATTCTTAAAGCTGCCTTGAAAGTAGAAAATGAAAAAGCCTTGTCTGCTGCCAAGGTGGATTCGGAGTCAGAGCCAAAGTGAATCTTTCTTTATCTCGAATGGTAACTTGTCTGTATTACCATCTCCATATTCCCTTTCACATTCCCAGTCCCAGGACCCAAATTGGTGGTCATGGAGCTGACTTCCAGTCATGGAAATCCCCTTTGTGTCGGAGTAGAACAGTGCGCCACAGGGTCTCTTCTGACTGATTTTTCTGAAGTTGATCATGTGCCCTTTCTTCCCAGGTGGCACTGGGTAGTCTTGAAGCTTCAACTCTTTGATCAGTACCTACGTGTCTTACCAATTTTTGCGACCCACGGATCTCTTTCCTTTTTTTTTCTTTCATGTTAAGTTCTATCAAGTTGGTTCTGACTCATAGTGACCTAATGTACAACAGAATGAAACACTCACTGCCCAGTCCTGCCCCATCCTCACAACTGTGCTTATGTTTGGGTTGCAACCACTGTGTCAATCTATCTTATCAAGGACTTTCCTTGCCAGGAGAAACCAGCTCCTAACACAATCATTACGGGTTCGGTAGGCGCAATTGTACAACGATAATAAGTAACTATTATAATAAAGTTATAGAGGGCATGAGAGATAGGAGAGAGATATAGAAATAAATGGAGTCAGACACATTTTATGGTAGCATTGCTCACCTCAGCCCCACTTGGTGGTCCACGTGGAGGGAAAGAGAAACTTTAATGCTGCCCAAGCTTTTATCCTCTCTGGGGATGTGCAAGCCCCCTAATTACAGGTGAAGACATACATCACAGGAAAGGGTTGTGCTATAGGTATTACAGTAATGGGAGGGGGTGATCTAGGGGTATCCAGGCAATAGGAAAAGGAGGGATTGGG
>NW_022111371.1:139274-141022 GCF_000313985.2 Echinops telfairi
TTAGCCTTTATAAAAACTCTCTCTTATACATGAGTTGCTGTGGATTTGTTTCTGTAAAGTACCTAGACTAATACATTTATTCAATGTCCAACTTTTGAAAGCATGTGAGGAAACTGAAAATACCATTGCTTGAGTCAGGTGCACCTTAGTCCTCAGAGTAGCATCCTTGCTGTTAAACACTTGAAAGAGGTTGGTGCAGCAGATATACCCCCAGTAGAGTGACTTTTTGTATGCACTTATCCATTCATACATTCAAAAGCAAATATTAACTGGATGCTTACTAAGTGTTGGACTGACGTTATAGGGAATAATGGTAGCCAACATGCATTGAATTTATTGTGTACTATAACAAAAATTTATGAAATGGAATTCCCAACTCCCACTGGGGAGAGTCAGGTTCAGCTCGTAGCCACTTAAGTTTATGTGTAGCCGCTATCCTTTCGTCAGTGGAGGTTTGGGTATTATTATGATTCTGGGGAGGTTTAAGAGAAGCTTCCAGATGTAGACAGACTAGAAAGAAAGCCTAGTGATCTTTCAAAAGTCATCCATGGATAACCCTGTGGATCATGGAAGCCCCATTCACAATGATCATGGGTATGGAGTGGAGTAGGCAGGGCCTTGGTTCAGTGTGAATGGGGTGGCTGTGAGTTAGAGACAGACTTGCTGGCAGCTAATAGAAAATAAAAATTAGATAAAGAGGAAACAGTCGTTAATTCTCTATCTCATTTAAGCCTCACCAAGTTTCCATGAGCAGGTATTGTTGGCTTCACCATTTTGTTCTTATTGTTCATAGCTGTCAGGTCAATTCTGACTCATGGACACCCTAGATAAGCCAAAATAGAACTGAGGGCCACAGGGTTTCCAATAGCCCATGTGAAATTTTTCTGCTAGGAACCTCTGGATGGACTCAAATCATTAACGTTTTCATTAGCAGCTCAGTGCTCAACAGTGTCTGCTATCAAAGGCTCCATAAGGACAATTAAGTAACCTACTGCTTTTCCAAACAATTCAACACCATCACCTACCCAATTTGACACAGAAAAATCAGTCAGCATGCACATGAAACTTTAAAGCCATAAGTAATCAATATTAGTTCTCCAGGAAGACAGAGACTTTGCTACCACATTGCTTCTTTGATTTATGGAAATTAAATCCACAGAAAACTCTTGAAAAGGACATTGTCATATTAGCAAGTGCTGAGGGCAGCATGGAAACTGCAGGGGGGAGACTGGGCCCAGCAATACCCTCTCATCTCTCAGTCCAATGATGTGCTTGCATGAAGGCGTATTCCCTATTTCCCCATTTAAGGTCCCATCTTCAGAACTGCCCTCCTTCTCCAAGATTGGAGCACATTGAACCCTAAGCTACTCAGTTTTCTAACTTTAGCCTCAGGCCAAACTTTACTTGCTTGGTAAGCCTTTTCCAAAACATCCTTGCATGCCATAGACTGACTCTTACCATGAATAGTGCGTTCTATTTCTAAACGTTATTTGATAGCCTATCCGCTTTGCAGGAAAAGAATGGTTTCTCTTGTACAAATTTGACAACCTGTTTGTCAACCTGAAGTTGACCACACACACACACACATCAAGTGCCCTCCACACACACACACACCACACATACAGGCTCATTTGTGTACATGCACACACTTTCATATGCACACAACGTCTTGCCGTGCCATTACTAAAGAAATCATAAAGTATGCCTGGCTTGTCCTGAAATTATGTTTCCTTTCCAGGCTTGAACAC
>NW_022111371.1:144053-146501 GCF_000313985.2 Echinops telfairi
TTGAATTACGGTGCTGCGAAAGAATATTAGAAGTACCATGGGCTGTCAAAAGAACAAACCAATATGTATCAGATTAAGTACAGCCAGAAAGTTCTTAAATGGTGAGACTTCATCTTGTGTTCTTTAGACATTTGTCAGAAGAGACAGATACCGGAGAAGGATATCATGCTTGGTAAAATAGAGGGTCAGCAAAGCAGAAGGAATCTTCAACGAGATGGATTGACAACTTCGCTGCAAAAAGGGGCTCAAGCATAGGAACGATTGTGCAGAACCAAGCAATGTTTTATTCTGCTGTGCGCCGGAACCAATCGATGACACCTAACAGCAATAACCACAATCCGTAAAACACAAAGCCTCTTCTACACGTTCTGTAGTACTGGACACCTACCATATTCCTGGAATACACACCGACATCCCAACGTAGGGAACGCTATCCTGAATCCTAGCACAATCCCAGAACCATAGGGACCTCCGGGGACCCACAAGGCTTTTCAGTTATCCTTAAAATTCCAACAGAATTTAAGTCCACACAGCTAGACAAAACATGCTTACTTTTGACTGAAATGAGAGTAAAATCCGTGAGATAACAGTAGCCATGTAAATCAAAAACTATGATTAGAGCTTATATATGAACTTGATCAAATTTCAATGGGGAAGTAGATCAAATATATATTATTAAGAGCAATTTGCATGACAAAATCATTCAAAACATGTTGTGCTTTGCTTATAGTTAATAAAAGGTGCCCCTTTGGTGTAGAAAATTTGGGGGGATGTTTGATATAAAGCAAGAAAAAGTTTTAATATTTCATCAGTTCAATGACATGGGGCCAGAAGCATCTCATTGCTTTCTGGAGAAAATCCTAACACTGTTGATCCTGGGCTCTGCTTCAGGGGACCATATAGACTAGGAAATAAAAAGGCTGCTTTGCAAATCAGCCACTTATCCTGCTTTTTTTTTTTTTTTGGTACAATGTGTAATTGGGGGTTAATCAAAGAGTTAATGAGGGTCTCTGTAGCCACCCATTCCCTTTAGCTATTCCTTACCCAGGTGTTCTCCATATTGTTAATAAGACAAAACTAGCTTTAGAGTTTAGCAAGCCTAGTTCTGAAACCCAGCTCTTCCACTTACTCTGCACATGCCTGTGGACAAATGTGAGTGAATACGCACAGTTGCAAGGATCCAAAACGACCAAATTAGTGACATAACCTAGGTCTTAGGGTTTGTTTGTTTGTTTGTTAGTTTTTCTCAAATATCAAGAAGTTGAGTACAGTAGTGTAGGGATTGAAGGTGTATCTTTAAGGTGTAATCCGTGTACTGAGTCACACCTCAGTTTCTACGCCAGCAACCCGGTTTATCTATAGCCCTCCTCCTCTATGTGGTCTGAGCATGGTGAACCCTCCAGCCATGGCATCCACATTCCAGAGAGGAAGAATAAGAGCTGAAAAGGCCAAGAAACAGTAATTGAATACATTTGTCTCATTGTATGAAGAAAACGCAATTTCATCAATGTGCTTGTGCTGAAGTCATTACATGTTAGGCTGCTAATCAGAATGGGCAGCAGTTCAAAACCACTAGCAGCTCTGCTGGAGAAAGACTGGACTTCTACCACGGTAAACAGCTACAGTCTCAGAAACCCACAGGGGTTGCTATGAATCAGCATTGACTTGGTGGGTGTGAGTTTGGTTTTTGGTTTATCTTAATTAGCATATTGTTTGTGTGGCCCGGATTCATTTATTTTTAATTAATCACTTGATTAAAATTTTAAATTTTAATAAATTGGTTATCAATTATATAAATATGAACCCTTTTCCACATTGAAATAATGAAAAGCAAAACAAGAAAACAGTGCAAAAAAAATCAATTCTAAAGGAATGGAAAACCAAGCTCTGGTACATTCATACTGTGGAATAATATCCATCAATAAAAACAAGTCTCTTAAACACTGAAAGACATGGACAAAATTAAAGAACATTATGCTTAGCAAACTCAGACAATCTTACAAAGGTAAGTATTTAATATCACCACTGGTATAAGGAAAAACAAAGAAAGACCCTCCCATCAGACTCAATCAGAAAACAAACAGACCTGGAACTATTTATAGATTTTTCTTTTTGTTGTTGTTTTGTTTTGTTTTCTGTTTCCTTTTGTGATTTTGTTTTGCTTTATCTTACTTTTGTACTTGTTATTGTCTCTGCATGTCTATCTAGATAAGCTAGGCGGAATAAACAATCCGGAGGTAAAAACAATGGGACAGATGGTTTCCAGGGGGAAATGGAAGAGGGGGAGGTGGGGGAAAGGAAGGGGGTTTCCAACAAACCTAGGGACAAGGGAACAATAAATGATCTAAAACCGATGGTGAGGAGGGCTTAAGATGCCTGGTGGGGTTTGATGAAGAGCAATGTAGCCGAGAGGAATTACTAAAACCCGAATGAAAGTTGAACATGATA
>NW_022111371.1:147245-155692 GCF_000313985.2 Echinops telfairi
ATTCAAGCCTAGAATTACAATTTTCACAGATTCTATAAGCCAAATATTGAATGATGCAGGGAGCTCAAAGCAAAGATCATCCAACAATGGTTACAACAGCACATTGGCAGAGTACTGCCAGAAATTTAAGCTTGATTCAGAAGAGGATGTTTAATGAGGGATATCATTGCTGGTGTCAGATGTCAGATAGGTCTTGGCTCAAAGCAGAGAATACCAGAAAGATGTTTACTTGTGTTTCATTGACTATGCAAAGGCATTTGACTATGTGGACCATAATTAACCCCTGGATCACCTTGAGAAGAATGGGAATTCTGGAACACTTCATTTTGCTCATTTGGAACTTGTACATGAATCAAGAGGCAGTTGTGAAAACAACAAGGCAATATTGCAATATTATGTAGTTTAAAAGCAGGAAGGGTGTGCATCAAGATTGTATCATCTCACTGCACTTGGTCAATCTATATGCTGAGCCAATCAGAGAAATTGGGTTAGATGAAGAAAAGTGCAGCATCGGGATTAGCGGACAGGTTAATAACAACCTGCTTTATGCAGATGGCACAACCTCGCTTGCTGAAAGTGAAGACATGAGGATGAATTAAAGCACGTGCTGATGAACATCAAGTATTGCAGCCTTCGGTTGGGATTACAACTCCATGTAAGGAAGACCAAAATCTTCACAACTGGACTAATTGGTAACATCATGAGAGAGAAAAGGTTCAAGTTGTCAAGGATTTTGTCTTCCTTAGATCCACAATCAATGTTCATGCAAGTAGTAGTCAAGAAATTAAGTGACACATTGCTTTTGGGGAAATCTGCTGCAAGCGACCTCTTGAAAGTGTCCAAGGGCAAGAATGAGGACTAAGGCGTGCTTGACCCAACCTATGATATCCTCCATTGCATCATATGCATATGAAAGTTGGACAACTGCCTCTTGATCCGGGTACAAATTCCAAATGAACACAATCAAGTGTTCCAGAATTCCCATTCTTCTCAAGGTGATCCACAGTTAATTATCATCCACACAGTTCAATGCCTTTGCATAGTCAATAAAACACAGGGAAACATCTTTCAGGTATTCTCTGCTTTGAGCCAAGACCTATCTGATATCTGACATCAGCAAGGATATCCCTCATTCCACATCCTCTTCTGAATCCAGCCTAAACTTCTGGCAGTTCCCTGTCAGTGTTTTGTTATAAGTGTTGTTGGATGATCTTAAGTAAAATTTATTTGTGTGAAATATGAATTGTATCATTCTATAGTTTGAGCATTCTGTTGGGTCACCTTTTTTTGTAATGGGCACAAATATGGATCTCTTCCAATCAGTTGGGTGCTGAGAAAGAGTAATGAAAGTACCATGGACTGCTAAAGGACAACTCCGTCTGTATTGGAAGAAGTAAGGCTAGACATTTCCGTAGAGATAGGGATGGCAAGACTTTGTCTTACGTACTTTGGACCTATTGTCAGGAGACACCAGTCCCTGGAGAAAGACATAATGGTTGGTAAAGTGGAAGGGTGGCAAGAAACAAAAAGGTCCAATGAGATGGATTGACACAGTGGCTGCATTGATGAGCTCAGGCATAGGAACAATTATAAGGACAGTGCAAGCCTGTGCAGTGTTTCCTTCTGTCGTGCATAGGGTCGCTATGGATGGGAACCAACTCAATGGCGCCTAATAACAACAACAACATTGACATACACCTTACTTGAATCCATGAGTGTGGGAAGACAGGAGAAATGCAAAGATGGATGGAGAAAAGAAAGGAGGATTAAAAGGAGGAAGGGAAAGAAGGAGAAAGACACGTTATTTGGTCACGTTTATAGCTTTGAAAAGTGGTCAATAATTATAATATTATATAATATATTAAAAGGTTCTGGGAGGTGGAAGGATGGGGGGAAGGGGGGTTGTATGAGATCTGATACCAAGGAATTCAAGAAGAATGAAAACACTTTGAAAATGATGATGGTGGCACCAATGGTACAACTATGCTTGATCTGGTGGAACTATGGATTGTAATCTGTAAGAGCTCCTAATAAAATGTTATCAAATAAGCTGTCATGAACCTGCCTTTTCTAGATCTTCTGCCTTGCACAGCAATCTTTACTTTTCAGAGGTTCTACAATTCATTGCAATGGCCACGCAGAACTCACAGACAATAGGTTTAAGAGATGCTCAGGAGATCTCTGTCTGAAGTGGGGAAAGAGACAACCCGGAAGCAAAGGACTCATGCTGACAAAGAGCAGAAGAACCTTGAGGCTGAGGACCATGAGGCAGTGAGGCGGAATGGCAGGTGGGTTTCCTGGCTTCTGTATGCAGAGGTCAAGGGACCATGTAACTGAGTGGCTGGGGTCCAAAGATGTGGTGCCTGGCTTAGAAGAGATGCAGCTGTGGACAAAAGGACTACATTCTTAGTGCTTTCTAATCCTGACTCGTGGTAACCTGTCAACGTTTCTAATAAAGTCCCAATAATCGTGAAAAATAAAAGAAATGCTCAGGATCCAGTTATTATGTCAGGCCATGTTACAAAGCTCCTTTAGGGTTGCTAAGAAATTCCCAATGAGACTTAGCCCTCCTAAGTCTCAACCCAGAGACACTCAGGTGTAGCTCAATGGGTCAACAAACCCTTTTCCCCAAATTAAGTGCCAAGAGGCACCCCACTCCACAAGCCAGGCTCTTGCCCAAAGCATTCACTTTTGTTAGCTCTGTGCGCTGGAAAGTTCACAGCTCTCTCTCTCTCTCTCATGCTCTGGCTCATAGTTCTATAGCTTCTGTCCCTCTGTCTCTCTTTTGATGTCAAAGCTATTTCCTGCATCAAGGGCATCCACTCTGCAGGAATCCTGGGGTCCTGAGGACATGCTTCTCACCCAGCTCTTGCCACTCCTCCTTCTGAGCTGGTTCATTTGACACACAGCAGCATGGTGAGCTGAATAAGTCCTGTTAGCTAGCACTCACCACTGACTCCTTTGAGTGTCTTCGCCCACCTTCCCTTACTCATTGAAATGGTCTCTACCTTTCATGCGGAGTTCCCGTCTCTACCTCTTCACAGCAGAATTCTGCACTCTTCGATTTACACCACATCAAAAGTGGCAGTTTGCTTGGGGGAGGAAAGACCGAGGATGCTCTTGGAATCATTAGGTGGGGAAGGTCTTTAGTGACATGCAGCGAGTGGGCAAAACTGACCTTGGGCATTTGGGGTTATCCTGGGAACCCAGGCCGGGTGCCAGAGACCACTGGGACACTAACTTGTGCAATGTCAAGGTGCAAGGCATGATCCAGAAGTGGCATTGGTAAGACACTATACGGGAACTCCACTGGGTGAACTGGAATCTACCTCAGACACACTTACAACCTGAGTACTGAAGCCGGAAAACATAGGCTGCACCAGGAGCAGTGTTCTGTCTGTTGGCAGATCAATGTGATTTTGCTACATCAATGCCCTGTACGCCATGTTAAGATATGTACGGTTCTGGCAATCCTGTGATGGCCGTTCTATTATATTTTGCTTATGTTTGAGTATAATAAAGTGAATCCCCAAGTGTGCTGCCATTGGGGGGCCACCCTCTTGAAGCTGTGTTATTTGTTTCTTTGTTTTCCGATAAAGGAGACCCGGGGACATTGAACCAATAGGAAAGAAAACATGGCAAGGGTTTGAATGAAGGGGCGATATGAGGGTTGGGAGAGAAATGACATCAAGAAGTCCAGAAAGTTTTAAGACACTTCTGGAGACTGATTATGGAAGGAATTGTCATTTAGAAGAGCATTGATCCAGGAATGAGTTCTGAGCTCGCACTAAATCCTAGTTCCAACTTAAGAACAACTAGTTCTTACATCATGGCCCTGCTCGATACTCAACTTCATGAAAGGATCGCTGAAAGTAAGGGTGCTGCAGCAAAGTGTGGTGAAGACCGCAGATGGTGCCCTGCTATCAATTGAAATAGTGTTTGGCATTTTAAAGGCTTGTATTGAAACAAGCAGCTATCTAAGTGAGGCATCAACGAAGTCCACACAGTAGCAGCATGCCAGCCTGTGTGGTTCAAAGATGACAATTACAAAATTTGAATTTGGTGAGGAGAAAAATATCAGAGCTAAAATTATGAACACCCAATTTGAAGAAGGCTATGGAAGACAATGGGAGCCCCAAACCCATCTGCAGAGTATCTAGTCAGATGGAGCTGCTGGCAGATCCACTCTAGCCAAGGCAAGAGCCCCAAACAGCCTTATTCAGGCAGACACCATTGCAATCCTAATGGTGTGGCACCAAACTCGGTACCAGGTCAGTTGTCTTCTCTATAGACATGATCTGAATTAGGACTGGGTTCAAGTCTCTCTTAGATGTCCTATGACAGAAATGTCCTCCCTGGATTTTTGAACATTGATGGGGGTCTTCTCCCTGTTACGCATCATTTGTATTTTTTGCCTTTATACTGATATGATCTTATCCTTACCACCTTAGTGGGATTTCTCTTGCACTGTTTTCTGTTGGGTTTCCCAGCTGTGAAGCACAGGAGGAATGGATGTATGATGATAATAACTGCTACAAGGTGTTGTAAGAAATTCAGGGGTGGGGTGGGCAATGGGGAGGGAAGAGGCACTTGGGGGGTAAACAGTGAGGGCAGGAGGGGGAGGGAGCACTAGAACTGATAGTGATTCCACAGCTCAGTTTGAAGGCCATGTGACCAGGATGGGGGTGGGGAGGTGGCGCAGAGGCTCTAAGATAGATGTGGTGGTGATTGTACAACTCCCCTTGATGTGATTGTACAACAGAACTGTTCAATTGTGTGATATGTGAATTGTGTGCCAATAAAACTGTTGGTGAGGGAAATGACCGTTTGGGCGACCTCACTTTTATATGGTCTTCAAGTTTGGGGAACAAAAGCAGGTTTGTGGGACCAGAAAGTGGACAGGTTATGATTTCCCAGTGAACTTATAGAACATTCCATACTACCTGCACAGAATGAGCAGGTGACTTGCCATGGTGGGGAAAAAAATTCCTGGGTATAACTTGCCTGGCTCTTTTCTTACCAATGAAGTTTTCGAGTTTCTTAAAGATTCTTCAAAAGAAGCCCTCATGAGTGTCCTGCATCCTTTGAGAAATTCTTCAAGATTACCTCTTGGGGAACCCCCACAAACCAGTTGCCATAAACAACTGAGCCGGGCTCGCAGATCCCCTGGGAAGCCATTCTTTCGGTTTTACTTCTCATTGGAAGGCATAAGACAAGGACAAAACAAATGTGTTACTGGGAGCACTTATCTGTCACTAACCACCGATGACAGGAACATGTTTAAATATATTTTATTTAGAGAAAAGCTCTACATGTATGAACTGGAATCTTAGTAACAATGCCTTTTCCCTTAGCCTTGTTCAACACCGTGTTTGCAATATTCAAGCCAAAACTCCAATCAGAAACTATCAAGCTTCAAGATCTAACTACCAGTTGGCAGGAAATAGAAGGGCAGGGAAACTTATTAAGCAATGCCACAGAGATCCAGTCAGCAAAATCCAGAATGTGGGGAAAATTGCAGGTCAACCCACTAGTTTGTTCAACAAATAATTTCTGAGGAAAAAAATAAAAAAAAAAAAAAAGGGCTGAGCTAGAAAGAGAACCAAGAAATTTGAAAAGGTTTTGAATCACATCGAAAAATTGCAATGCATGAAACTTATTTGGCTGCTGATGGGGAAAAAAGCTGTATGAAATAGGATAAATAGAATATAAATTAGGGAAAAAGAATATAAAATATTTGAAGAAATCTAAACACTGATTCAGTATTTTATCATTTTAAGGAATTATTTTTCATTAACTATAAAAATAGTATAGAAATAATTGCCACCATGCTTTCTTAAAGAGTCCTTACCTATTACATTTATGTTGAACTCTGTATGAATTAAATTATATGATATCAGGGATTTGTCCTGAAATATCTAAGGGAAGAGGGAAAATGGATGGGATGCAGATAAAATAATATTAGCTATGAATTATAAGTGTTGGAATTGGATCATGAATACATGGGCATGCATTATAATACTCCATAATAATTTGTGTTAAATACTAACCAATCTCAGACTGAACAATTTTAGACAAAACCACCACTGAGCTAAGAAAATACCAAGTTAAAAAACCACTGAGGTCCTTACACTGGAAATAACAGTATAACAAAATGGATAATTTCCGCATCAAATCTTTGTTTTTGTGTTCACAGAGTTATAACTTTAAAAATCCCTTCAAATTATATTCACAATATCTAAGCTGTGTGATGTTCTTTTGTAGAACTTATATGTGATAAGCAAGGATGATTAACAATCTGTGATATGCAGATGGCACAACCTTGCTTACTGAAAGTGAGGAAGACTTTAGGCACTTGCTGATGATATCAAGGATTGCAGGCTTCAGTATGGATTACAACTCAATACACAACCAACCCAAAACCAAATTCACTGCCATTGAGTCAATGCTGACTCATAAAAAAAACCCTTATGGATTTCTAAGTGTTTACCAGAGTAGAAGTCCCATCTTACTTCCTAGGAACTGCTGGTGGTTTCAAACTGCTGACCATGTGGATTACAGCTCAACCCATAACAACTACACCACAAGAACTCCTCATAACTCAGTGTAAAGACCAAAATCAACACACTCTCTCTGTGCTTCACATTACTGTTGACAAGCCACATGGAACCATGCTTATGACAGCCAGAACGCTAGAGATGTGTCCACTGCCATTGGACCCACAGGACTTCCCACCCACTGGCCTGTGATCTTCCTGCATTTGGCATCATTGCATGTGCTGCATGAGTTTGAAGAAGAATTCGTGGACAAATATTGGACTAATGGGCTAACGTCAAACTTAAGGGCTTGATCTGAGCTGAGATGTTTTAGTGATGCATAATTACTTCTTATAAGGTTCTCTTTTACAAAAAAAGGAAGAAGACTAAAATCCTCACAACTGGGACAATATGTAGTATCATAATAATGGGGAAAAGATTGAAGTTGTCAAGGGTTTGATCTTGCTTGGATCCACAATCAATGCTCCTGGAAGCAGCAGTCAAGATATCAAAGGAAGCATTGCAATGGATAAAACTGCTGGACATGACCTTCTTAAAATGTTGAACATCAAGGAGGACTTTGAGGACTAATGTGTCCTGACCCAAGCCATGCTATTTTCCATTACTTTACATGCATGTGATAGTTAGATAATGAATAAGGAAGGCTGAAGAAGAATCTATGCATTTGAACTATCATGTTGGTAAAGAATATATGGAAAAATAAGTAATTCTGATGAAATAATGGCATCTTAGACTAGGATAGTGGTTGTGGAGATGGAGAAGAGTTGACAGATTATGACCTTTTAAAATGATAATCTCAATAGTATGCTGTGCTGGATCAAACCTATGTTATAGAAGATGAAAATGTGAGGCAGAGGAAAGTGTTAAGGATGGCTTATAAGGATGGAGATGTAACAGAACCAACGAGGAGTAATGGACACTGGAATAAAGCCAAATAAAGGGAGGGCAATCTTAAATTATAAACAAAACTAAAACTGGTATTGTTTTTTGTTAATTGCCATCAAGTTGAATCCAACTCATGGTGACCCCTCTCTTAAACATGAATTCTCAGATATAATTGATAATAAACGTAATAAGCCTGTTACCGTTGACTCAGAGTAACTCAGTAGGAATAGAAGAACTAGCTAATCTTTACGAAGCATTTATTATACTACAGAAATGATACTCATCCACTTTATATTTAGAAGTGTGGTAGTGACATTTACCAAGAGGCACTGGCAGTTTGTGTTATATTTTCCAAGGGGCACCAGTGGAATCCTTGTCTTTCATGTGGAAGACTTGGGTTCAATCTCACCCAATGCACCTCATGACCAGCTTGTTAGTGGTGCTTCCACTTGCGTGTTGCTATGATGCTAAACAGGCCTTAATGGAGCTTCTACATTAAGCTAAACAAGGAAGAAAGGTCTGGCTAGCCACTTCTAATAATGAGCCTACAACAACTCTATGGCACCCAGAAGGATCCCAGTGATCTGATCTGTAGCTGAGCATGAGTGGTGCATGACTGGGCAGTGCTGCGTTTCACTCTGCATGGGGCCATCATGAGTGAGGGCTCAACGCAGCAGCACCTAACAACAACATATTTTCCAAAGACTCTTCAAATGCATTTCTCATCCCACAGGTTTGTCTGCAATGTGACCTTGCCACCACTCCCATTCAGATCTGGTGACTTTGTCCCCACCTTGAATTTAGGTGGAATTGTGATAAAATGTGTGGGGGAAATGGTTTCAATCCAAAGACTATGGCAGAAGGAATGGTACTTGACTTCTGAGTTAAGTCCTTGCGGTAGTCTGGGTACTTTAGAGAAACAAATCCACAGCAACTCATGTATAAGAGAGAGTTTTATGTAAATGGTAAGTGCACATCAAGAAAACATCCCAAATCAGTGCTGAC
>NW_022111371.1:156612-158169 GCF_000313985.2 Echinops telfairi
AATTAAATGACTATTTTTATTCAAAATCATGTGCCTTATCCCTAAATATGGGTTCAATCTATTACTTTAAACACAGGCGATTTAAGACTCATCCATCGTGTTTAAAAACAGCAACTCTCGAGTTGAAATAAAATATGGACCACCTTCAAGTGCTTGGAAAGGATTTTTTTTTTTCCTGTCCCTCATCACTCTTCTCAAGCAATGGAGAATGGATATGGAATTAAAACAGACAACTTCCATTTTCTTTCTAGAGAGATTTATGACCACTGTCTGCAGAATTCAAGCCGTGAAGTGAACTGTAACACAAAATGTTTTAAAATAATATATTTAAAGCAAAGAAGTGTTATTTGCAATTAAAATTAAAATGATCAGAAGTGATAGTTGCTGAGCACAAGTTAAGAAAGAGAAATTTAAGCTATCTATAGGTAATGGCATTTCATGAAGCTCCAATTTTTCAGGAAGGAGCACTCATCCAAGGAATCAGCAGGCATATTAATGGCTTCAGCGTAACTTTCTCTTACTAATCAGAAATCATAAGTGGAATTTGATCCTCATTGGAATCACTGTAGTCCCAACCCTTAGGATTTCAGCCCTCCAGCCTCTCCCTCCAATCTCACCATAACCAATATTGCACTAAACATTTCATAGCTCATGCCACCGCCTCCTCCTTGGCAGCATCATTCTGTCTTCCTGTAATGTCCACCACCAGCCCCTTGCCAGGATAATGCTTACTCAGCCTGCAGGTGTCCACTCATATGTTAGCTCCTTGAGTTTCCACCCTGGAATTTTCCAATCATAATATTTTTCTTCTCTGTTCATACACATCAGCAGACTCAGCCCAGTTCTTCACTCAGTTGATCAAGCCATGTCAGTATCTACAGTGTGTTAGTCACTATTCTGGGTCCTGGAGAAACAAGAAGAACGGATAGGCCAAGTTCCTACTTCAAGGAGGCATACCATAATTCAGTGCTTCTCAATCAGGGGTGATTTGATTCCCCAACGGACAGTTGGCAATGCCCACAAGCATTTTTCCTCAGCATGTCCTGGAGGAGTTCTACTGGCATCTAGTGGGTACTGGCCAGGGATGCTGCTAAACATCCTCCGAAACACGGGACAGCCCTTGAAAAGAGCACATCATGTAATCCAAAACATGCTTAGGATCAAGAAATCAAACAAATAAGCTCATTCAGGGACCTTTCATCAGGAACAAGATAAAGAGTAGAGTGGGTGAGAGTGCTGGGGGAGAGAGAAGGGAGACTGCTAGTATTGCTTTGCTAAGGATCCTACAAAGTGCATCTCATAGCAGCATATATTTCCTGTCTCACACTTACGGGACTGAAAGTCCAAGTCAGGGTGTTGGCTGTGTTCATTCCTTTTGAGATCAGAGAAACAGGGTTCCAGGTCTGGTAGTTTTGGAGGTTCCTGGCTTACAGCAACAGCATGCCATAGTCATTCTTCCTTTGCCTTCTTGCTTCTCTGTATCCTTTCTTCTTTTTTTTTTTAAATCATTTTATTGGGGGCTCGTACAATTCTTATCACAATCCACAGATACATCCA
>NW_022111371.1:159175-164025 GCF_000313985.2 Echinops telfairi
GTTTTCTTGATGCGCACTTAACCTTTATATAAAACTCTCTCTTATACATGAGTTTCTGTGGATTTGTTTCTCTAAAGTACCCAGACTAATACAGAGCCTAAACCTAATCACTTTTTAGATAGACCAGAATAGACACAGAGAAACACAGGGGAAGAAAGGCTCCAAGAATCTCTAAATAATGGCCATGATTTTTGACAGAAATTAGGAAAGAGGTCTACAGAAGCATCATGATGGAGACCCTGCCGTGAACTTTAAACACCCTGAACGATCCCGTTATGGAAGGAGTAGGTACCAAATGTATATTGAAATTATTTCAACCACGTCATGGTGGATAGCATGCCTATCTTCAAATGGATTTGTGAAGTGACACCCATGATTTGATAAGCTGTTCTGCAATCATGCAAGCATCAGGGGAATTTCCCGGGAACAACTCTCAGACTCTCTCTCCCCAGCATCTCTTCTTGAGGCAGCAGTACATGGTCTGTTGGAGCCCTCCTTAGAACACTCCTGAGATTC
The DNA here is from genome assembly GCF_000313985.2 of Echinops telfairi. Lineage (NCBI taxonomy): Eukaryota > Metazoa > Chordata > Mammalia > Afrosoricida > Tenrecidae > Echinops > Echinops telfairi. Next base: position 159,692 of record NW_022111371.1, read on the forward strand.
AGAGGAGCCTCCAAACTGCATAAGAAAAGCAAACAGAACATTTAGTGCAGTTGCTCGAGCCACAAAAGCAAATAAATAAATAAATAAATAAATAAATAAATAAATAACCAAGGTTATTAGACTTTCTGTTTCTTTTCTCCCATAAAGAGAGCAATTGACAATAAATACCATTCTGCTTTTTAACAGATGAATGGCCCAGTTGTGATAAATCCAGCAGTATTTGCTGGGGAAATATATTTTACTCCAGACATTTTTAGTAGTGGGACCATATTTTTCAAAGATGTGGTGGAGACTTTTAGTGAAGTTTTAACTTTTCAAACCACTGTGAGGACCGGGTGGTGGGAGAGCTAGTACTCTTGGGATTAGAATCCCCAATGAAGAGCGAGATCCACTTGATTTCAGCTCTTTTCTTCTCTTGTCAGTTTGCTGACAAAGACTTTATCTTTTCCCAATTTCCTATGTTTTTATTTAGTCCAGCATTTCATTTTGGGGTTTGAAAGTTATATATAAGACTTATTTTGCTCATGTTTTCCAAGTTAGCATTTGTGCAGTGGAAAGAAATAATAGTAGAGTAGCCTAGGAATTCAGAGGTGTGGGTTCTAGCCAAGGTTTTGAAATCAACCAGAGAGAAGTTCTTGAGTAAATCATCTCTCTTGGTTGGGGTAACCAAGAAATCTGGCTCAGGTTTGATGATCTACTTCTGGCCTTCACTGAGTTTTATTCTCCACAACTCATCTTGAGCAAACTCTACTGACTTTAAATATTAGCAAGTTCTAATAACCCTGTGTTTTGTCTTCTTCTCAATATCTTCTCTTAGTTTCAGCCCATCTGCTTGCTGGACACGTGCATGGAGATGAACCACAGTCATTTACAACTCAGCATTCCCACGTGGCTCTTATTTCCTCCATCTGTCACACATACCTCTATGGGCTTCCCTGCATATATTCCCTATTGTTGTCAATGACACTCTCATCTATGCTGTTATCCACTAGGCAACTAGGGAGTGGTCTTAGAATTCTCTGCTCACTCAATCCATTTAATAATCCACTGCCATTCAGTTGGTTTCAAGTCAGAGCAACTCTATATACAGTGTCTGAGGATGTAGATATTTGTTAGGTTGTTAGATGACATCGAGCTGGTTTCTACTCAGAGTGACCCTATGCACAACAGAATGAAATAATGCTCGATCCTGTACTATCTCCACCAAACCAAAAAACGAAACTCACAGCCATTGAGTCAATGCTGACTTGTGGGGGCCCCCTGTGACTGTAACTGTTTCTGAGACTGTACCTGTTTATGGAACTAGAAAGTCCTGTCTTTCTCCTGAGGAGATGCTGGTGGTTTTGAACTGCAGACCATGTGGATCACAGGCCAACTCCTATATACTACACCAATTGGACTCTTACCATCCCTGCAATCATTATGTTTGAGCCCATTGTTGCAGCCTGTGTTAGGGTCCTCTAGAGAAACAAAACCAAGACACGTGATTATATATATAGATTTATATAGCATGAGGGAATATAAGAGCTAAGTAGTCCACACAGCAGTGCAGAGGCTCAGTTCAACTCACTTCCATGGAACAGTTGTTATACTGGAAGTCCTTCAACTCACCGAGGGCTACTGGGTCAAGGTCAAGGAAGCAGACACCCGAGACTTCCCTCAGGCAATGCAGGCAGCAAGCCCACAGGCAGCAAACAGCACTGCAAGTCACCAACAGTTAGCAGCTCAGGAGTTTAGCAAAGCAGGCTAGGATGGGATATCAAACACAAGCAATGCAAGATGACAGGATCCACCAGCTTCAAGCTCAAGTGGCACAGCCACATCAGCAGCGTGGCAAAGCAGGTCTCAAAGGAACTTCAAGCTCTACTGATATGATCCATGGGTTGGCTGTCCACAGTCAGTGTAGCTCACAAGTTGAGGCAGAAAACTAGCTAAAGCAGCTTCATGCTGATCTGATCACCAGAGAGCAAGAGACAGAGAGGTGAGCTTTGCCAAGCCATTTATCTTTTTGCCCTATAATCAAACTGCAACCTTATTAATTCCACTTGTTTGTATTGGTCAGATTGGCACAATAAACCTACCTGTCACACAGCCACTATGTCAATATATATTGTCCAAAGTCTTTTTTTCTTCCCCCTGACCTTCAACTTTACCAAGTATGATATCCTTTTCCAAGGACTTATCTCTCCTGATATATGTCTACTCTGGCTGCATTTCTTCCAAGATATATTTGCTTGCACTTCTGGCAGCCCACAGTATTTTCAATATCCTTCACCAACAACCTAATTCAAGTGCACCAATTCTTTGGTCTTCCTTTTTCATTGTCCAGATTTCACATGCATATGAAGTGATAGAAAATACCATGGCTTGGGTGAAGTGCACTTCAGTCCTCAAAGTGACATGCTTGCTCTTTAACACTTTAATGAGGCCTTGTGCAGCAGATTTGTCCAATGCAATAGGTCTTTTATTTCTTGATACTGCTTCAATGAGCATTGCTCAGCATACAGATCATACTAATCAATCTATAAGTCCTGTCAAACTTTCTTCCCAACTGCTGCTTGAGTCTGACCCCTGTTTTATATCTCAATGGTACAGACCTTAGTTCAGGCCCTCATCTCTGGCTTGAACTGTCACAGCTGGCCCTCAGTTGTTCAGCATTTTCCTCTTTCCATAAGTTCCACCTTCAGCCCATTCACTCAAGTACCCATAGAGTTCCTTGAGAGTCTACTTTTTTGGATAGAGCTCTAGGTTGTGTACCTCTAATCCTGGTTTTCCATCCCTCCTTAAAAATTGATTAACTGTCAATCCCAAATCAAACCTACTTTCACTGAGCAGATTATGATTCATAGTTATCTTATAAGGTTGAATAGAACTGCCCCAAAGGGTTTTTAAGGTTGACTACCACATCTGTCTCCCACAATTCACTACCAATATCCTTCAATAAAATCCTTTTGGGTCTAAATTGACAGTGTATGTTTCTATGGGTCTCATCCAATAGCAGCTATGAATAGAAGATGCAATCAGTATTGTCACTTCAAATGTTCCAAGGATACTGTGCAGTGTGAAAGATGAAGGTAAACGTTTGCCATCTGAAGTCATATCTGAAGAATAGGAAGACACACTTACTGGCACAAGTAAGAAGCAAAGGGAAATCTCCTTGAGCCATTTCTAGAGACTCTGCTGTAGGGATGCTGCGTCACCAGATCTGGTTCTGCTCCAGGTAAGCAGTCACTTTCTTGAGCTTTTGTTCCAGGTAGGTTGACATTTCATACTTGTTTAATGGAACAGGTCTTTGGTACGTTAATTAAGTTCCATAGTTTCTGTTTCCCCATTTTTACACATTAAGAAATGATAGTTATTAAGGACCTACTTTGTGTCTTGTGAAGGGAAAATTCCTACCTAAAATTAGCTGCAGTAATTGCTACAGTCTGGAACAGAAAAGGACAGTGGAAGAAGTCATCCTTCTTTATTATTCAGTGAGTCTTTTAACTTTTAAGAAATGGCCACGGGAATTAAATTTTGGACAGTTGGAATGGACAGATTGAGCAAAGGGATTTAAAATCAGCATATACTTATATAATAAACAACGATCTGAGAAAGGTAGAGGATGTGCAGTAGTGAGCTCTGTGGGGAGGAGAGAAGACCTTGGTTATTGGACTGGGGCCAGGTGATGGGAGAGAGGCTATGTTGCGAGAGTAGAGGTCAGCCATGTAACAGTGGGTGTGCACACCAGCAGAGAGGTGAACTGGGAGAGACTGATGATGCACATAGAAGTAATTACATCTGAGGGTGAATTTCTCTTCTACCTTTTGCTGAATTCCTTTCAGTGCTCCAGAGGCTTGCAGTAGTATCCCCCTCCCACAGCATTGCTGGGTTTTATGTGCTTTGAGCACTCTAGGAGTGAAGGCCCTGTCCATTCTTGGGATAAAATGCAGGGAGAATGGGAGCTGGTCAATAGGAGCATAAATGAGATGCCTGCATGGGCTGGAGGACCAGGAGAGGAGGAATTTGGAATGGAAGGGCACTCAAGAGACCACAACCAAAAAGCTCTGTGCACTAGAAATTCCTTCTTACTGAAGCAAGCCAACTATTGAGGAGTGGGAGCAGTGGTGGTGGGGTCGACTTTCCTTGCAGAAACATCCTTCAGATGGGAAGTTGAGCTACATCATTTACATATGAGAAGACACTAAAGTAAGTTTGTGACGGTGATCGACACATAAAAAGATCAGGAAATTGAGTCTGTTCTACCTAATCAATTTCCCCAAGTGGAACAGCAGTGCTATCCTTTCTCTTCCAGGTTACTGAGTAGCTCACACTTCACAATGCATGAGATG
>NW_022111371.1:167710-168977 GCF_000313985.2 Echinops telfairi
ACAAATGCCCTTTGGGAGCACAGTTCTATTCTGACCCTCATGGGCCACTGTGGGTTAGGATTGACTTCCTGATGACTGGAACTAGAATCCAACAACTCTGTAGTGACCCCCCCCCTCCCCCCACCCGTGTCTGCCTCTAATTTTAATAAGTGCTCAATACTAACTCATTGCCATCGAGTCAATTCTGATTTATAGCTACCCTACAGGGCAGTGTAGGACTGCTCCTGTGGGTTCCTGGGATAGTAACTATAGGAGTAGAAAGCTTTATCTTTTTCCTGAGGAGTGGTTTCCAACTTCTGACCTTGTAGTTAGTAGCCCAGCAAGTAACCTTCCAGGGCTCCTTGTAAGTGCTCTATAGTTAGAATTTTTCAGTGAACCTTCACTAGTACACACCTCATTTTTCAACAGAAACTTCAGGCTTAGAAATATTAATGATTGCTCCAACTTTGAATTGTGCACCCATTCCCCCCAAAAGTTATGCTGAAACCCTTTGACTGTGACTTTGCTGGGGGAAGTGCAGTCTTTCCTCAAAAATGTTGTCAATTGAACTAATGAAGTCATATGGGAGCAGGGTGGGGCCAGGCCCTAATCTCATATTTTGGGTACCTTCTGAGAGAGGAGGACAGATACAAAGGCAGAGTTGCAGAGGGGATGCCACCATATCTATCTACGAGCAACTAAGAAACACCAGAAATTGCTCAAACAAACAAACAACCAGACACTATAAGGCATGGACAGTTCCACTCACACAGCCTTGACAAGAAATCGGCATGGTGGCTACTCTGATTTGCATTTCTGGTGCTCAGAATTGTGAGAGAATACATTTCTAAGCCATCCACTTTGTGGCATTTTGTTGCTCTAGGAAACTAAGATGGTCACCTCCAGGCTAGTAGAATTCAGCTCCTGAATTTCTCTTCTAAGTCCAATCCACATTCTTTACTACAATTTGGGAAAACAAGAACTGTATAAGAGACTGATTAAATGAGAGAAGACAGAATGTCTTCAACCCAACCCTGAGCAATTTATAGGTACCCAGTGTCAGAAGGGGGTATTTTGAATAGTACCAATAGAAGGGGATATTCCACACGCTCTGGAACTGGTCCAAGTTAGACTCTCAGTTTTTCTTTCTACTGTGTGCTCCCCCGCCCCTCAAGCATGTTTAGATTTGACTTTGCCCTCTAAAAACCTAATACAATTCTAACCCCAGTACTTATGATTTTAACATTTGGAAGGGAAGTCTTTGAAAATAGGATCACATAAGGTCATA
>NW_022111371.1:171949-189067 GCF_000313985.2 Echinops telfairi
ACCCGAAGCACTTCTCCACCCTGTGCCCTCCCTCTTCTCTATCGTTCTGATGTTTGATCCCATTGTTGCCGCCACTGTGTCCATCCTGTTTTTCATTGTCCCTCAACCAAGAATGATATCCTTTTCCAGGGACGGAAAACATGTACAAAATAATAACATGTACAAAGTACATGAGATGCGTTTCAGCATCCTGGCTCCTAAGGAGCATTCTGGCTGGGTCGCTGTAAGTAAATGGACTTAATGAGGTAGGATTAAAGACATTTGTTTTTATGAGACAGGAAGCAATCTACAGGATTAGGTTATCTAGATTCAATCTCTTTTGTGATAAGTAAAGCTCATCCTATGCTAAAGGGTCTGTGCGCTGAGAACTTCCTAGATACAGGGCAAGATTGATGCCAAGACCCATGTAAATCTCCAAAGAATGTGAGATTCACAGATGTTGAAAGAAGACAAAGATCTCTGCCCAGAAGTGACAGAAAGAGGAAGCCTTGACTGATAGCTGGAGCCCTGAATTCTAGCCGTCTAAACGGAGAGAATGCATTTCTGATTGTTATAACCATATGCTGCTGGTATCTCGGTTACATTAGCAATAAATAACCATGACAGGTTTTCTTCACAATTAAATATTATAATGCATGTAAAATTACTACCCGTATGCCTGGAACACAGTCAGGGTTCAATGACTTACTTACCTACTTAGTGCTGTCATCACAAAAACCACCCAAGAGATAGCTTTAAAGAAAATAGTTACATTTCAGGAGGCTCCAAGTCTGACTTCAGAAAGTAGCACTAGGGAAATCAGGATGTCCTTCCTTGTATCATTTAGCGTCTAGTAACTGGCAAGCCTTGGGCTTCCTCAACTTGCAGATACCTTTGCTGTATCTGTGTTCATATGGTATCTTCTCCCTGTTTGTATACTTGTGTCTATTCTCCTCTTTTTATAGCTTAGAACTCACTAAAGTTAGTTTCTATCCCACACTGATATGGTCTTCTTATCCTAACAAAATAAAAATCTTATTTCCAGGTAGGATCATATTTACCCATACCAAACCAACCAACCCACTGTCACACAGTCAGCTCCAGTTCATATTTCAACACATACTTGGGAGAAACACATTTTAATTTGCAAAACCCAGTAAGACAACCAAGTGAGGCACCCCTATGTGCCCATTTTCCATCAGCCCCAGAATGACCATCCCAAGTCTGCTCCTGGAGTCTGGTAAGTGTCAGGCAGCAGAAGGGTTCTGATCAGCAGTTGTCTGGAAGCCAAGAGAAAGCCATCCATCTTTCAGAGAGTTTTTCCATCAGTGGCTAAGAATGTTCTAAATGAGGAAGCCCATTAGCTGCTTCAGTTGATGAATATTTACAGGCCACTAGAAAATGCTAACCTGAGCTAAAGAAAGCGCCACTCTGGGTAGTTTCATGGCCAATTAATACTTTGGAATTTCATTGAGGGAATTTATAGATAAAAGGTTACTAACGAACTACACCAAGTCCATAGTGAATCATGTTCTCAAAAACTGGTGGTTCTCTTCAATATCAGGCAATCAATCTCTAAGTGACAGAGGAGTGTCCATTCAAAAGTATTTGTGTTTAACGGCATTGGTGCTGTATTTTGTGTGTGTTTGTAATTTGCATTGATTGCATTGATTTAAAAAAAACCCTATCATGCACCACTACTGTCTGCCACAGGAAGCATTTCACAGAGACCAAGACTGTCAACCACAGAAGGGACCTTAAGGGTCATGTCAAATTAGGTCCCATCAAACATTAAAACCCTCCCAACAGAACTCTTCAGCTTTGCATTGAACAGCTCCTATGAGGAAGATGCCCCTGTGTCCTACCACCACCAACAGTCGTTGTCCAACCAGTTCTGACTCATTGCAAGCCCCTGTGGGTCAGAGGAGAATTGTACTCTCTAGAATTTTCGATGGCTAATTTTTCAGGTTGCTCTCCTAGTGAAGTTCTGGGTGGATTTGAACCTCCCACATCAGGTTAGCAGCTCAGGATATTAACTGTTTGAACCATCCATGGTCTCCTTCCCTGAAGCATAACGCAGCTTGTTTCATGGCTGGGTATTCCATCTTTCTATAAGTATCTTCTTTATGGTGAGCACACATCCAATGAAAGACCATGGTCTCTTAGGAAGTGCTTGGGTTCTATTAATGACTTTCTAGATACCTAATAAAATGGCATGAGGGACACATCTGGCCTCCTCTGGATTCAGGAAAGTGAAAGAAAACCCAACTCCACACCAGCCCAAGGCCAACTGCCACAGGCAGAGGTCAGCCGTGCCTCTGCCCTTCATTGTTCTTTACCTCATCCTAACACCAACCATCCTTCCTACAACACTCCGCTTCTCTGCTGGGTTTGATCATTCATTGCAAAGACCACATGCATGATTATGGGGGTTAGTGAGAGAAGCAGGCAGGTTACAAAGTGCTAAGAATATAGTTCTTTGATCAGAAGCATCTTTTCTCAGCCATGCTGACACACATGTCTCTCTTCATCCTTAAGCCTATCAGCCACTTGGTCCCTTGGCCAGAAAGCCCACCCTCCACTTTGCTTCATGGCCTCTGTGTGGCCTCTCTCCTCTGTCTCATGTCTCTGGTGCCTCTGCCACCTCAGACAAGGACCTTACGGGTGACCTGCTGGTGGCTCTGCTGTCTTCATGAACTTGGAATTCTCTCTCTCTCTGCTTCTGAGATGACACACGTCCACGCAGAGGGAGAGCAAAACTGACCAATCCCCCTCCATTAAGAGTTTCACACACACTATTTTGGAGGGAGTTAGAAGATATGGATAGAAGTCATAATTAAGCAATTTCAATCCATGAGCGTGCCTCGGCCAGTTATTTTCCATGTTGAAGCCTTGGAGAGTCTGACATAACATGGAGCTTGTTCTGTAATCTAGGGTTATTGGAAAGACTAACCAAGACAAGGATGCAATCTTGTATGGAGCATCTCATTCGTTTCCACGGCTCTGTTTCAGCTCTAGATATGAGGTGATGGTGTTGCTTCTCACGGTACTTGTCCCTCCACATGACTACTACCAGTGGTAGTAGAAGAAATGCACAGCGTAACTATTTTCACAAGTGTTGTTACTCATCATGCCCCTTCCAGAGTCTTGTTAATATGTATGTGCACATGTCCCATCTCTCTTCTGCATTTTCCTTGCACCAGGTTCAGAAACATTTGTCTTTCAACACCTCCCAACATCTCCACCGTCTTAAGGATTTAACGTGAATGGTTGGATGTCCCAGTGAGCAGATGATACTAGGAAATAAAAAACATCTAAATTGGGTCTCAAGGAGCCTTGGTGGTGTAGTGGTTATGTGTTGGATTGCAATCTACAAGGTCGGCAGTTTGAAACCACTAGCTATGGGAGAAAGATGGGACTTTCTGCTCCAGTAAACCGTTACAATCTCAGAAACTCACAGGAGGACAGTTCTATCCTATCGTACAGGGTGGCTACAGGTTGGCATCAACTCGATGGGAGTGAAAAATGAAAATGAAAGGCGTGTCCATCACTCCAGCCTCACATAGCATGATGCCAACTATGATGATGTTAGCTGCCACCAAGCTGAGTCTGGCTAATAAACACCAAATGACCATGACCACAGAACTCAGCACTGCCTAGTCCTGTGTCACCCTCATGAACACCAGCACTGTGGCTATTGCACCAATCCATCTACACAAGGAACCCCCATAGCCCTGCTTTCTTTTCTGTGTACAAACCTGGACCTATCCTTTGTTGAGGTTTACTTTATGCCTCGAGACGCAAATTGAATTCATCAAAACAGGGGTATATGTTGACATTAAGTATGTAAGTGTGTTCCAAATTTCTTAGCAGCCAGGAACATCTTGCCTTAACTGAACACCTACTGTGAGTCACTCACTGCTCTAAGTACAACAGTTACTAATAAATTCACTCTTGGTCTCTGTGAACCGGATGCTACTTTTTCATTCCCATTTTACAGATGGCAGCATAGAGATGAAGCAACTTGCCAACCATTAAATAGGTAAGCCAGGATTTGAAGCCTAATGTTAAAACCAAAGCAGTCTAATGTTAAAACCTATAACTTAAAAACCTTTTTAAAAGTTAGTTCCAAAACAGTGAGTCTTTCTTGAGCACCTGGCATGTTGCTGTCAATATAAGAGAGGTTATGTCTTCTACTTTCAATAAGGTAAAATATCAAGAAATCAAGGATTCAGATCAAATCATCCAAGTTCTAAATAAATCAGGGAAAACAATGCTAAAAAGGGGGCAGTGACTTACCTAAAGGGAGGCAAAAATGACAATGTTTTGAATCAAATGTGAATCTCTTATTGCACTGTTCTTTCAACAATACCATGCGGGTATATGAAAATATTTTGAAGGAAACATGTGCTCAAGTTTATGATACATTTATTATTGTTAATATCATTCCTTTCTCACCAGGCAAGATATTTTTGTTTTTGTTTTTGCACAGTGGGTGCTGACAGACAAGTTTAGTCTGTCTTAGGCAAAGAAGTCCCTTTTGGAAATCTATTAAAAATTTTTTTTAAATTTTAAGCATTTTTGCAGACCCAACATTATAGTAGCACTTTGAATCATTGATCATGTCTTGTGCTCACTGTCACCCCAATGTCTCTCCCTAAAAACCTTTAACAGATTGGAAACAGGTGACCTGTTTCCTGCACTCCCTTTCAGAGATGAAATACTTCGGCAAAACTACAGTGTGTTAGCTCCTCTCAGCCAGGCTAGTGAGGGCCAGGCACCAATGACCCTGTCCTGTAGAATTAGCATGATGCATGTTGGTAGCTCATGAATGGGACAACAACAAAAAACCACCATGGAACAAGGAGAGTTGTTAGGTGCCTATTAAGCTATTTCTGACTCAAAGTGACCCTTTGTACAACAGAACAAAACACTGCCCAATCTTGTACCATCTTCAAACTCACAGTGGTATTTGAACCCATTGTCGCAGCCATTGTGCCTACCCATCTCCTTAAGAATCTTGTTTTATTTTTTTTTTCAGTACACCCTCTACTTTACCAAGCATAATGCCCTTCTCCAGGGACTGGTCCCTCAATAATTTGTTCATAGCACATGAGATGACAACTCACTACCTTTGCTTCTATGGAGGAAACTGGCTGTACTTCTGCCAACACAGATTTGCTCATTTTTATGGAAGTCCATGGTATCATCAATATGTATTTCCAACACCATGATTCCAACTCATCCATTGGGTTTTAGTCTTCTTTATTTGTTAGCCAGCCTTCAGAAGCATAGGACGTAATTTAACATCTCATAACTTAGGTCAGGCACACCTTAGTCCTCTAAGACTTCTTTGCTTTATTTATTTTCTTTGAAACATTGTAAAGAGTTCTTGGGATCAGATTTCCCCAATGAAATACATCATTTGATTTCTTGACTGTTGCTTTGTTGGACCTTGATTGTAGATTCAAGGAAAATAAAATCTTTCACAAGCAACAATGGTTTCTCCCTTTATCATGATGGTGTTCATCAGTCCTGTTGTGAAGATTTTTGTTTGTTTCCTCACTCCAGCTTTATAGAGCAGGAAACCGAGGCTCTCCAGAGATTGCACACACACCGGTTACACCAACAGTTAAGGGAAGTAGAAACACAATTCAGTTTTTTTTACTCAAACTGTGAAACCTTACTTCTGAAGCTATGATGCCATTAAGAAAAACAAATAATCAATAACTAACCCATACTCATATCAATTGAGAAACTGTCTTATGTATAGAACTGGACTGCTATCTTGGGATTTCGCAGGCAGTGCTTGACTAAGCCATCTGTGCTGGAGTGAAATTTCTTCATATGGAACGTCCACCCAAGACTCTAACTCCTACAAAATTATTAGGTGGGACTTTGCAAGCAGGCATGTATAACACTAATAGAGGGGATTGGTCAATTTTCATTGCCACTCCCTGGCTAAAAGGATGAACTATCTTTGATGGAGGAGCAGGGAGAGAAACCCAGAGGACCTTAGAAGAGTATGTTCAAGATTTCTGTCTGCAGTGGCAGCAGCTGCCGAGACCAGATGCAGCAGAGACTTTAGCACAGAGACTCAGAGGAACAGTAGCAAAATTACAGTTACGAAGTAGAAACGAAAATAATGGTATGGTTATATACAACATGAGGCACTGTATTAAAGGGTCTCGGCATTAGGAATGTGGAGAACCACTGCCCTAGACTATGGAACTGTGGGACAGAGTGAGAGGAAGATTTCCCTCGCAGCCCAGAGGCAAAGGCCAAGGGAACATGTGGCTCAGAGACTGAGGACCAGAGAAAGACTTGACTACCATGTGGCTGGGAGGCTGAAAACTGGAGGGAGACTTGGCTGCTGGCTGAGAAGACCAATAACTGGATGGCTACTATTTGCTGATCCCAACTTGTAGTAACCTATTGACTTCCTCAATATGCCCCTTTAATTGTGAGTATTGTCTCTGAGCTCTGTGTGGACACTGCAATGAACTTTCGAACCCAGCATAGACGTAGAGTGCGATTGGAGGAATAGTTGGTGGCAGAATAGGTAACGAAGGATAGAGCATGAAGGCATGCCTGAATATACTTCTTTGAGCCAAAGGTTCTGCCCACTTCTAAATAGGATGTTAAACGTTAGTATCTACCTCAAAGGGCTGTTGTAAAAATTAATTGAGCTGGTATATCAGCCCCAAACCAAGCCCACTGCCATCAAATAAAATCTGACTCATAGTTACCCTGAGGTTGTAAATGTTTACTGGAACAGACAGCCTACCTTTCTCCCTTGGAGAGGCTGCTGGGTTTGAACTGCTAACCTTGTCTTTAGCTGTCCTCAATCTAGACACATAGTAACCACTATGTGTGTGCTTCTTATGCCTCTGTAGATTGGAAAAGCAAGGCTGAAAAACTATCAATAAACCCAGAGGAGATACAGGAAACCATGAAAGAAATTATTTCAAGGGCAAGGGTCTGCTGCTGTGATACCATGCCAGATGTGATGTTCTTCAGACTCCTTCAGGGCTGCTCAATCGATCCTTGAACCACTATTAGTACAGGAAGAGGGCGATTCTACTCAAGCTGCTCTGTGTAGGTAGTTGTTTGGATGTAATAATCTGTTTTTAATCTTGTGTGTAAATGAATACAGAGGTTAGTCAGTAGGTGTGTATTAATCTAAAATAAATGAATACATTAGAATTAATCAGATATTCAGCCTATGTAAATCAGCGATTTATAATGATATTAGCACAAATTGCAACGATAAATCATTTTAAAATTAGATCCAGTCCTCCTTCAGGCTGCAAGCACTCTGGGGATTTGAGCAGAACTGGATACAACTTTCATATGTAGAGGGGTCTGGCAGTGGCCTAGAGACAAAAGCAGAGGACTGAGAGCCCAGAGGGTAAGAGTGAACCACAGTCTATGAAAACATGGTGGTAAGGAGACCCTCAAGATCATAAAGCTTAGAAAAAAGCAGGAGAAAGTCCATGAAATACACACATTCTAGATTCCATGGTTGGTGTTCTGGCTGTGGAAATAAGACCTTTGCTTTTTAATCAATTCAATACTACAAAGTCCACTCCACTACCCCTGAGTTGATTCTGACCAATAGTAACCCAATAAAACAGAGTTGAGCTGACCCTTTGTTTCCAAGGTTGTAAGTCTCTACAAAAGCAGGAAGCCTCATTCTTTGCCCTCACAGTGCCATCACATAGCCAACTATGCCATCAGGGGTCCTCAAGACAACAGGTAGGGACCACTCTGAAAGGGATCACCTTAGAAGGTACTGGGTGTTGTTAGGGGCTGCCAAGTCAGTTCTGACTCACAGCACCCCTATGTACAACAAAACGAAAGGCTGCCCAGCCCTGTGCCATCCTCACAACTGTTCTTATGTTTGACCTCATTAACAGTCACTGTGTCGATACATCTATTCAAGAGTTGTGAAGATTTTGGCTTTCTTTACACTGAGTTGTAATCTATACTGAAAGCTACAGTCCTTGATCTTCATCAGCAAATACCTCAAATCCTCCTCATTTTCAGCAAGCAAGGCTGTGTTATTGTCATATCTCAGAGTGTTATGAAGGCTTCCTCTAATTCTGATGTCAAGTTCTTCATATATCTTGTTTCTCTGATGATTTGCTCAGCACACAGATTAAGTAAGTATGGTGAGAGGATACAACCCTGGTGCACACCTTTCTTGATTTTAAAATATGCAGTAGTCTTTCCACACAACTACTTCTTTATCTATGTACTAGATCTACATGAGCAAATTGAAATGTTCTGTAATTCCCATTCTTCTCAAAGTTATCCACAGTGAATCATGCTCCACACAGTCAAATGTCTTCGTGTCATCAATGAAACACAAGTAAACTCTTTCTGATCTTCTCTGCTCTCAGCCAATGTCCATCTGACATCAGCAATGATATCCTTTGTTCCATGTCCTCTTCTGCATCTGGCTTGAACCTCTGGCAGCTCCCTGTCAATGTACTGCTGGGTGATCTTCAGCAAAATTTGACTTATATGTCCTATCAATGATATTGTTCTATACTTTGAGCATTCTGTTGGGTCCGCTTTCTTTGGAATGGGTGCAAATATGGATCTCATCCAGTCAGTTGGCCACCAAACTGTCTTCCAAATTGTCTGCCATAGCTGAATGAATGTTTCCAATGCTTCATTAGCTAGTTGAAACGTTTCAATTAATATTTCATCAATTCCTGGAACCTTGTTTTTGCCTGATGCTTTCAGTGCTGCTTAGACTTCTTCCTTCAGTACCATTGGTTCTTGCTCATATGCTACCTCCTGAAATGACAGAATGCCAACTAGTTCTTTTTGGTCCAGTGACTCTTTGTATTCTTTCCATCTTCTTTTGATGTTTCCTGCACCATTCAATATTTTGCACATAGAATCTTTCAATATAGCAGCTCTAGGCCCCACCACCAAATGAAGTTTTAATCTCACAGACTACTCCATGTCATTATGGTCAACTCTACTTTGAGAAAACTGCTCTTCCGCCATTACATTTTTAATGTCTTCCCACCTGACAGGCTCATCTTCAACCAGTGTGCTTGTTACATAATTTCAGGTCAACTTGAAAAATAAGGGTAGTGGTGAAGTCTAGCCTGTCCATCAGGTCACAACCTGATGATGCCTCCTTGTGGCCGTGGCCTTCTCATGAGTATTCTGGGAACTTCCTCTCTTCCTCCCTGGAGGCAAGATGCACTCTCTCTCTGCTGCACATTCCTGTTGACAAGCCACATGGAGCCACACTGATGCTTCCACCACCACTGGATCCACAAGACGTTCCACCCACAGACCTGTGATCTTCCTCCATTAGGCATCATTACATGTGCTACATGAGTTTAAAGAGGAGTTTATGGTCTAGTATTGGGCATATGGGCTAATATCACACTACGGACTTGATCTGGAATGGGCTAGGATGTTTTCTTAATATAAAATTTCTCTTTGATATAAAACTTTCTCTTACACATATATGAATGGCTCTGGATTTATTTCCCTAGTCTACCTGGTCTGACACATACAGACTGATGGAACCCATGAGACAAGTATTTGCCCATCAGGCCTAAAAGTGAACTACCCCCATGACTCAACTTTCAGCCAAACAGTAGACAGATCTATAAAGTGAACAGTGACACTGAGGTCCATATCCCTTAGAAGAATCAACAATTCAAGTCAAAGGGGCATCATTTTCCTGAAAACAACGTTGAGAAAATTTAGCAGAGAAAAAGGAATGGAAATAGACACAGAGAAGTGGACGGGATTACAATGAGTGTGGTGTAACAAAATTGTTGAATGGGAAATGGATTCACTCTGTCAACCTTCATCCAACTCACAATAGAAAAGTTAGAAATAAAATAAACGGATGCAGCTTGAGAAAGAGAAAAGCTTTTAGCTGATTCCTGCATTTAATTGTTTGTGATCTTAGACAAGTAACCTAGCTGAAGCTGGTGATTTCAACTGGAAAATGGTCTTCATAATCCCAGCCTTAAATTATGGTTATGAGAATTAAATAATATCCAATTTAACATGAAAAGTCCAATTTCTTGCTGTTTGTCTTTTTTTTTTTTTTGCTTTGTTTTAGAGGAGTAGGAGTAAAGAGAATGGGGTTAGATTGTCTAGGTACAAATGATGACATTGCCACTAATTCACTGTGAAACTTTGGGAGCATGAATTAGTCTTTTACTCACTAAAAACCAAACCTACAGCCATCAAATTGATTCCAACTCAGAGAATAGAATGGCTTCTTTGGGTTTCGGAGACTGTAGATGTTTAGGGGAACAGATAACCTCACTTTTCTCCCATGGAGTGGTTGGTGGGGTGCAACTACTGACTTTGTGGTTAGCAGACCAGGGCATAACCCACTACACTAAAAGGACCACTTAACCCCTTTGAATGTAGATAATTACAGCACCAATCTCTTATGATTGGTTAGAGAATGAAATACATTCATCGTTTACTAAAGAGGTATTTGGCAAATGTTGATTACTACTATAAATTATTGCCATTGATATTATCATAATTCCTGGGTGAGAATACCATTAAACTGGCTTAAGAAAAATGGAATAAAATATGGTGAACATACTTGTGAATAACAGAATGTCAGAATCAAAAAGAGCAGTGAGAACAAATCTGAGTGTGGGTCCAGTAACGTGGCATCCAAGCCCCCGGTGGTCCCTTCCTCATGTAAAGAAGCTATTGCTAATGACACAGCACTCTTCTCTGCTAACCGACACCAGCCAGCCAAAACCAGTCCACGGTCCTCAAGTTGATTTTGTCTCATAGTAACCCTTTCTAAACCTTTATGGGAGCACCTCTTACGTTTGAACCTCTGACCTTGTGGTTATCAATCCAATGTTTACTTGACAGTGCCAATAAGCAGGGCTCCTTATGCTAGCCTAGAGTTAGCCCAATATATATATATAATACAATGTTAGAGGATTGCCTGCAGTAAATATTATCTGAAGGCAGGGTGTTCAGCATTACTTTTAAAAATAAAGAATAAAGGGTTAGAAGAGCTTTGATTTTCTCTCTTGAGACTAGGCCCTGGCCAAAAAAACAAAAAAAAAGACTGGAGTTTGTGATGAATGTAAATATCAGATAATCAAATTTGGTCTGATGTCCAAGGCTATGCTTATACCCATAACTGGTTAGAAACAAAAATATCAATGTCCTGTAATCCAATCAAAATGGTGGAGTCATCTGGCTGTTTTACTTGGGAACCTAAAGAAGGAAATCTCAAAAGATTGTTATAGCATATTGTCCGGACACAGCATGGTGGGGAGAGGAGATAATTAAATGGTGAACTAGCGCTTTGGTGGTGTGGTGGGTTATGCTTAGAGCAACTAAGCCCAAGGTCAGCAGTTTGGAACCAGCAGCCCTTCCTCAGGAGAAAGAGGAGACTTTCTCCTCCTGTAAAGATTTACTGTCTCATAAACCCCCAGAGGCAGTTCTACTCTGTCCTACAAGGTCACTGTGAGTCACAATTGAATGAATGGCAGTGAGAGCAAAAATTAACTGTAACTACAAGTTTGTGAGATGAAGCTTTCTACTCCTACGAGGATTTACAGTCTCAGAAACCTACAGTGGAAGTCCTACTCTCTCCCATAGGGTAGCTATGAGATATAAATGTGGTGAAGAAAGCTGATGGTGCCCAGCTATCAAAAGATATAGTGTCTGGGGTCTTAAAGGCTTGAAGATAAACAGGCGTCTATCTAGCTGAGAAACAACAAAGCCCACATGGAAGAAGCACACCAGCCTGTGAGATCACGAGGCATCGAAGGGATCAGGTATCAGGCATCAAAGAACAAAAAAATCATAGCATTGTGAATGAGGGGGAGTGCAGAGTGGGGACCTAGAACCCATCTGTGGGCAATTGGACATCCCCTTGCAAAAGGGTGCAGTGTAGCAATGGTGAAACACAGAACTTTCCTCTAGTTCTTGAATGCTTCCTCCCCACCACTATCATGATCCCAATTCTACCTTACAAATCCAGCTGGACTGGAGGATGTACACGGGTAGAGATAGAAACTGGAAACACAGGGAATCAAGGACAGATGCACCTCTCAGGACCAGTGGTGAGAGTGGCAATCCCAGGAGGGTGGAAGGAAGGTGAGGGAGAAAGGAGGAATAGATTACAAGGAACTACATATAACCTCCTCCCTGGGGCATGGACAGTGAAGAAGTGGGTGAAGGGAGACATCGGACGGTGTAACATATGACAAAATAATAATAATTTATAAATTATCAAGGGTCCATGGGGGAGGGAGGAACGGGGAGGGAGGGGAAAAATGAGCTGATACCAAGGGCTCAAGTAGAAAGTAAATGTTTTGAGAACGATGAGGGAAACTAATGTTAAAAAGTGCTTGACACACTGGATACATGTGTGGATTGTGATAAGAGTTGTGCAAGCCCCCAACAAAATGATTTAATTATATTTTTTTAATTATGAGCGTTAGTAACTCTGCAAGAATTTTATGAAAGGAGGCTGCTACTTATGCCATTTTCCCAAGAGTTGAGTATAGAGATGGGGAAACAACTTATTCCAAGTCTAGAACTTCCAAACTTGGTGAAAAAAATTACGACATGTGATCCCTCGTCTTTCTCTTGTATGGGCAAATGCATGCAGAACGCAAACATGGATATATGTGTGCAAACATACTCATACATTCATGTGTTTAAACATGAACACACACTCATGCACAAACACATACCCATGTACGTGTAAAAAAGGTTTGTTAGGTGCTGTCAAGTCTTTAATCCCCATATTCTCAATTCTCTGGTTTATTATGATCCATAGAGTCAAATGTCTTAGCACAGTCAATAAAACACCAGTAAACATCTCTCTGTGATTCTTTGCTTTCAGCCCACATCCATCTGACATCAGCAATGATGTCCCTGTTCCACATTCTATTCTGAATCAGGCTTGAATTTCTGGAAGTTCCTTGTTGATGTACTGCTGCAACCATTGTTGACTGATCTTCAGCTAAAATGTACTTGCATGTGATGTAATGATGTGATTCAATAATTTTCACATTCTATTGGATCATCTTCCTTAGAAATGAATATAAGTATGGATCTTCCAGTTAATTTGCCAGGGATCTGTATTCCAAATTTCTTGGCATAGACTAATGAATGCCTCCAGGACATCATTAACTTGTTGATACATTTCAATTAGTATTCTACCAATCCTTGGAGCATTGTCTTTTGCCAATGCCTTCAATGCAGCTTGGACTTCTTCCTTTCATGCCATCAGTTCATGCTCATATGCTACCTCTTGAAATGTGTGAATGTCAACTAGTTCTTTTGGGTACAATGACTACATTTCCCTTCTATTTTCTTTCCATGCTTCTTGCATCATTCAATATTTACCCATATCATCTTTCAATATTGCAACTCAGGTTTGAATTTCTTTTTTTCGGTTGTTGCAGCGTAAGGTATGCTGGGTACATTCTTCCTTTGTGCTTTTCTAATTCCTGATCTTGGCCCATTTCATCAGGATGGTTTGTTGCTTGAGCTGGCTTTTGAATTTTTCTGTTCAACTCTTTCGTGACAGATTAGGAAAGAGGCTGGATTCTGCCACCACAATTTTTCAAGGTCAGATGACTTCGAGGAATGTGGTTCTATTACACCCCACATCCAGTTAATACTTTCACTTGTGGCATATCACAATAGCCTGCATCCTTTTGGGTTTTTCTCCCTTCAGCCTGCAACCCCCAGAAGAACACTGTGTTTTCTCCTCTGTGTGAATACTATGTTTTAGTTCCACACTCTCTCCCTTCAGCATTCACCAATAGGGCCAGTTTAACTAGTCAGCGGATCAAAGGCAGAAACAAAGAACACCTAGGCAGAAGCCTCAAACTTGAGCATCTAGCTGCCAGGTGCAGGTGTACCATGAACACATGTTGCTCATGCCCCCCAATTACCACAACCCTACCCAGGTAGCCCAATTCCTAGAATTATCCATCAATGTTCATAAAAAAACACAATGTCCTCCCTACCTGTACTCCCTCAAAAACCTCTCCTTTTCCCTTATTCATAGAGACTGTACCCCGGTTGGCCTAAGCCCTTTGTGACTTCTCCCCTTGCATGGTACATCACCCTCTAAAACACAGTTTTGCTTTCACAGTAAGCTCGGTGCTCTGCTTTGTGACTCTTGACTGGGGAAAGCAAAGAATCCAATCTGTAGGCCACTCCTGAAACCTTTTGACTTGATCATTTCTTCTATGTGCCTTAGCTACTCGGCAGCCAAGAGGGAATTTCAGAGTCTCTTCTGACATCCAATTTGATCTTTTCTTTCTTTCCTGCCTTTTTAATGACCTTTTGCTTCTTCATGTGTGATGGTCTTGATACCATCCCACATCTCATCTGGTCTTTCATCATTACTGTCTGTGGTAGTTACATAATCTGTTGTCAATTTGAGACTATTATGAGTGAAGGGGCGGAGTTTAGCCTGTCAATCAGGCTGCAGCTTGGTGATCTCATTTGGAGACGCTGAGGAGATAAATAGCTTGCTGGAGGCAGTACACACATACACTCCCTGGGAGACATTCCTGGTGACAAGACACATGGAGCTACAGTAGTGCCCTGGAGCTGGAGGAGCCACGTAGGGACCCCTCCCAGCACTGAGATGCTTCCACCGCCACTGGATCCACAAGACTTTCCACCCACTGGCCTGTGATCTTCCTGCATTCAGCATCATTGCATGTGTTTCATGTGTCTGAAGAGGAATTTATAGATTGGTATCAGACATATGGGCTATTATCAGACTTATGGACTTGATCTGGACTGGGCTGGGATGTTTCCTCAATATACAATTGCTCTTTTATATAAATCTCTTTTTTATAAAAATAAGAGTGTCCATGAATTTGTTTCTTTAGTCAACCCAGACTAACACATGGTTCCATGAGTCAAATCTGTTCTTGAGATGTTCTTGCAATTTGAGTTGGATAGATTCACAGTTGTATTTTGGCTCTTATGGACTGGTTTTAATTTTCTTTAGTTTCAACTTGAACTTAGATATGAACAGTTGATAGCGTATTCCACAGTCAGCCCCTGGCTTCACTTGGCTGCTGATACTGAATGCCCCATCATTTCTTCCCACAGATGAACCTGCCAGGACATGGACAAATTTGGAAGACATTATGGTCAGCAAAGTTAAGCATCTCATAAAGACAAATACTACATGGCACCACTATTAGAAAAGAATAAAATGGCTTTCACCCCCAAAGAAGCAGACTTGGAAGGCTACTACAGGGAGACTGGAGGGAAGGGATGAGGGAAAGAGTCAGGGAGGGAGGCAGGAGGTAGGGAGTAGAGGAGGGGAAAAAAATACAGAGCTATAAACATGTGAGGCTTTTGAGAAAACTCGTTGTTCTGGTCAGTTTGGCTCTACTACTGTTTGTTGTTGTTGTTTTTGTTGCAAGTTTTTCCCCGTGTGCTTTACATTCCACAATAAAATAAAATAAAATCCTTTATTGGAAAAAATAAGAAGAATAACAAACATTTACAGAATGGAAAATTGGCACTCTGCTAAGCTTTGGATCTTATAAATTAGTTTTTGTAACAAATCCAGTAGTTGGATTCTATTGCTATCCCTGCCTTGCTTTCTAAATGAGAAAACTGAGGCCCAGAGAGATTTATTTGCCCAATGGTAAAAAAAATTAGTGATTAAAACCAGTAAACAAATAAGTAAAAACACAAACTAATCTGTAAAGTGGTTATGCAATTTTATATCCTGACCAAATATATACATATTTCCTCATGGAATCTTTAATGCTCAGCACAATGTTAAATGTTACAACTGTCTCTTTCCACAGCCAAAGTCACTGATTTCTCTGTATTCCATATGCAAAGATACACGTGTATAGTTGCCTTTTATGTTGTTGGAAAAGAACAAGTTTGATCGTAATTTTTAAATTGCCAATACTATACCCAAGTTCATTAATTCTTCTTAAAAATTCAAACTTTCTGAGAGATCCTATAACTAACAATAAATAAAAACAGAATGTTTTCCTACAGTCAAAATAAAATCTAGGTCTCCCTTCCAGTCTATTAATAGCCCACCTTACCTGTGCCCACATTCTTCCTCTTCTTTAACTGGTACACAATTGCTGGAATGTTGGGGCATCAAAGGAGCCTTACTGACACAGTGGGTAAGCATTGGCTGGAAGTTAAACGTCCTGACACTGTGGGAGAAAGATGAGGCCTCCACTATCCATAAAGATTTGTTGTTGTTGTTGTTGTTGTTGTTGTTGTTGTTAGGTACCATTGAGTCAGTTCTGACCCATCACAGCCCTATGCATAAGGGAACAAAGCACTGCTCAGTCTTGCAGCATCCTCAAAATTGTTCCTGTGTTTGAGCCTATTGTTGCAATCACTGTGTCACTCCATCTCCTTGGGGACCTTCCTTTTATCCTACTTTACTAAGCGTGATGTTTTTCTCCAGAGACTGGTCTCTTTTAACAAGTATGTCAGACTTGTTAAAGTAGGCCAAGTATGTCAGACAAAGTCTCTCCATCCTTACCTCTAAGGAGTGCTTCTTACAAAACAAATTTGTTTGACTTTTTGACAATCCATGGTATTTTCAATATTCTTTACCACCATCACAATTTAAGTATATCCATTCTTCTTTGGTCTTCCTTATTCAATGTCTGACTCAAATAAGTTAGAATAATAGTTGTGTGGATTGGATTTCCTTCCTATGCACAAGGTTTTCGGTGGTTACTTGATCCAAAGTGGACAGCCAATTATTTTTCCGTAGTCTGTTCTTAGTCTGAAAGCTCTACTGAAACCTTTTCACTTTGGGTGACCCTGCTGGCATTTGAAATACCAGCAACATAGCTTCCAGCATCACAGCAACACACAAGCCACCCTGGCACCAGAAACTGACAAAGAAGCAGTGACCACAAATGTTACAACCTCAGAAATCCTATGGAGCTATCGACTCTGTCCTATAGGTACCCTGAGAGTCTGAATTAGCTACAAAGTTGTTGGTGGTGGCCATTCTAAATCAGCAAACCATCACTAAACAAACTGCTTTTATGGTGTTAAATTAGAGAATGATAAGACACCAGAATGTTCATGTATAAATCAATGTGCTTAAAGATATCTTCC
>NW_022111371.1:190106-191520 GCF_000313985.2 Echinops telfairi
AGATTTGTTTATTCTTCTGGCAGCCCCGGTACAATCCATATTCTTTGCCAGTACTAAAATTTAAATACATCACATCTTCTTCAGTCTTTCTTCCTTATTCATTGTCCAGCTTTCACAGACAAATTAGGAAAATGAAATGGTACGGGTTTGTTTGTTTCTTTGTTTGTTTTTCACCATCTCCTTCTTTTTTTTTGTAGGATATTTTCAATCACTTTTTTAAAGGCAACCTAGGAGAGGAATTGTGAAGAACAATCATGAGGATGGCACAGGACCGGGCAGTATTTCACTCTGTAATGCACAGGGTCACTGTGAGTAAGAACTGACTTGATGGTACCTAACAACAACAAGGAGACAAAAGCACGTGTATTGCTGACAGAACCTATCTGCAGCTATCAGCTGATGGGGCCTGGTGATGTAGTGGTTACATATTACATGTTGGGATGCTAGCTGCAAGATCAGCAGTTGGAGAGCACCAGCCACTCCTCAAGAGAAAAATGAGGCTTTCTTCTCCCTATAAACAGTCTTGGGAAACCCACAGGGGTAGTTCTACCCTGTCCTATAGAGTCACTAACAATCAGGCTCAACAAGATGGCAATGAATTTGATTTTTTTGGATCCACTAACAAAAGAGAAATGTTTAAACATGTGTTTTACTTTCTAACAAATCTATGCATTGAGGCATCAACTAAATCCACATGGAAGTAGTACACCAGCCATTGTGATCCAAGGATTGTAAATAAAATCCAAACGTGAAGGAAGGAATGATAGCATAACTTAAATTGTGAACACCTGGTTTGCAGAAAGCTATGGATGACAGTAGAAGCGCAAAATCCATGTGCTTGTCTACACACTCATTACGCTTCTGGTGAATTCCCGCTGGCCGTAGTTGGGGGTGTGTGTAAAGCTTGTGATCAGTCAGAGAACATTGTAAATTCTACTATGGAAGATGTAGTTAGGTCAAAATGTGGTATCTCATCACTTGGTCTCCCTTTTGAATGATGTTAAAGTTGTTTCTGTTTAGAGGGGAAAGTGGAGGGTAAATACGCATGGATTCAGCCTCTGACCACAGACCAGGGATGGGAACAGCCTTGCTGTCAGGCAGACTGCCTTGGAACGTGAATTACTGCAGACACTGTTAAGTTAGAATTTAACAATTTATCATTTAATATCACTTTTGACCCATTTATTAAATTAAATAATCATTTTATTAGGGGCTCATACAACTCATCACAGTCCGTACAGCCGTCATTTGTGTCCAGCACATTAGTACATATATTGACTTCATCATTCTTACAATATCCCCTTTCCACTTGAGCCCTTGGTGTCAGCTCATTTTTCCCCTCCCTCCCCGCTCCCCCCATCCCTCCCCCTGATAATTTATAAATTATTATTATTTTATCATAGCTTACCCCATC
>NW_022111371.1:191620-210869 GCF_000313985.2 Echinops telfairi
TCCCCCAGGGAGGAGGCCACATGTAGGCCTTGTCCTCTGTTCCCCCTTTCTCCCTCTCCTTCCCTCCACCCTCCCGCCATTGCCACTCTCTCCACTGGTCCTGGGGGGCTTCATCTGTCCTGGGTTCACTGTATTTCCAGTTCCTATCTGTGCCATTGTACATCCTCCGGTCCAGCCGGATATGTAAGGTAGAATTGGGATCATGCTAGTGGGGTGGAGGAAGCATTTAAGAACTGGAGGAAAATTGTATATTTCATCTTTACTACACTGCACTCCGATTTGCTCCTCACCTTCCCGCAGCCCTTCTGCAAGGGGATCCTTTTGACCCATTTGAAATATGTTCTAGATATTAACATGTTTTACTTTCTTTTCAATTGAGGTTTTTCTGTTTTCCTTTGTGATTGATGTTAGCTTTTATGTTGTTTTCTTTTTATATTTGTTTCTGTATATGAAATCCAGGTTAGGCCATTTTATATGGACAGTACTGGGTTTGTGATTTCTTGGGGTATGGCAAGGGAGGTTGGAGGGAAATGGGAAGCTAATAATGATAAGCTCTTGAGTACAAGAACGAAGAAAATGATCTGGAATTGACTGTAGTGATGATTATCCAACTCTTCTGAATATGACAGTACGATTGAATTGTATAATTTTTAATTATATGCCAATAAAGTTGGTTTAAAAAAATGCATCAAATAAATAAATAAATAAAATTTTAAAATGACCTTGTGCATATATGAACTGAAACACCAATAGCAAAACTTTCTGATTTTGCTTTTATACACTCAGTGCCCTGGTGACATAGTGGTTACTTGTGGGACTAATAATAACCACAAGGTCAGCAGTTCAAAACCACCCAGTCACAACTCAGAAAGACAGAGCTTTCTATTTCCGTAAAGAGTTACAGTCTCAGAAACACGCAGGTGCAGTTCTACCTTGGCATATAGGGTCACAATGAGTCAGCAAGAATTCAATGGCAATGAGTGAAAGAGTCACAATCTCAAAAATTCACTGGATATTATTCTATCCTGCTCAATGGGGTCAGGATAAGTCAATATTGACTCGATGGCAGGGAGTTTGATTACTTTGTTAGTGTACATTATCATTTTTATGACTAAAAGAATTTTCAAAAATAACACATGATGTCACCTGTCTGTCCTCTGGTAAGCAGTAGAACTAACTTAGATTATTTTGAGCTGTCAGGACCTCTGTTTTCAGCCATGTCATGGGGGAGGACCCTATAGAATTAAAGTTCTTATGTTACAAAAGGAAGTCACATGTTAGACATGAGTGAAAGGAGGTGTTTTCATTGCCTGTGTGCACTTGGCAATCCTATGTTGCCCTCAAAATTACAAATTTTGCATTTCCCCTTCCCTCTCATTACTACTCTTTGCTGCAATTACATCTGGATTACATTGAAGTTGATTTGGACATTTTCTTGGACACCCATTCAAGGATTCATGAAAAAATAAATAAGAAAATTAAATGAAACACTGCTTTATATCTGCATCCAAGTTTTCCCCGTACTAATGCCATCAAGAATAGCAGCGTTCACAGGAGCTTCTGTCCTCAAGTAAACAGATGATTATCAAATCCCAGCTCTGCGTCGAACTCTAAGACTCAGCTCAACTTCACTTGCTTCTCATCCCCAGGACATCAGCCTGGGCATGTTTTCACAGTGATGACAGAAAAGAAAAGTCTTGGAACTGGCTCACTGATTTTCCTTCACTTTCCGCAAGCAAACTTGGGTTATATGAATATTACAATTTGTTAATGTGTCTTCTTCCAATCCTGATGCCATATTCTCTTTCATCTATTCCATTTCCCCAATTATTGACTCTGTGCATGCCATCTGGTGAAGCAAGCTTGAAAAAATCATTGTTTTATGTTCCTTGTAAGCATATAAATATTATTCCTTTAGGATTTACACAGCTATCATGAATGCCAATGATGAAGAAATCCATGTCTACTAATTTCTTCTGTCTAAAACTGATCAAACATAAAATGAAGGTGCATTAATAATTATTGGGGGCTGATATGCTAAAGTTGGAAACCAAAAGGAACAGTGATTAGAAAATGTGGTCTTCATAATAGAAATAAAAATGTGTATCACATGATAGAGCTTTGCAAGTCCAATAACTTCTTTATTACAAATCATAAATGACTATTCTACAGAAAGGCCTTCTCAGGTTAAACACACAGGAATCAAATTGACCGCATATGGGGAACAACAACAGAAAAGCTCAATATCATCACCCAAAACAAGGCCAGGAAACAGCAGTAGAACAGACCAACAATTCTTACATTCAAGTTGAAGTGAAAGATGAAGAAAATTAAGACAAGTCCATGAGAGCCATATTAAAATTTTGGGTACATTGCACCTGGATTTAGAGTCTGTCTTAAGAACAGATTTGATGAGCTATATATTAATGATGAAAGACGAGGCAAGTTTTAGGATGACATCCAAACATCATATCTGAAGAAAGCAAAAGATCATTAAAATGAGGAAAAAAGGAAACTTTAGCACTCTTCACAATGATGAGATGAAAATAACCTACATATCCCTCGGTTAAAGAAGGGATAAAGAATCTCTCATACATACATACAACAGAATACTCTGCATTGCTAAAAAAAAAAAAAAGGAAAAGAAAAGAAAGAAATTATGGAATCAGGGAGCATCTCATGGCATGAGTGGACTTGAAGACCTTTATGCTGAGTGAAATTAGCCAACTACAAAAGGGAAAATAGTATATGGGACAACTGGTATAAGGAGGAAAAGACAAGATACAGACTTTTATGTCAGAGAGAACAGACTTTGGAGATTGCCAAAGTAGGGAGGGCAAAGAAGAGACGATAAAGTGATGGGTAAGACTCTTGACAAGTGTTAGATTGGGTAAAATGGAAGATCGGAGTCCAGGAAAGGAAGACAAGCCATCACGGCGCAGGTGAAGGTAAACTATGGGTGGGTGGATGAGTAGTTTAACTTGTTGAAAACAACGTTGATGATCTGAAATGCACACCCCCTCCACCTAATTTACAATAAAAACCATTATTAAAATAAATAAGAAGGAAAAGAAACAAGTGAGTGTCTGAAGAAACTCAGAAGCTTGCTCTTGAACGTAGGGCAGCTAAAGTGATTGGAAGAGACAACGACAATCAATTATTGTTGTTAGGTGCCATCAAGCCAGTTCTGACTCAGAGTAATTATATGCACAACAGAATCAAACACTACCAGGTTGTGCACTATCTTCACAATAGTTCTTAGGTTTGAGCCCATGGTCACATACACTGTGTCGATCTATCTTGTTGAGGGACTTCCTTGTTTTTCTGCCCCTCTACTTTACCAAGCACAATGTCCTCCAGGGATCGGTCTCTTCTGACAATATATCCAAAGTACATGACAAGAAGTCTCCCCACCCTTGCTTCTAAGAAGAATTCTGGCATACTTTTTCCAAGACAGGTTTGTTTGTTCATTTGGCAATCCTTGGTACTTTCAAATTTCTTTGCCAGCACCACAATTCAAATGCATCAGTTCTTCTTCATTCTGCCTTATTCATTGTCCGTCGCTCATTGTTCAACTCTCACACCCATATGAAGCAATTAAGAACACCATGGCTTGAGTCAGGCACACTTTAGTATTCAAAGTAACCTCCTTGCTTTTGAACACTAAAAAGAGATGTTGTGTAGTAACATCAGGAGGCAAACTGTTCTACCATTTTTTTTAACTCTGTGAACTTAGCAAAGTTTGAAAATTATCTATCTCTTGGCTTCCTGATTTGAACTTTCAAACCAAGAATATGCTGCAGACTGAGTTCAGCAATCATTTTTATAGTGGCTGATGTTATTTCACAGAAAGTACTCAGGGGTTAGGCCCACACTAGGGTTCTATCAACTCCTTAACCTCCTCTCTGTGAAAGGATAATCTATTGACCTGAGCAAATCATATAATAGGTCTGAAGACTCATTTCTAAGGAGGGAGCTGCAGGGCTACTCCCTCCCCCCACCGGACCCCCTGCCAAGTTTTCCCTCTTACTGCAGATAAACAAACAAACAACTCTCTAGAGACATACTTGTGAGGCGCTAAGCTAGATCTTCTGGAAGGGAGCTAAGGAGTCTCTTAACGATGAAAAACATGGGCCTGAAGTGCCTACTGCTTCCATGAAGATTGATCTGGCAGGTTCCAAGTGAAGAAAAATTAAGGTATCTCAGCTTTCAGGCTGGAAACGTTGACTGTGAACACTTCATACACACATGCATCCGGCTGCTTTGTGGCTCAAACTCAAACCTTGTCCTTATTATTGGTGATTTATAAAAGCAATAGCAGAGCTTCAGTTTTGTCTGCTCTTCACAGTTATATTTTATAGTTGAGAACACAGAAGCAAAGGAAGCCTAAATAGCTTGCCCATGATCACATTGCTAAGATGTGAGAGAAACAATGCCCATCAAAGGTTTTCTGGCCCTCTTGCCTTTGCCCTTTCAGCTACCTAGAGTTTGGGCAGACCTCATCCTCAGGAAGTGGAATCATCTCTACGCAACTGTGAGCCAGCGTCCCTTCTGAACCTTACTCCTTGCTATGGATTGAATTGTGTTCCCCAAACTATATGTTATTATCCTACGATAGCGTTACACAGCTATACCCTATAGCTGTGGATGCAATCCCATTTACGAATGGAGGTGTTTGTTATGTTAATGAGGCCATGCCAGTGTAGGGTCATGAAACTACTTACTTCTGAGTTACGAAACGGAGCATAGACATAGAGACTAGAAACACATGCTTAAGAAGATACATCACATGTGAAGTTTGCCAAGGAATCTAGGAATATCAGGATTACAGAAGCTGGGAGAGACAAGAATTCCCTCCAGAGCCAACAGAGAATGGGTGCCTGGTAGTCGTAACCTGACATCTGGCCTCCTACACTGTGAAGAAGTAAATACTTGGGGTAGTTCTGATCCAACTGCTTTTGAAAACAAAAATCCCATGATCTCTCTTCTGAGAGTAAAAAGAAAACTCAGCATGACAAAGGATAAGAGCTTTGAATTCAGAATTATAAGAGAATGAACTCCTGGGTTGAGGTTCTGTTACATTTTTAGCTAAGAAGTCCAGAGTTCTTCTCTAACCAATGGTGATGCCCTAAGCAATTTTACCAACACTTGTCTGTAAATTTATCATACTGTGTGGCTTGTGTGTTGTTGTGAGACTGGAAGCTTTGTCACTGGTTATATGAAAGGAACAAGGACATACGGCATGGTTTAAAGGCAGGAAAGTTGTGATTCAAAGTTGTATCTTTTTACCATACTTGTTCAATCTATAGGATGAGCAAATCATCAGAGAACTGGATTATGTGAAGAAGAATGCTACATCAGGATAAGGCGAAGGCCTAGTAAAAATAGAACACTTCAATATGCAAACGACACAACTTTGCTTGCTGAAAGTGAGGAATTGAAGCACTTGCTGATGAAGATCAAGGATTTTAGCCTTTAGTATGCATTACAACTCAGTGTAAGGAAGACCAAAATCCTCACAACGAGACCAATAGGTAACATAATGATGATGGAGAAATGTTGAAGTTGTTAAAGATTTTGTCTTATTTGGATCCATAATCAATGCTCATGGAAGCAGCAGTCAAGAGCTCAAAAGACATATTGCACTGGGTAAATCTGCTACACAAGACCTCTTAGAATATTAAAGAACAAGGATGTTACTTTGAGCTCTAAGGTGTGCCTGGGCCAAACCATGGTATTCTCCATTCACCATAGGCATATGAAAGTTGGACATTGGATAAAATAAGACTATAGAAGAATAGATGCATTTTAATTGTGGTGCTAAAGAAGAATATTAAAACTACTATGGGCTACTAAAAGGGCAAACTAGTCTGTGTTGGAAGAAGTAAAGCCAGAGTTCTCCTTAGATGCAAGGATGGCAAGACGTCATTTTACATACTTTGGACATATTGCCAAGAGAAACCAGTGCCTGGAGAAGGCCATCGTATTTGGTAAAGTGGAGCGGCAACAAAAAAGAAGAAGGTCCTCGAGGAGATGGGTTGACACAGTGGCTGCAACAATAGGCTCAGGCATAGGAACAATTGTGAGGCTGGCAGGACCATGGAGTGTTTTGTTCTGTTGTGCACAGGGTCACTGTGAGTCAGAGCTGACCCAATGGCACCTAGCAGCAACAATATATCACTGGTATTTCCAACACCAGAAAGGCCACACAAAGTGAACAGGTTTCAGCAGAGCCTTCTGACTAAGAGCAACAACAAAGAAGGAATAAGTTGTCCACTTCAGAGTAATTAGCCTCTGTAGACCCTATGAATAGCATCAGAACACTGTCAGATCCTGAAGACTAATGAGTAGAAGGAGATCATTGTCACGGTTGCCAAAATATAAGCCCCATAGGTTGGAAAGCAATCAAAATATGACCGAGGAGAAGCTGCCTTCTCAGAGTAGAGTAGACCATAATGACATAAATAAGTAAAGTATGTGTAAGTAACGCCTTCAAAACCTTCATTTGCTGATGCAGCTTGACTCAAAATGAGAAGAAACAACGGCAAACATCTACTAATAATTGGAACTTGCAAGGTGCAAAGTATGAATCTAGGATAATTGGAAGTCACCTAAAATGAAATGGAATACGTAAAGATTCATATCCTATGTGTTACTGAGCTGAAATAGACTGCATTGGCCATTTTGAATCAGAAAATCATATGAATTACTATGCTAGGAATGACACAATCAAGAGGAATAGCATTACATTCATCCTCAAAAAGGACATTCCAAGATTTATCTTGAAGTACAATGTTGTCTATAACAGAATCATATCTATATTTATTCGAAGTATTCCAATCAATACAACATAGATGTTATTCAAATCTATGCACCAACCACTAAAGCTATTGATGAAGAAAATGAAGTCTACCAATGTCTTCAGTCTGAAATTGACCAAGCATGCAATCAAGTTGCATTTATAAATACTGGCGATTAGAATACAAAGTTGTAAGCAGTAGAGACTAGGAGGTAGAATATATGGCTTGATGATAAAAACAAAGCTGGAGATGGTATGATAGAATAAGACTGACAGCTTGTTCATAGCAAATATCTGTTTTCAATGAAATAAACAATAACTATACATGTGGACTTCTCCAGAGGGAAGATACAGAAATTAAATTGACTACATCTGTGGAAATACAGGATGAAAAACCTGGCCTAATTTCAGCAGCTAAACTTAGGCCAGGGGCTGACTATGGAACAGACCATCAATTGCTCATACATAAGTTCAGATTAAAGCTGAAGAAAATTAAAACAAGTCCACAAGAACAACAATGCAACTTAGAGTACATATCACCTGAATATCAAGAATAGATTTGACACATAGAACACTAATGCCCTGATGAGAAACAGGTGAGTTGTGTGATGACATCAAGAAAATCATTCATGAAGAAAGAAAGAGGTCATTAAAATGACAAGAAAGAAAGCAAAGGTCAAAGAAGAGATTCTGAAAATCACTGTTAATTGTAGAGCAGCTAATACAAATGGAAGAAATAACGAAGTCAAGCAGCTGAATAGAAAATTTCAAGGTGCCTCTTCAGAAAACGAAGTCAAATATTATAATAAAATGTGAAATAACCTAGAGACAGAAAATCCAATAGAAGATATTTGGCACATCTTAAAGGGGAAGAATGCAAAAAAAAAATGCAAGGCTCAAGTTGCAATATTGAAAGTTTCTATGGGCAAACAGTGAATGATGCAAAAGCATTAAAAAATGGATACTATATACAGAGTCATTGTAGCAAAAAGAACTAGTCCATATTCAACCATTTCAAGAGGTAGCATAAAAGCTAGCACCAATGGTCCTGAAGGAAGAAGTTCAAGCTGCACTGAAAGCATTAGCCAAAAACAAGACTCCGGGAATTGATGAAATACCCATAAAGTATTCAACAAGCTGAGGAAGCACTCACTCTGCTGTACCAGGAAATTTGGAAGATGCTACTTGGCAAACTAACTAGAAGAGATCCATATTTGTACCCATTCCAAAGTAAGGATACCCAGCAGAATGTCAAACTCCAGAACAAAATCATTAATATCACATATAAGTTTTTCTGAAGATCATCAACAATGGTTGCAGCAATACATTGACAGGGAACTGCCAGAGGTTCAGGTCAGATTCAGAAGAGGATGTGAGACAAGGGTTTTCATTACTGATGTCAGATGAATCTTAGCTGAAAGCAAAGAATACCAGAAAGGTGTATACTTGTGTTTCATTGACTCTGGCAAGGCATTTGACTGTGTAGATCATAATAAACCATGAAGAGCCCTGAGAAGAATGGGAATTCCAGAACACTTGCTCCCGCAGAACTTGCACATAGATCAAGAGCCAGTTGTACAAACAGAAAAGGGAGTAGTGCATGGTTTAAAATCAGGAAAGGTTAAACTCCTGGACCCCTACCATGAGGGTGGCTTTCTGACTCGCCAGGGACACGAGGGCCAAGACAGAGACAGGTTCCGGGGGTCAGGTGCAGGGTGTTGGGTGCCTGTGCTATGGGGTGGTGAGGCATGCAGAGTCAGAAAAATCCAATGGGCCTCCAAGCTCTGCCACCCCTGGCTGCATAACCTTGGGCAAGTTATTAAACCTTAATTGCCTGATCCGTAAAACACTATAAGATGTGGATGTTTGTAAAGCTGCTGACCTACTAAGGAAGCCTTCAATAAATTTCAATGTTCACCTCAAAAAAAGAAATCAGGAAAGGTGTGTGTCAAGGTTGTAATCGCTCACCATGATTATTTAGTATCTTTGCTTAGCAATCATCAGAGAAACTGGATTATGTGAAGAAGAATGATACATCAGGATTGGAGGGAACACTTATGAACAATTTGATATGCAGATGAAAGAATCTTGCTTGCTGAAAGTGAAGAGGGCTTGAAGCACTTATTGGTGAAGATCCAAGATTTCATCCTTCGGTGTGGATTATAACTCACTATAAAGAAGATCAAACTCTTCACAACTGGACCAATAGGTAGCATTATGGTAAAATGAGAAAAGATTGAAGTTGTCAAGGATTTCATCTTGCTTGGATCCACAATCAATGCTTATGCAAACAGCAGTCCAGGATCCCTGGGGAAATCTGCTGCACAAGAAATCTTTAGAGTGTTGAAAAACAAGGATGTTACTTTGAGGACTAAGGTGCATCTCACTCAAGTCATGGTATTTTTCCATTACCTCACATGCATGTGAAAGGTAAACATTGAATCAGGAAGACCAAAGAAGAATTGATAAGTTTGAATTATGGTGCTGGTGAAGAATTTTGAATTTGACTGCCAAAAGAACATACAAATCTATCTTGGAAGAAGTACAGCCAGAATGCTCCTTAGAGGCAAAGTTTGTGAGACTGTCACACATATTTTGGACATGTCATCAAGAGAGATCAGACCCTGGAAAAGGACATGGTAAAACAGAGAGACAGTGAGAAAGAGGAAGACCCTCAGAAGATGGATTTGCACAGTGGCTACAATAGGCTCAAATGTAGGACCAATAGTGTAGAACAGCATAGGATCAGGCACTGTTTCTTTCTGTTATACATAGGGTTGCTATAGGTCAAAACGGCTAGACAACAACTAACAAAACAACAACATAGAATTAAGACTGATGCTTTATTACAGAAAAGATAGATAAGGGACTGTGAGGGTCATAAAACCCAAACTCACTGCCATTTAGTTAATTCTGATTAATAGCCCAGAGTGAAACTGCCCCAACTGGTTTCTGATACTGTAAATCTGGGATGGGGAACATTCAGTGTGCTAGGCAGATTTTATTGGGACAACCTGGCCAATAGGAACATGGGGGATTGATAAAGTCACAGTGTGATTGGAGGAGGGCAAAGAGATAAATGGCTCAGCAAAGCCTGCCCCTCTCTCTCTTGTTCTCTGGTGATGGGACCAGCATATAGCTGCTTTAGCTAGTTCCCTGCCTCAACTTGTGAGCTACACTACCTGGGGGACAGCCAACCTGTGGATTGTGTCACTACAGTTTGAGATTCCTTTGAGACCTGCTTCGCCACGCTGCTGGTATATATGTCACTTGCGCTTGAGGCTGGCGGATCCTGTCATCTTGTATTGTTTCAGTTCGATATCCCATCTGAGCCTGCTTCACTAAGCTCCTGAGCTACAGATTGTTGGTGGTCCACCATGATGTTTGCTGCTTATGGGCAAATTACCTGCATTATCCTCAGGAAGACTCAGCTGTCTGCTTCCATGTCCTTGGACCCAGCAGCCCCTTGAATTGAAGGACTTCCAGTATATTAACTGTTTCATGAAAGTGAGTTGAACTGAACCCTCTGCACTTCTGTGTGGACTAATTAGCTGTTATATTCCTTTGTGCTGTATATATCTGTAATACTATAACACTTATAATCATAAGTGTCCTGGTTTTGTTTCTCTAGAGCAGTGGTTCTCAACCTCCTCAATGCCACAACCCTTTAATACAGTTCCTCAAGTTGTGGTGACCCCCAAACCATACAATTATCTTCGTTGCTACTTCATAATTGTAATTCAGCTACTGTTATGAATCCAGCAACCCCTGCGAAAGGGTCATTCGACCCCCAAAGGGGTTGAGAGCCACTGCTCTAGAGAACCCTGTCTAACACATCCAGCCCATAGACAGTATAGTGTCCTGAAATCATCAATACCAGATAACATCACACCCCTCGCCAATGAGAAACTGTTCCAGCCAACACATTAAGAGTTAATTAAATGTTTGACCAAATATAGCTGGCTGATTTTTAAGCTGATAATTTTGTATGGCTCTTGTCGTAGTTATATAATCATTTGTCCATTTGAGAGGATTAAGAGTGAAGGAGTGGAGTGTAGCCTGTCAATTATGTCATAGCCAATGAGACCTCCGTGTGGGTGTGGCCTTCTCCTGAGGATTCTGGGAACTCCTGCATTCCTCCTTGGAGGTGGGAGACTCTCTCTCTTTGCTCACTCCCTTGGACACGTCGCAGTTGACAAGATGCATTGAGCTACACTACCCTGAGCTGGAGAAGCCATGTGGATACCCCTGCCAGCACTGAGATGCCTGTGCCACCACTGAATCCACAAGACTTTCCACCTACTGACCTGTGATTGTCCTGCATACGGCATCATTGTACGTGTTTCTTGAGTCTGAAGAGGAATTTATAGACTGGTAGCGGACATATGGGCTAATGCCAGACTTATGGTCTTGATCTGGACTGGGCTGGGATGTATTCTCAATATTTAATTGCTCTTGAATATAAAGTTCTTTCCTATACACATGTGTGTCTATGAATTTGTTTCTCTAGTCTACCCAGACCAACAAAGCCCTCAAATGCTTTAAATATCCAAATGGCTTTTGGCAGTAAAAAAAAGTTCCTCACCCTGCAATAAATCTTGGCAGGAGTGAAAAAATTCGTCTTCTCCCTAGATCGACTGGTGGTTTCAAACTGCTGACCTTGAGGTTAGCACCCCAACTCATAATCACTTTTCTACCAGAGCACCTTGGCTCCTTAAGTGGTAATAACCACTTAATCAAAGAAAGTATAGAATCAAAGTTTCATGTTTTAACCCAAGACTTACAGTTTGAAAACTCATTTAGTTCTGTAATGCTTTTTCCTTGCTTTGTTTCCAATTCATTCTTGTATGCTGCACGTTAACCAACTTTATCTCCTTTCAAAGTCTTCTGTATTTTTCCCCTCAGGAGTACAATGCATTCTGCAATATTACTTTCGATTACAATTTAATAATTTATGAAATTACTCAGTATCATACCTGCAGTATTTCAGTCAGGCCCCATTACATTGTAATGAGGTTTGATTTAACATGGTCATTATAAATGCTGCTAAAGGTTAATAGGGGGGAAAAAGTTTCATTCCATTGCATTTGATTTTAATCATTTAGGAATAAAATAAGCATCTGTCATGAAACACAGACCCCCTGTATGCAACAGGGTATAATTATTTCCCTCACAAAAGTTTAGCAGAATGTAGAGGACTGTGGTCTGGCAGAAAGCCTGTGGGACGCATGGATTGGAGCTGAATTTTCCAAGGATTGTGCCACAATTCTTTGTTGCACTAAACTGTTTCTCATGACTCAGAATATTGTATACAATTGAAGTTAAGACAAAACAAAAAATTTTAAGTCAAGAATAGAAATCTATTGATGTTTACTCAATAGATGATTCGCAAAACGAAGTGAATTCTACAAAAGATGACAGAAACCAAGGCCTATGGGTCTTACTCGTTTATCTAGACACTGCCTTACTCAAAGGGACAAAAGACCTGGGTGGTCACCCCAACTCCAAGGATCCCAGAGATCTGAATTGCAGAAGAATTAAAACAATTTCCTGATAATCTTTACTCATTAAATGCCTATTCCATCCCCAGTTACTGCTACAACCAAAAGAACCAATAAAACATTTAAAAATCTCCAGGAGAAGTATTATTCTGAATTTAAAACCATTCGGGTTAACTTTTAGTTGTTAAACATAGGTTTGCAAGTCTGGAAAGACCACCTTATTGCTACACTAAATAATTCTTATCTTGTGCTCCTTTCTTGCATTTAATATTTCATGAAACCCCAACTGCTTGTAGTCTTGGAACTTGCCAAGCTGTTGATTATGAATTATGAATTAAATTATGGTGTTGGCACTTTCCAGTGCAATCTGTCTGATAGTAAGGCTATTCCCAACCCTGGTAAACAGAATTCTCCAGAAGCTTCATCCACATGGGGGAGAAGCAACGGGTTGGGGGCTTTCATGGATAAGGGATGTTCTTATTACTTTAGAATGAGAATTAAGAAGTAAAACTCAAATAAACTAGCTGAAAATAAGAACTAAGACTAAAATTTCATACTCCCATCCAAGTACTAACCAGGCCTGACCCTGCTTAGCTTCCAAGATCAGACAAGATTGGGCGCATTCAGGGTGGTATGGCCGTAGACTGGAACTTCATACTAAAGCTTGGAGCAGAGTGCTCCTTAGAGGCAAGGATGTTAAGACTTCATATTACATACTTTGGACATGGGGTCAGGAGAGACCAGTCCTTGGAAGAGGACATCATTTTGTGGGAA
Organism: Echinops telfairi; assembly: GCF_000313985.2. Classification (NCBI taxonomy): domain Eukaryota; kingdom Metazoa; phylum Chordata; class Mammalia; order Afrosoricida; family Tenrecidae; genus Echinops; species Echinops telfairi. Next base: position 204,695 of record NW_022111371.1, read on the forward strand.
GTAGAGGGGCAGCAAAGAAAAGGAAGGCAGGCAAAGAGATGGACTGACATGTGTCTTCAATAATAGGATCAAGCAAAGCATAAGAACAATTTTGAGGATGGTGCATCACACACTGGGTAGTGTTTCATTCTGTTGTACACAAGGTCATAATGGTTTGGAACAACTCAATGGCATCTAACAACAATAACATGTCAACTTCCCTTCACCGTGTTGTTTTTAATAATATGATGCTCACAATAATGAAATATCTCTGTTCTGTCATCATGCTCTAATTTCTCTTAAACTGCGGTTTTCACCTCAAAAACAAACACACTAGCATAAAGTCAATTCTTATTCATAACAACCCTAAGGACAGAATAGAACTCCTCCTGTGAGTTTCCAAGACAGTAACTCTTTACTAGAGTAGAAAGCCTCATCTTTCCCCTAAGCAGGCTATGGTGTTTTTGAACTGCTAAACTTGTGGCTATCAACCTAATTTGTAACCACTACGCTCCCGTAGCTACTTCTAAATCGAGGAAATTCTATGACTCCTAACACTAATGACACATACACCATGTTCAGCATGATCTGATTCGGGAACTGAATTTGTCACACCATGCAGGATGAAGCAGTTTATGTAATACATTAATTCCCATTTGGGGCCAAGAAACCTGAGGCCATAGAGATAAATGATATGATAATGATTTAGGATAAAGAGACAGGCATTTCCTGGTAGCCTCTATACTTCTTATGGAACATAGCCAGGGAGAGGAACTTTACTGAAATAAAAAGCATGATCATCCGAGGCCCCATGGGCATAATAGGGTTTACAACTGGAGTCCAGAAGATGATGACCAGGTAAGCAAACCGTACTGGGGTGAGGTGGGGATCAATGATTAGGGGGATCAGAGGGCCAGTGAGGGATCTGTCTGTCGGTTAATCTCCACAACATCCTGGAGCTCTTCCCTGAACCAGAAACCAAACTTCACCCCCTCACCTATGCTTGCTGCAGAGCCCTGGAGAAATTCAGCATGGTTCAAGAATTTCCCCAGCCTGCACAACCCATGCTGCTGTGGATCCTACCATGGTTACAAGCCCCCCGGTCGTCCAACCATGCCCCAGCTGCCGTGCCCTAAGCTCACCAGTCACTCATCAGTGGTGCTTACAGGGATGCCTTGATCCCCACCCCCACCCCCCAACCACTGCCGTCTGCTGGCTACATTCCCCGCCACACCCAAGACCCGCCCTTTATGTGAAAGTGGCTGCCCCCATTGCACCCAGCACTCCCCCCACCATCCCAGCGAAGCCTCTCCAGCTTGCCCTGCTATGTCTGGCACCCTCCTGCTGGTCATGAAAGACTGCCCCCCACCCCACGCCCCACTGCACCCAGAGTACTACCATCACAAGAGTATGTCGACGCACACCACTCTGCTGACCTCTCACCCACATTGGTGGCCTCTGACATCTGCACACAACTTCTCCGGACACCCCCAGCAAACACACGCTGTCTGCCTGTGGCAACACCAGACGCAACAAGATACTGTGCTTCACCTGACAAAAACTCCTACTGTCAGGTCCAGTGCCCTCCCACCACCCTCCTGTTGAGCTAATAGCCACAGGTCAGGCCTCTCTACCACCCACCCATATTGCCTGCAACCACAGATGGGGCCCCCTGCACCGCACCCCACACCTCACACTCCCACGCCCAGACCTGCACTCACCTTCAGATCCAGGTTCTTCCCACTGTAGTCGAAGCCCATCAGCTGTCGGTACAGGGTGAATGAACTCCTATGGAAGCCCAAGCAACATCAGTCTATGACACTTTATGATACAGCTGGATTACTCCACAAAGTCCATTAAGGCTACACCCAGATCCTCAGACCCTCTGCGGAATCACCCAGGCCATGTACTCCCACCTCCCATTGGGCCACCCATTATCTCCTGGCTTCCCTGCTGGGCCACCCCATACCTGCAGCTCCCCCACAGGCCCACCATGGTGCCGCAACTTCCATAAGGGACTGTTCCAGCCTCAAGGATCCCCTGCCAGTCTTCTCACAACCATGTGGCTCCCCAATAGGAATGCTCTGGCCATCCATGTTCCTCTAAATCCCCAGCAGGCCATCCATGTTCCTCTAAATCCCCCACAAGGCCACACCAGGCCCTACAACTCTCCACAAGAGAACATCAAGGCCCTGAAGCCCCTCCACCAACCTAACCTGGACCCACAGCATGCCCAACCAGGATACACCAGACCCATAACTCCTCTGTGGTTCTTCCCCAGCTCTAAGACCCCCATGCTGGTAGGTCCTTGACCCCGTGGCTTCTCCATGGGACTGTCCTGGTCACGTGGCTTCTACACTGGCCTTCCCTAGGCCTCATGGCTTCCCTGCAGGGCCGCCTCTGGACCCACAGTTGCACCATCAGCCTTCCCCAGACCAGAACTGTGGTCTTCTTACCACTGCTGGCTTCAAGTTAGCCTCCAAGCCCTCCTTCTCCACCAAATAGTTGCAGCTCTGCCCCCAATCAGACTGCACAGTGCCACCCTCACAGCATGAAATCATTCAACCAGCGTCCCCTGAAAAGGCAATCCAACACGTCCTTCAAATAACATAATCCCAGTAGGCTAGGGTGAGAGTAAAACCCCCAGTGGGAAAAAGTGGTAGCCTCCCCCGCCCCCGCCCCCCCACCAAGGCAGTTAACTGGCTACAGGCAGCCCACAGAAGTGTTCCTACCAGCCTCCCAAAGAGGGATCATAGGGCTCTTTGATTGCCCAGAAAATGGTGCTGAGCTCCTGAAAAATGACACGCAGCCAGCCACCAGTCTGTCTGAGGAAATCTTGAACCTATTGATATGCATAAAAGAAGCAGAAGTTAAAAGAAATCTTCAGAATGCTTTTTGGAGCTATACAAAAGATGAGAGAAGCAATATAGAAAATGATGAAACAATACAGGAGATAAAGGCCATGCACTAAAAGGAAATAAAGAGTTAAGGGATGAGGTAACAAAAGCAAGAACAAGTTAACAGGCTTTACCAACAAACTAGAAGAAGCAGTGAGCCATACCAGTGACTTCAAGGATAACCAGGCAGACTTCAACAAATGGGAAAGACGGTAAAAAAAAAAAAAAAAAGATAATCAGAGAAGCTGAAGAAAACCTGAGAACAATGTCTGATGCTTTGAACAGAAACATTTGAATTATTGGATTACCAGGATAAGACACACAAAAAAAGTCAATGGTAAAAATTGTACGGGAATTACTAGAAGAAAATTTCCCCAGCTTAGTGAATGAGAATCAGTTAACCATTCAGGAAGCTGAGAAGACACCAGCTAGACTGACTCACAGGAAGAATTTGCCAGGTCATATAGTAGTTAGATTATATAACTTTGAGGGAAAGGAGAAAATGTTGAGAGCAGCTTGGGGGGCCGAGGAGACAGTCACCAATAAAGCTACTCAGAGAAGAATATTCTCAGACCTATCAGTAGACCCTATGAAGAAGAGGAGAGAGTGGAGTAACATCTTTCGAAAGTTGAAAGAGAACAATGAAAACCCAAGAATCTTCTAGAACCTTGCCAAACTATCAAAATAGATGAATAAGTAAGAGTCTTCCCAGACAAGGACAAACTCAAAGAATACGTTAAATAAAACCCATCTCTACAAAATAAATTTGCCAACCATGGTAATCAGAAGAACAACATTCACCAAGCACAAAAAGGAGACCACTACACATCGCAACTCCACCCAGAGGTCAACACATTGAAAACAGCCCCCAGAGATAAAGTTGACTCAACAGTGAAAAGAAGGCAAGAATGAACTGACACCCCCCCCACACACACACACACAGTGCACTGAGATGAAGGGAGGTAGGAAAACACCCAACACAAAATGGATGGAATGGCATCACAGAGTCCACAGATACAACTTTGAATATCAATGGTCTGAACTCATCCATTAAAAGACATAGACTAGCAGACTGACTTAGAAAACATAAGCCATCAATCTGTTGTCCACAAGAGACTCAAAGGATGGCTGAAATGTATGCCAAGCAAATGGCAATTCAAAAAAAAGCAGGAGTTGCAGACCTAATCTCTGATAAAATTGATCTCAAGGTGCAAACCATAATGAGGGATAAGGAGGGAAACTATGTAATGTGCAAGGGATTAGTAGACAAAGAACCAATGAGCATAACAAATATATATATGTCCCCAACAAGAGACCAGATAAATGTGTCAGTCAAATGCTATAAAGGATGAAAAAAGAAATCACAGGCTCAAAAATCATAGCAGGTGACTTTAATGCACCACTCTGAGAAAAATAGATCACAGGTACAGAAACTTACTTAGCAAAGAGGCTACAGAACTAAACTTTACAATTAGGCACCTTGACCTGATAGATATTTTTAGAGCTCTCTACACACATGCAATAAAAATTCAAATTCTTTTCAAGTCCACATGATATAAACTCAAAGATAGAACACATGCTGGGACACAAATCGAGCCTGTGTAAATTCAAGCACATAGAGGTCACTCAGTTTTCCCTTTTGTATCACTAAGCCATAGGGTGGAAATGAACTAAAGGATGATAAAGAATACAAGGACAAATAATTGGAGGATAAATAACTCTCTACTGTAAAACGAGTGGTTACTGGCCCAGATCAGAGATGAAATTAGGAAGTTTTTAGAAACCAATGAGAATGAGAATATTATGTACCAAAACCTTAGGGACAAAGCAAAACAAGTCATCAGAGGAAGTTTAATAGTGATTAATGCACACATGAAAAATGAAGAGAGGCTTTTGATTGTAAGGCTAGCACAAATCCCCCAGCAATTAGAGCAAAGTCAACAGGATAATCCCACTAATAGCAAAAGAAAGAAATAATAAAATTCAGGGCAGGGATAAATGAGTGAGAAAACAAGAAAACAGTCAGTGCAGCAATGCAAAAAGCCAATGCAGCAAAAAAATAAAATTAAAAGCTGGTTCTCTGAAAGGGTTAAAAGAATTAATAGACTATGGGAAAAACTTACCAAATAAAGGAAAGAACTAATATCAATAGCCAGGATGAGGAATGAAATATGGGAAATCACAATGGACCCCAATAATAATGGGCTCTGATTACACAGTACTATGAAGGCCAATACTCCAACGGATTCAACAACTTGGAAGACATGGGCAGATACTTGGAGAAACAATCCCTCCTTAGACTATCCCAGAGAGAAGTCAAGAACCTCAACAAACCCATAGCAATAGAAAAATAGACAAGGTTATCAAGGGACTACCAACAACAACAACAAAATCTTCTGTGCCAAATGGCTTCACAGGAGCATTCTACCAAGCATTCAGGAAGAACTGGCACCAATCCTGCACAAACTCTTCCAGAGCATTAAGAAAAAAGACAGCAAACTCCCAATCTCTTTCTATGACGTTAGAATAACATTGAGACCTGAAGTGGGCAAGGATCCCACAAGAATTGAGAACTAAAGACCAATGTCACTAATGAACATCGATGCAAAAACCCTTAACAAAATACTAGCCAATAGGATACAAACGTATATAAGACAAATAATACATCATGACCAAGTGGGATTCATTTCAGAGATACAGGGATAGCCCAAAAACCAAAATCCCATCAGCATCACTTACCACATTTGCAAAAAAGGAGAACCACATAATAGTACCAACACATGCAGAAAAAGCATTCGGCAACATCCCACACCCATTCCTAATAAAGACACTCAAGAAAATAGGAATGGAAGGAAAATTCCTCAATATAATACAAGCTATAAATGAAAAACCAACAGCCAACATTGTAGTCAATGGAGAAAAGATGAAAAGCCCACTGAAAAAGTGGACCACAAATCGACACCCTTTGTCCCTGTTTTTATTTAACATCATAGTGGAGGTCCCAGCTAACAAAATAAGGCAAAGAAAAGACATCAAAGTTATTTGTCTTGGGAAAGAAGAGGTGAAACTATCGTTATTCACAGATGTTATGATTTTATATATAAAAAACCCCAAAAGTTCCATAGAGGAGTGTTGGCAGTGATAGAGGAATATGGCAAGGCAGCAGGATACAAGATCACCAAACAGAAGTCTATCTGATTGCTATATGCATCGGATGAGACCACAGAAAAGTGGGTTTTAAAAAGTAGTACCCTTCACAATGGCCAAGCACAAATTGAAATATCTAGGGATATGCCTAA
>NW_022111371.1:211483-217139 GCF_000313985.2 Echinops telfairi
TCTTGGACTTAATGTTGGTTTCTGCTGCTGGCAAATGGGGCACTCAGCAGTGGCAGTGGCCAAGTCAGTCTCGGTGAGTGGAAGTCCATGTTGCTGCACCTATGCATAACCTCCATCCCTGCCACCATGTCCACTTTGTTCATATGTCCATTGGGTGATGACAAGAGTGGCAGAAGATCGAGGAGGACCAGTCTCCACAATGTGTGCCAGCTTATCCACCTAATTGTTAAAGTCTTCCTCTTCAGTGGTAACCCTATGGTGAGCATTCACATGAGACATGATTATCTTTACTTTCTTGGCCCATTCAGAGAGGTCTATCCACATACCTCTTCCACACACTTCCTTGTCACCAATTTCCAAATCATGTTCCTTTGAATTCCCTGACCATCCATCCAAACCATTAGCCACAGCCTATGATTCAGTATAGAGGCTCACATTTGGCCATTTTTCCTTGCAGGCAAACTGAACATCCAGGTCCACGGCTCAAAGTTCTGCCAACTGAGAGGATTTCCCTTCACCACTATCCTTTAGGGAGATCCCAGAAAGGGGCACATCAGTATACACACAACTGATCTTTTATAAGGGCCTCCAAAATATCAAATGGGTAGCAGACACCCTCTTCAACGAGTGGTGCTAGAAAAAAAAATGGATATATGCCTGCAGAAAAATGAAGCAAGACCCTTACCTCATTCCATGCATAAGAATAAATTCAAGGTGGATGACAGACCTCGAGGTAAAACCCCAAAATATTAGGACCATCAACAAGGAAATTCGGAGAAACCTAATAACTTTGCTGCAGGGAATACATTGGCTATCAGAAATAGGGAAGGGCACAAAGACAGAGGAAGCACAAATTGACAAGTGGGATATACTGAAGATAAAACACTTGTATACATCAAACAATATTGCCAAGAGAGTAATAAGAGAGCCCACAGACTGGGAAAACATATTTAGCAATGACACACCACACAAAGACCTATTACTAAAATAGCAAATTCCCTGGTAGTCTAAGATAAGGAAAAAACAAATAGCCCATTGAGGAAGTGGGCAAAAGAACTAAACAGATGTTTCACAAAGGTGGAAATCCTAGTGTCCAATATACATATGGGAAAATGTTTCTGGTCATTAGCCATAAGGGAAATGCAAATCAAAACAGCTAAGAGATACCACCTAACACCCTCAAAGGTAGCCCAATTCAAAAACTCAGAAAGCAACAAGTGCTAGAGAGCATGCGGTGAGATAGGAACTCTCATCCACTGCTAGCATTCCTGTAGGCATGTGCAGCCATTATGGAAATCAACTAGGTGATACCTAAAACAAATGGGAAGAGTTGGAGGAAATTACGCTAAGCGAAGTAAGCCAAGCACAAAAGGACAAGTACAACATGAATCCACTGAGGTAAGCTCAAAAAGCACAAGAGGCTTAGGGGAAGAGCTACTTAATGCATACATTTCAGGGGCGAGGTCCAGGAACTCTGACAGGGATCAGACCCAAGCCAGGGATACATATGACAGTCAACTAAAAAGTAGGGGGAAAGAAAAAAAAAAAAGAGGACGCGTATAGTGGGGTTAAAAGTCAATAACCCACCCACAGGAAGGGTATTGTTTATGTCTCCACAGGAAAGAGAGAGAGGGACCAGACCTCATCCTGGTGCACCACACCTTGATGGCAATATACCAGCAGGGAGCAGTGAACTAACAGAGAGGATTTCAGGGCCAGCCCCAAGCTGAGCTATGTTGATTCCCCTCCCTATAAGAATGTCCTACAGAGGACAGCACTGAAGATATAGCCTGGAGAGCCAGACCTCGAGGGAGCAAACTAAGACGGAAAGAGAGAGTGAGAGTGGACCACAACCAGGCCCACCAAGATTGAGGACATCATTCCTGCTTGGAGCAGTCAATGCCACTGACCCACAGTGTTATGGGGGACAGCACTGGAGACTGTGGGAATTGTGCCCGGTCTGACCCTCGAGAGCAGGGCAAAACTCAAAGAGAGAGCAACAGAGCAGCAAGGAGAGCAAAGTAATGAAGTCCCTGAGGAATCCCGGAAATAAATTTCTGACTTTGGGGACAGGACTTGGTACCTCATCAGACACGATCAGAAAACATTCATAAGGGTCAGCAGGTAGACTTGGACCTATTTATAGGCTTTTTTAAAGTGACTATCTATAAAAGATAGGCAGGATAAACAATCCCAAGGAATAAATAACAGACCAACAGTTCGAGGGAGACATGGGAGAGGAGCAGGCAGGAGGGAGGGACATGGGAAGCCCACAAACTCAGGGACACGGGAACAACAAAGGATTTAAAATCGATGTCAAGGAGGGCATAGAATGCCTGCTGGGGGTTGATTAGTACAATGTAGCCAAGAGAAATTACTAAGAGATGAATGAAGGTCTAATATGATAGTGGGACAGGAGAAAAGTAAAAGGAAATAGAGGAAAGAACTAGGAGGCAAAAGCCGTTTATAGAGATATAAATATAGGCATGTATATATGTTAATACATTAATATATAATGATAGGTATGTAGGTCTATGTGCATATATTTATATGTTATGTATTAAGGTAGCAGACAGACATTGGGCCTCTGCTCAAGTCCTCCCTCAATGCAAGAACATTTTGTTCTAATAATCTGGCATTCTGTGATGCTCACCTTCCCGACATGATTGCTGAAGACAAAATGGGTACATAAGCAAATGTGGTGAAAAAAGTTGTGGTGCCCAACTATTAAGAGATATAGCGTCTGAGGTCTTAAAGGTTTGAAGTTAAACAAGCAGCCATCTAGGAGGGAAGCAACAAAGTCCACAGGGAAGAAGCACACTAGCCTGTGTGATCACAAAATGTTGATGGGATCAGGCACCATCTATCAGAAGATCCAAACCAAACAATTATATCAACGAAGACTAGGGGGGTCAGAGTAGAGACCCAAAGCCCACCTGTAGACAATTGGATATTCCCTCACAGAAGGGTCACGAGGAAGAGACGAGTCAGCCAGGGTGCAGCATAGCACCCACAAAACATTTCTCCAGTTCTTTAATACTTTCCTCCCACACCAACCCCACTATCATGACCCCAGTTCTACCTTATAAACTGGCTAGACTAGAAAATGTACATTGGTACAGATAAGAGCTCTCGACAAACAGAATCCAGGATAGATAAAACACTCAAGAACAGTAATAGGAGCAGCGACACCATGAGAGTAGATGGAAGGTGGGGAGAAAAGGGGGAGAAGGGGGAAACCTACTGCAATGATCGATGTATAACCCCCTCACCCCTATGGAGATGAATAACAGAAATGTGGGTGAACTGAGACAGGGGACAGTGTAAGATATGAAAACAACAATAATAATATATAATTTACCAGGGTTCATCAAGGTGGGAAGGTGAGGGAGGGCGGAAAAAAAGAGGAACTGATACCAAGGGCTCAAATAGAAAGAAAATATTTTGAAAATGATGACAGCAACATCTGTACAAATGTGCTTGATATAATTGATGTATGGGTTGTTATAAGAGCTGTAACAGCCCCAGTAAAATAATTTCTTTTTTTTAAGGGCCCCCAATAAAATGATTTTTTTAAATAGAGTTTTCAAACTCCCCTATTCTAACCCATCCTAAGTGTAATTTTCAAATCATTTCTTATAAGTTATTCCTAACAATTTAGTCTACTTCTCATGCACTCAAGAATTTACTGTGACTCCTTACCATTCTTGATTTTCAAGACTTTCGTCTATGGTCTGTCCCCACATTCTCTCCAATCTTACTTCCTACAATTTCCCAGCATTCCCCTCACTGTCCTCCACACTCATTAAGCATATTGTGCAACTAACATCCTTGCTGATATCTGAAATTCACGTATCTCTGCTAGTATATCCATGTGAGTCTTTTCCAACCTACAGGACTACAAGCTAGTCTATCTCTACCATGATGGAAGCTAGGAATTCCATCTCACATAAAGATTTTGATTTCTGAAAACTTTCACCTTCCAACTCAGAACTACACAATATATCTTTCATTCTTAATTCCTTGGTTTCCTTTGGCAATCCATGTTGCTTTCCATGTCCTTCACCAGTACCATAATTCAAATGCATCAATTATTCTTCCTTATCCAATGTCCAACTTTCATATGCTTATGAGGTGATTAAAAATACCATTGCTAAAGCACCATCGTCCTCAAAGTAACATCTTTCAGTTTTTGTCAATGGTTTGAAGAGGTCTTGTACAGCAGATTTACCCAATGCAATAAATTTTTTGATCTTTTGACTGATGCTTCCTTTTATACTACATTTTTTCCTTCTGTGGTCTATTGTGAACCTCAAATTTTATAGGGAACATATTGTCACACCATAGTGGTAAATTGAAACATCTAAAAAGAATTCTAGTCCTAGATTTGCTACTGATTGTTCGAACTTGGAAAATTTATTTGAAATTTCTGACCCTCAGTTTCAACATCAATAAACATCACGTACTAACTCTAGAAATGGAATAAATATATTCTATTTTCATGTAGACAGCAATTTAACAAAGATGGCCTTTCTAAATTCCACCCTTGATGTTAGGCACTGGGGATTCATAAGTCTTGAAAAGTTTTTACGAGCTAGATATAGAGCTTTCCCTTAGGGAGGTCTCTGCTCGTGGTGGCACACAAACAGAAGCTGAAGAGCTATTTGGTGGATGTGTTGTAGCAAGAACTCCAATAGTCATTACAGGCTAAAATGGACCTTCCTGTTAGGGTTGGGTTGCTGCTCATATTTCTTCTTTCTAAAGGTTCAGCTTGCTGAAAGGGAGAAGGACTTGAAATGCTTGCTGATGAACATCAAGGATGATAGGCTCCCCAATGGATTACAATTAAACAATCCTCCCAACTGGACCAATAAGTAACATCATAATAAACAAAGAAAAGATTGACGTTGTCAAGGATTTCATCTTGCTTCAATCCACAATCAATACTCATGGAATCAGCAGTCAAGACCTCAAAGGATGTATTGCACGGGATAAATCTGGTGCACGAGACCTCTTTGAAGTATTGAAAAGCAAGGTTGTTTGAGCATTAAAATGTGAACCAAGATACGGTATTTTCAATTGTCTCATATGCATGTGAAAGTTGTGCATCGGCTAACAAAGAGTGAAGAGTAATTGATGCATTTGAGTTGTGGTGCTGGCAAATATATATTGAAAGTACCATGGGCTGCCAAAAGAGCAAGCAAATCTGTCTTGGAAGAATGATCTTTCAAGGCAAGAATAGTAAGACTTCATCTCATGTACTTTTGACATGTTCTCAGGAGACTGGTGCCTGGAAAAGGACATCGTGTTTGGTAAAATGAAGGAACAGCCAAAAATAGGAAGGTCCTCCAGGACATGGAGTGACACGGTGGCTGCAAGAGGGGGCTCAAACATAAGAACAATTGTGAGAATTTCACAGGATCGAAAAGTGTTTCCTTCCATTGCACATAGGGTCACCATGAGTTAGAATGGGCTCAAAGGTACCTAAAACAACAACAAAGGTTCTGACCAATAAAACACAGGCACGCTGGTCAAATAGGATGGAAAGCAACAATTCACATATTTCACTGCAAGTTTGTGGTCATGTATGGACTGATGAATATGGATGTCTCTTGAAATTACCATCCTCCTGGACATTGGGCCTCCACTCAAGTAC
>NW_022111371.1:218442-219894 GCF_000313985.2 Echinops telfairi
CTTTTCAAAAGTGTGATGTTAAGATATCATCTGGCATAGCATTTAGCTATGTGAAGGAACTTCAAGAGCCTTTTGAACCACCAAACCCATCCCATCCCAGAATAGCAAAACCTAAATAATCAAACCCGTTATCAGCAAGCACTTTCCATGTATGATCATGTCATGTATTTTTACAGACCAGAATGATGTTTCATTGCAGTTTCAAGTCTGAGATCCTATAAAAATAGATGTCATGCCTTTTTCTTAAGGTACCTGTGAGTTGGTTTGAACCACTAACCTTTTAGTTAGTAGCAGATTGCTTAATCATGTGCACAACTCATATACTCGTTTTGGTCAGAATCCTGACCTAAAAACAAGTGCACTGCCATCTAGTCAATGCTGAGCCATAGCTATCTCCTGTCGGTGTCTGCGACTGTAACTGTGTAAGGGATAGAAAACCCAGTCTTTCTCCCAAAATCCTGACAGTTCTTTAGAAAACATAGTCTTCCATTGTCATCTATGGTTTACGGACTGTTTCCTGAGTGAATTACAGGCCTCCTCTGTCTACTATATCCCAATTTACCTGTTTCTGTAACATAATTCATCCAACATGTGATTTTAACCTGCTAGGTTCTATACTCCAAACTCCAGGCGTCATGTCTCTTGAACGCCGGGTAGAGCTCTTTCAAGCTTTTCTGCCTTCAACCTCCCTAGGAAGAACTGTTGTGTAAGCCAGGATATTTAGGAGAAACTCAGTAAATACCTAATTAGTTATTTTATCATTTTGAATAATCATGAATTAACACAGTATCTAGACTTTGCCCCCATTTTATTTAAGCTCCTAATGATAATAATATAAATATTTATTAGCTGCTTGCTACGATCCAAAAATATACTAATGAATTTACATGCATTCTGTTCTTTGACCCTAAAACGACCCCCTAGATGACTGATGCTATTATTAGGCTTATTTCATAGTCACAGAACCGAGATCGCAGAGGTGGGGACATGGGCCACGAGAGCTAATAAGAAGCAGAACCAGAATTTCCTCCATTCCTTTCTGGCTTTAGACCTAAGCCTGCACTCTAAATGGCACATGCCTACACTGAAACCTGCCTTGGGGTCTTGTCTTTTCCCAAAACAATGTCGTCACACTTAAATATGGCTTAGATCCGAACTGGAGGATTATGGAAGCTCTCCACTTCCACATTCGACTACTGCTTCCAGCATTTTGTTTTCTCTAGAACATTCATCTCTGATTTCACCCACTGAATTGGACATGAAAGAGCTTTGGTCTGGAAATGGAAAGACAATTTCTAGCAGCAATAGGTTAGGTAGTCCTAAGAAAGCTCTTGAACCTTTATGATATATACATTTTTATTTGCAAAAAGTGGTTAGTGTTACCAGCTCTGTTTTCCAGAACAGTGGCGAACACCCAGTGAGATGGTGCATATATTAGAGCGATTTTTTTTT
>NW_022111371.1:220226-221897 GCF_000313985.2 Echinops telfairi
TCACTGTGAGTCGGAACCACCTTAAATGCACTCAACAACCACCACCACCAGGGAGCCTCCTCTGACTCTACCGTGCCTGGGATCACATGGGAAGACTGTCAAAATCCAGGCTTCTGGATCCCATCCTCAGATTTTCTCATGTAGAGTGGGATCTGAAAATGTATATTTCTAACACCTTTTGCAAGTCTGTTCAAAAAGACCCTTTTGACCTTTTAAAAAGAAGAGATGTCACTTGGATGACTGCGGCCCACATGACCCAAGCAGTAGTCTTTCAGGTTGCTTTGTATGCGTGCTAGGTCAGAAATGGAAAAGGAAGATAAGGAAGGATGGATGCATTTGAATGTGGGGTTGGCAAAGAGTAGAAACAGTACCATTAACTGTCAAATGAACAAACCCGTTGGTCTTAGAATACAAATAGTGTCCCTTAGATGCAAGAATGAAGAGACTTTGGCACACTTATTTGGCCACATCATCAAGAAACCTCATTTTCTAGACTTCGTGTTAGTAAAGAGCCAACAGAAATGCAGGAGCCCCTCAACAGGAAGGCTTGACCTAGTAGCCCGACAGCAGGCTCAAACACGCCCGTGATCATGACGATGGGACAGCATCAGGTAATGTTTGTTCTGTTAGACCAGGTTTCCAGGACTCAGCGTCAACTCCGTGCCAACCAAGAAGTCCCCATGTGACACATTTGGGGAAGCACCAGCACGTACTAATCTCTGCCCTAAATAAAGTGTGCCCAGTGCCATTCCAAAGTCACCTTTCTTCTGAGCCGAGGAAGGTGACTGTACAAGTCAGATTTTACTTTGAATCGTTCACCTCAGGAATCAACAAATAACAAAAGGCGCCACTAATAAGCTGCCCTGTTTCTCACAGAAAAGTTAGGGAAACCCCTGCCATGTCTTTAATGGGTTAACGTGTGGGTGCAAGCTTAGGGCAGCCCTGGGGAGCTGGGGAGCCCTGGTTGGGACTTGGGGCTGAGCACAGAGGTGGTTGAGTCGTGCAGGTACAATGACAACAGCAACAAAGCAGAAAGGCGGCATGAATCATGGCAGTGATGGCTGAGGAACCATATTATGCTGAAAGATCATGAGGCCATTGATAGCTTGCTTGGTGACAGGTCCTCTTATCCACAGGGACAAAAGTACATGCTGTGCTTGGAGCAAACCCCCAGGGAGTTTGCTGACAGGCTAATCGGAGCTGTTCCCTTTCCAGGCGAGCCTTTCTCTCGGGAGCCTTTCTGGTGTGGTGGTGGCTGATAACAGTACAATGTCCTTCAGAAAACGGTTTCTCTCTCTCTCTCTCTCATTCACCATTCAATGCACCCTAAAGGAGAGAGAAGTTGAAAATAAATCTTGCACGGTCTTTGTTGAGCCCCCTCCTGCTGATGGGTCGAGAATATTAAAATCAAAAACAAGGGAATAGACGTGCCTCTGAGCCATTCCTGGAGGTGGGGGTCGCTGTGTTCTCTCAGGAAGAGGGAACGCAGGGACACCTGAGTATGGCATCATTGAGTGGGCCAAGGACCACTCCCACCTTTCAGTTAGAGTGGGCAGGAGCGGGTGCAGCAAGGTGCAACAAGTGCACTGCCATCTAGTCAATGCTGAGCCATAGCTATCTCCTGTCGGTGTCTGCGACTGTAACTGTGTAAGGGATAGAAAACCCAGTCTT
>NW_022111371.1:221997-227826 GCF_000313985.2 Echinops telfairi
CCCAGGTCACCTGATGCCAGTGGTTGCCCTCCACCAAATCTCCAATGGAAAGAGAAAGGGGCAGGTCCACCTGCCTGATCTGCTTCTCCTTGACATCCTCCCCTCACTGTTCTCCAAAGGCTCGCCTGTTCAGGCAACAATCTGGGCTCCTCCGATATGCAAGTGACTCATTTTCCATCCATCAGAGATGAGACTTAAATAAATAAAAAGGTACTTCGTGGGGCGGCTGGACCTAATGATAAGCAATTATGGGAAGCCAAATGAAGGCCGTGCTTTGTGCGGGGCCTGTGAAATTGGTTAAGCAAAAAGAATAATGGCCCGTTTCAGTGATTCATCCCTTTGCTCATTTCAGCGGGAGCATTAGCTCAGTTAAGTGATGCAATTAATATGAAAATGAGGGAATCATTGTTTAAAGAGAGGAGAGGGAAGTGGGGAGGGGGCCAGATGCCACAATGGGGAAGAATAAGGACCACTGAGATGGAAATTTGCATAGGTCAGTAGCAACGTGAAGCCTTTAGCATGTATTCAAAGCTTAGCTTGCATTGTAATACTTTGCCATTAAATTCTCATGATGGTGACCTGTGTCCAACCCAATTCAATTTTTCAGAATCTTAATGATAAAAAGTTAATTACGTTAAGGAACAACCTTTTTGCACTGGACCCTACACTACAACAGAGGAAGGGCTTAGTGCTTACCTTCAGGCCACTGAAGCTGGAGCCAGGGAAGCTTAATTTACTGTTTTATTAACCATCACATGATTTGCAGGTTGGTTTTTGCTCCCTCAGATCTTTTGTAATGAAGTCAAGAGTGATAAATAAGGTGTTTTTCTCTATGCTTCGCTTATTTTTCGTTTCTTTCTTTAGTTCCCTGATTGTATTTTTCCACTTCCCTTCCAGACCACATTTCAAGGACTGGGTGATATGTCGGGATGCAGAAAAGGAAGAGAATGGGGCCCTAGAACGACCAACTGTGTGGCAGAGAAGGCAGCCTACTAACAGGACTCACTAGACTGGGTTCTGGCTGACTGTGGGATTGGTGTTTCAAACCACAAAGACTCTTAGCAGAGAGGAAAGGGCTCTGCTTCTTACTTCTAAATTGGCCACGAGCTCTGTGTTCTTGAGCCAGCTGTCTAACCTTCCGAGTATGAGCATTCTCACTGGGAAGCAAAGGACAATGTTACTTTCCTTAGAAGAACTGCTAAGATTTGACATAAGTGCACAGATCATTTTGTACTGGGGAATGTCACCAAGGGGAGGAGCAGAGTGGCATTATTTTTACCACCACCACCACCATCATCATCATCATGGCAATCATGCCTACTCATAATAGGTATGCAACAGGCATCATGTACCCTCCCAAGCTAAGCCTCTTCTTATTCTTCTGAAAAACCAGAAAGTGGATCGTGTCACTTAGATCCTGACAAGATATAAAACTAGCAACGGTTTTGGCACCCACTGCATGACCCAAGCCTGGGAACCGCAGGAATGGAGAACAAGAATGAATGGAAGTATCAAAATAGTATCCAAACTGTGAGTCTCCAAGGATCCAATTTAAGGTAAGTTGGTCCTCTGGTAGTGGGGTGGAGGTACCAGTAAGGACAGAAACCCAAGGAGATGATCAGATTCTGACTGTGTTTGGGCCCGACCATGGCAGGACAACAGCAATAAGCACACCACAGAGGGACTGTGATCAGCCAAAGTGGGGAAAACTTGACAACGTATGCTGTCTTCTTGGCCCACAGACTCACACCCCAAGCTAGATATTTACAACCAATGAAACAAAAGGCTTAGGGAAGATCACCCCCAATAACAGTATGGATTGTAAAAGCAGAAATTCTCTGACTTGAGATGCAGTATTCCTTCTGACCTCCCTAAACTCAGCAGCATAAGCCACATCCAAGGATTGAAACATATGCTTTAGCACAGTCAAGGTAACTAACAAAATGGGAACAGAGGGAACAAAATAATCAGATATGTTAGCTAGCAGAGAAAGTACTCTAATGCTGACAGAAATTTGCCAGCACTGATTCGGGGCTAGGCATGGCTCTATGTGTGTTAGGAATATCAGCCTGCTTGATTCCCACACCGACTCTGTTATGTCCATTCTAGAGATGCAAATAAGGAAGAGTGAGTTATTTGGACCAGCGCACATAGGGGGGCATTGACCAAGCTGGGCTTTGAAGCTGGCAGTCTGAAGCTCTCATCACGACACTATACAGCCTTGGTAGCCAGAGTGAATAAAACTAAATGATCTATTTCAGATGAAGAAAGCATAAGAATGAGACAAAATTCAAATTAAAGGTAGACTTATGAAATACTCTAAAAGGAGGCTATTGGTAATATAAACCAGGAACACAACATCATTTTAAATAGAACAAAATGAAGACACTCTGTATGAAAAACAAGATCCTTGTAGTTAATAAATAATTCAATATGAAGGTTGAAAAGCAGGCTGAATATCATTGATAAATCAATATATTAGAGAATGAAGTCAAAGATATTACTAGAAAGCACAAGAAGTAAGGGATAAAGACATGAAAAGTGTGGAAAATAGAATTATAAGTATCAGCATATGCATAATTTCTAGAAAGAGAGAAAAAATATTTAAAGAAATCATTGAGAATTTCCTTAAATTAAAAAAATTCGAATTCTTGGCAAATCCATGTGTTTCAGACTAGAGCTGTGCACATTAAATTTTTCAAGGCTGTGATTTTGGGGGAAATATCGCCAGACCTTTCTTTGGAAATGCCTCTGGGTGGTACGGAACTATCAATTAACTAGCTGACTACTGAGCCATTTGTGCTACCCAGGAACTCTTAATTCTTCCCATGCCTAACTCATCCCTTCATTAATGTTTCCTGAATCAGCTGAGTTTGTTTCTCAGCCAGAACTTGACTGTCAACGCTCTGCCCTTCAAAAACCCTCCAGAAACAAATGCCTGAGCTTGTTTTGAGGAATAGGTAGAAATTAAACCATGCTTAAAATCTGGACTCACACGGAGCTAGGTTGAATGCTTCTCCACCAGGGGTGGAACCAGCTAATGTAGTCTTGACTCTGGCTCGACCTTCAGTATGTCCGAGTAGAACTGTGCTCCATGAGGTTTTCAGGGGCTGATGGTTTGGAAGTAGCTTTCCAGGATTATCTTCCAAGGCATCTCTGGTTAGTTGTTCCTTTTGGTTAGCAGTCAAGCTTGCTAATTGTTGGCACCATCCAGAGATTCTACCAACTGGATAAGGTACTTAGCATTCTCTGCACCCTGCCTTCCTCAGAAGTAAATACGATGTGGTCTTACCTACTTTATAGTGTTTCCTGACTATTTCCGACACAATAACCACTCGGTACAGTTGAGTGATGATAGGAATAAAAGAGTGGGGGGCTGACAGTGATGGCAGTACGACTCATAAAAGTGGATGTGGTTTTTCGTGTAATTAATATTGGGTTTTGTATCATGCAAATGATCCTTCAAGGTCAATAATACTTATAAAGCCAAAGGATAAATTCATTCTTTGATGGCAAGAAAACACAAATGATAATTCTTGTGTATTTATAAGTGTGCCAAATGCCCATAGATAACTCTCTTGCGGTATTGATTTATCTGCCTCTGAAGTGAAACATTTAATATTATGATGCAGCTCTCCAAGTGCATAGTACATTCAGATGAGATTTTGTACAATCTGCTGCATTGTGCTTAAATGCCAGCTACCAATGTCAGGGCCTGGCAAACAATGGATCAAAGAGGAGAGGCAGGAATATGATAGTGGGTGGGGGGAGGTTTTTTATACCACAGAAAGGAGGTGGGCTGATCAAGTAAGCAGTTGGGTAGGGGGGTAGGGGGGGGGGCAGGGCAGATAAGGATACAAGAAAAAAGGACTATGCAAACATGACAGGCAGTGGAAAACCAACAAGATGTGGTCAATCAAAGGACAGGCTAAATATCCGAGAAAAGAGAAAAACAAAAACCAGCCAGAGACTGAAATCAAAGCATCCTTTTGCCCCCGCCAGGAAGTCACTGTGTGTTTCCCGCTGGGGCAGGAAACACGCCTGATTCAATTTGTAAACCTCCAGAATTCGTGACTCTGGGAAATATACCAAAACGTTACTCACCGCCTCAAGTGAATTGAACCCATCTTAAGACAACTTGACTCATTTTGTGGCCCAAAATATCCTTATAGATTCATAGCATTCTTTATCAGTGATTCCTAAATATGGTTTAGCATTCCAAGCACCTGGAAACCACTTAGAATATATATTCTCAGGCCATAAATTCTATTCTTAAGAGTCTAATAATCAGTATTTTTAACAAGTGGGCCAGATCATTTTTATGTACCCGGGCAGGAAAATCTACCTGGAAGGAATGAGCAATTTGGACATCCAATATTCTCTAGTACCCAGAGCAATGGATTCCTCTATGAGTTCATTACTAAACCTGGTTCCTTCCTTGTTGACCATCCTGAGAACATATACGTGTTCTATTAACAAGGTGGTTCATTACGTAACTAGTTTCTTTTTATCTATGTGTTGTTGTTGTTGTCGT
Source organism: Echinops telfairi (assembly GCF_000313985.2). Classification (NCBI taxonomy): domain Eukaryota; kingdom Metazoa; phylum Chordata; class Mammalia; order Afrosoricida; family Tenrecidae; genus Echinops; species Echinops telfairi. The sequence goes on from NW_022111371.1 coordinate 226,532, forward strand.
GTGCCATCAAGTTCAGACTCATAGGGCCTCTAGATAGAACAAAGGAAACACTGCCAGATCGTGTGTTGTCTTCACAATCGTTCTTATGGTTGAGCTGATTTTTGCAGCCACTGTGTCAATCCATCTCACTAAGAGTCTTCCTGTTTTTGCTGCTCCTCTATTTCACCAATTATGATGTCTTTTTTCCAGAAACTAGTCTCTTCTGATAACATGTCCAAAGTACATGAGATGAAATCTTACCATCTTTACTTCTAAGGAGTAATGTGGCTGTATTTCTTCCAATACAGATGTGTTTGCTCTTCTGGAAGTTCATAGCACATCTACCATGTAGTTTTTCTTGTTGGATACCCTGCAATCAGTTCTGACCCATAGTAACCTTTTTCACAACAGAATGAAACACTGCCCGGTCTTGAACTGTCCTTATAATACTTCCTATGCTTGAGCCCATTCTTGTAGCCACTGTATCAATTCATCTCCTTGAGGGTCTTCCTCTTTTTTAGCTGCCCTCTGCTTCCCAAGCATGATGCCCTTCTCCAGCAACTAGTCTCTCCTAATAACATATCCGTAGTAGGTAAGACTAAGTCTTAACATACTTGCCACTAAGGAGCATTCTGGGTGTACTTCTTTCAAGACAGATTGGCCTGTCTTTTTGACAGTCCGTGGTAATTTCAATATTCTCCACCAGCATCACAATTCAAATGCATCAATTCTTTTTCAGTCTTCCTTATTCAATATCCAAGTTTCACAAACATACAAGGGGTTACCAAAAAAAAGAAAGGAAAAATCTCCACTGTGTGGAGCTTTCATAGCACACATTTTCCCCCTTTGGTGAGCAACCAGCAACTCTCTCTGAGTTAGTGCACCCAGTAGCATCACGTGGGAAGGTTCTCTCAGGTCACAGTGAATTCTTTCATAAAAGCAATTTTGCTCAAAGTTCTTTTTCTTTCTTTCTTTCTTTTTTTTTTTTGATGGTTGATATAAGAGAAGAGCATGCAGCTGAAAAATGTTGTTTCCTGCTCAGGAAAAATGCCACAGAAACTGTTGTAATGTTGAACACTGCTTACAAGAACAGTGCGATGGGAAAAACGCAAGTGTAAATGGTTTTCTTCTTCCAAAAAAGGTGAAATGTTAATTGCTGACAAACCTCATTTGAGACGTCTGTCAACTTCTCAAACAAATGAAAATGTCAACAAAATTTGGGCATCTGCAAGTACTCCCCCAACACAAGAACACTTTGTTCTAACAATTTGGCAGTCTGAGATGCTCACCTGCCTGGCATGATCGCTGAAGACAAT
>NW_022111371.1:228878-233487 GCF_000313985.2 Echinops telfairi
ATTTATAAATTATCAGGGGTTCTGGAGGAGTGGGGAGCGAGGAGGGAGGGGAAAAAATGAGCTGACACCAAGGGCTCAAGTGGAAAGCGGATGTTGTGAGAATGATGAAGTCAACATATGTACTAATGTGCTGGACACAAATGACGTATGTACAGATTGTGATGAGTTGTATGAGCCCCTAATAAAATGATTATTTAATAATAGAAAAAAAATTGTGCATCTGTGGGGTGAGGTGGGGAAGATTATTAAAAAGACAGTAAAGAAAGAAAAGATCAAAGTAGAAGATATTCTGAAACTTACTCTTGAAAGCAGAGTAGCTAAAGTGAATGGAAGATATAAGTAAAAGAGTCAAAGAACAGCCTGAAAAGGCAAGTAACGCTCTCATGTTTTCTCAACAACCACATATCCAACTGCTTTTCATGTTGATAAGTGAACAGAAAAATGGACATCTTCCCTAAATGAAATGGCTATAGGTCAATGAGAGAGCAATGCAGATTTTCTTGTAAAGCAAATGAGCCATCTTCTCCAAGAGGAGAAAAATAGGTAGTACAAAATATAGATCCTTAGGGAGAAAGGCTTGGGAATGTTATGGAACTATCCCTAGGGAATATTATGCTGAATGTGCATTCCATCCTTTCATGGCAGCAAAGGAGGGTGTGATCATTTAAGTTTCTGGTAGACTTGACTGAGCTAGGATCGCAGTGGTTTTAAAGTTAAATCTAGTGTGTGCCCTCGTGATTTGATCTAACACAATGTAGTGACTTCAATAATGGTATCTGCTATGAGTAGCCAGTACATTATAAGATGATTAGGGTTCAATGCAACACTCTTTCTCAGATCATAACCTGATCCAATCAATTGGAAGGCCTTTTCTTCAGGGCATTACCTACTTCCAATATAAGAAGACCCTGTGGAAAAGCTTGCTTGATTTTTACTGGATCTGGCTCCTGCATCTGGCTCATACTCCTGCCTCCCAACCTTTGAATTTAAGCCAGTGGCCTGCTGTATTGCCTGTCTTTCCTGGGAGCTGTCAGCCATCTTCCCTGCCAACCTGAACTCGTTTGCCCCTGAAGCCACAAGACTGTCATCTTCCTTCCAATCTTGATTTCATCAGCCTGAGTTAAAAGAAGCTTTCAGCCTAACATTTGACAGCTAGACTTGGTATCTGTGCACATCTACAACTATATGCATTATTTTCTTTCATGCAAACACACACACAAATATATCATCCTCATTGGTTTTGCTTGACTAGAGAACACAACATAAGACAGTGGGTGCAGGAGATGATGCCTTAGGAACAGTTTAATGTCATATCAGGTTTCAGTGTGAGACAGGGGCCAGAAATTGTAATCTCCACTTACCTATTCATCCATTTTCTTCTTCTTCCCCAAAGACTCTGCCATCTAAGTCTGCTAGTATTGTTGTAACAAACACTACTGCAAAAGAATGCGGCTATCAAAACAGATATTTATTATCTCTTTTCTCACAGGTTTAGTGGTTCAAAAAATCCAAAGCAGAGTCTCAGCCATGTCAGTTTCTTCTGTGGGCCACACTCCTGGTTTCTGGTGGCTGCTCACAATCCCCAGGGTTCTTAAACTGCTTCTACACCACTACCTTCATCATCACATTATAGCTCTCCCTAGTATTTCAGTGTCTGTTCTGGTCTTTTTATAAGAAACCATTCTGAAGGGTTGGTTTAGGGATTAGGCTTAGAACCTGGCCTATTCGGCTGGGATTCAACTATCATTATAAAACAAAACAAAACGAAGGTCACTATTTCCAAACAGACGTATCTATAAGAACAGGAGCTAAGACTTCAACGTCACCTTTCGTGGGACGAAGTTTAATTCACACCTCAAATTTGCATCTCTCCCTGGGCTGCTCTCCAAAGTTCAAGTCCAGATTATCCATTATCCATTATTTGCACATGGTCTTGTGTAGAAACCTCAGGTTGTGACCTCTATAAATTGTGATTCTTGACCCGAGAACTTGTTGCTCCTCCTTTGATGCCTCTCTGAGAAGCTCACCAATAATCCACTCTCCCCATTAAGAGTTAACTCTTGCTCCTAAGTCCACTTGGTCATCACGTCCTGATCCTCAAGTGCATGGCTGCTGTACAACCTGGACTTGAGAATCTTAACTCACATCCCTTTGCTCTTTTGTGCCACACAGCGTGAACTCTAAGTTAACCTGAGCATAAAACAACAGCCCAAAATGGACAAAATGGGCCCTGACTGCCCCTGAATCAGGATATGATTCTGAAAATGAGAAATGCAGAGTAGTTAGGCAATGGTCTATTGATTTATGAAAACCATGATATTAATTAGAATCATTATATTCCTTAATAACGAGATTCAATTGACTTATAACCAGATATAAGCTCACTGTCTTTCGCTCTGCATTGTTAATTGTACTTATTCATTTTTACAGTTGCTAAATTATATGATATGCTACAGTTGGGAAAGAAAAAGAGGGATTTATGTGTGCTGCCTGTGAGGCTGTGCAATAGAAAGTGAAATTTCAAATGTTAAATGTGTTCTTGAGAAAGCCAATGTTATTATTCCCCAGCTCCCAGGATAAGAAATCCTTGACAAAGGAGAAAGCTGGAGAAAACTTTTCATTCTGCAACCACTGAGGCAAAGCTCCAATTTGCTCCAGTTTCCCGAAGCAGCTTATGCGATCCTGGAGTGGCTCAATGTTTGTTTCACAACAACCTGCCACAGGGCCCAGACCCTTGAAGCTTCCTGAGCCGTACTATGAGAACAGTGTCCTCAGAGGCCAACCTCATTGCCATCATCATCCTCACCATCATTTTTTTCCAACCTGCTGTGTGATCTTGAGCCAGTTGCTTACTCCTGGGGAGTGGTTTTCTGATCTGTGAAATATGAGTTAGGCTAGCTTTTACCTCATAGAACAGGGCCTCATCTAGAGAAACTAACCGACTCCTAATGGCCACTATGAATATGAATAATAGTCATTTGCTGCATGAGATGCCTAGGAAGGCCACAAAGAAAAGGGGAGCCTTAAAACAAGAGAAATTTATTTTCTTAAGAGTTCTGGAGGCTGGAAGCTTTCAATCGAGGGAATGATAGTGTTATACTCTCTTTAAGCCTCTAGGAGGGAAATCTTTTCTTCTCTCTCCCAGCTTCTGGTAACTCTAGGTGTTTGCTGGATTGTAGAACAATTGCTCTCATCTCTGTCTCCACTCTCACATGATTGTCTGTTGCTGTTTCTCCTCTTCGTATACGGACACCCACCATGCACCCTACTGCTCACAGTAACTCAAGTAATTACAGCTGCAAAGACACTTTCCAAATAGGTGCATATTCACAGGTACTGAGGTGTAGGCCTTGGACTGATCTTTTGTGGGGGCCACATATCTCCTCATAGTATCTGTACAGTCAAAGATTACCCAAATCCAAATCTTTCACCTGGCCAAAAGACCTCCTACTATAGCCCAGGTTCTGTCTCCCAAGCAAATTACACTTATTTAAATTTAGAAGAGCAGATAGAAAGAACAAGCCATTTCACTCCTTAGGTGGTATGCCCCCTACCGCGCCCCCAACCACAAAGAGGAAAGTAGCACAGCCTCGCCAGCCCTGAGAAGAACATAGACTGCCACGCTCATAACCACAGAGGCCATTGTTGATGGTCAGTGCTATCTAGTCAGTTCCAACTAATAGTGATCCTACATACCATAGAACTAACCCGACCCGGCCCTTCACCATCCTCATAAGATTACTGTGCTTGACTGCATTGTGTCAGTTCATTTTGTCCAGAGTCTTCCAATTTTTCATTGACTCTCTGCCTTACCAAATATTATGTCCTTCTGTAGGTACTGGTCATTCCTGTTGATATGTCCAAAATATATGAGATGAAGGCTCACCATCCTCCCATCTAAGGAGCATTCTGGTTATACTTTTTCCAAGGAAGATCTGTTCATTCTTCTCAAAGTCCATGATATGTCAGTATTTTCAGCAACACTGTCATTCAATAGCATGATGTTTACTCCGTCTTTTTCATTCATTGTCTAGCTTTGGCTGACATATGAGTTGATTGAAAATCCATGCCTTGGGTCAGGACAAAGCCAGAGTCTGACTGGGGAGCTATCAGTTGTTCATACACAAGTTTCCATTCATGCTGAAGAAAATTAAAATTAGTCCATGGGACTCAAAGTACAACCTTCATTATCTCCCATCTCAAAAGTAGGTTTGATGTAGTGTGTACGAATGGCCAGAGGTGACATCATCAAGGACACATACATGAAGAAAGCAAAAGGTCATTAAAAATGAAAGAAGGAAAAGATCAAAATGGGTCTTAGAAGAGACTGCAACACCATTTTTATAACATAAATCACATATACAATGACATGTAGAAACCATTGTGTCCACAGTTAATATAAGACTATCCCTTGTAAGAGATTGTGATAGGTAGGTTTATTGTGCCAACCTGGCCAAGAGTAACGTGTGGGATTAATCAGATCACAGTTTGATTGGAGGACAGAGATAAATGGCTCGGCAAGCCCTGCCTCTCTCTCTTGTTCTCTGGTGATAGACTAGCATGCACTAGAGCTTGAGATTCCTTTGAGACCTGCTTTGCCAAGCTGTTG